>NW_017100231.1:3413743-3466342 GCF_001263275.1 Habropoda laboriosa
CGTAACAAATCGACGCTCATTAAGGCCGATTTGTCTTACTTCGCGTATAATAGGCCAGGAGTATCCAATAAAAGCTGGTTATTCCTCTCTTGATACGCAGCCGTGGGAGATCGTCCATCATGATTTGGCTCTTTTACATGAGCCTCTCCGTTCCGCCGGTGAGAATTCGAGTTTTGACGAAGCGAATGGATCATTCGGCGACGGGGTTCGTTATTTCACGGGGAGAAGAATATCGACCGGGATCAGTGAATGGGAATAATTTCGGTAGAAATAGTGTGGCTGGATTTTAGGATTATTTTCAAGTCTATTCTAAAAGCTTTATACGGTTCGTGACTTTCGAAAGCTTCGGAATATTGGAAGTTGAAAAATCGTTAATATTAATTCTAAGCTTCTGTCGCATTTTATTAAATATTTTAATACTTTTCATCGAATTTTCTGCAAGTGTGTTTCTCCTTTTGTACATTCACGTAGAATATTACATCAACGATATCTCGTGCATGAAACAAACAAGAGTCTGAAATTTTCCATTTACTAATTCAAATTTGCCAAATGTCTGTATACTTCAGACCAAGCGATTCCCCTTTAAACGAGAAACATTTGTATCCAACAGTTTCCATATTTTTTTGTATTCTCCTCTCGAAGCGGAAGATCGACATACGAGATACCTCGAATCGTTCGTTTATTCGTCGCTTGGAAGCGCGTGTGCTGGATATTTGGACGAAGTGAAGCATTGAACGAAAGCTATTAGTTAGTTTACGCGGGCTGCATACTAATGTGTCCCGAATGAAGCCAATTGATGACTTTTGTCCCGACAGACGAACGAAAGAGAAGATAGTGAATTTTTTCCCCGTTAATCCAAAAGGCAATATCGGACTTGTGATGGCCGGTGGTGTATCGGGCGATGAGAACGAAACGACTAAATGAACCCGTCTGTATGCTGACGCAGCGCAGAATCACTGTTTCACGTAAATCACGAATCACCGATAACACCCCCGTTCAATTTCATTCCCCACTTTTCCATTAATTTCGTTCCCGATAATTAATCAGATAGATAAGTTTGTTTCCCTGTCAGTTGTGATTATGTTGGAGATTCTTTACGCAAACACGAGTAACAAGTGTTAAATAGATTGACTTAATTTTGTTAGAATTTGGTGTTTCTATTTTTAGATGGAAAAGATTTAAATTAATGGTTTTTGTAAGACGATGATCGACGTCCAATTTTCTCTTCCATAAGGAATTTGTCCCAGCATAATGAGAAATTAATTTTATAAATGTGTCGATGTAACAGAAATATCAAATTACGGAAGACGTTGATAAATACAATTTAATCACTGATTGAAGGGAAATATATATATAATTTAACATTACAATTACTTGAACAACTTTATTAAACACTTTGGGATAACTCTATTAAATGCAATAAATAAGTTTATATTTTGAAATGTAAATTTCTAACTGAATGAAACAATAAATGTGACAAATAGTTACAAAAATGATTCTCACAACAATTTACAACACAGAAACAATAACAAACAGAGCAAAATCAGCGTACGAAGTAAGCAAATCCCGCAGCAAGTAGTACGCTCAATAATTCACGCCGCGTTCAAGTAGATAATCCCACTAATATATCAAATATTACTCGATTATTCATAAAAATGATTCTCACAATTTACAACACAGAAACAATAACAAACAGAGCAAAATCAGCGTACAAAGTAAGCAAATCCCGCAGCAAGTAGTACGCTCAATAATTCCCGCCACGTTCAAGTAGATAAGCCCACTAATATGTCAGACATCTGTCTTCCAACTCAACTGCAAATCTCTTCACTTTCGTTTCCCTCGTAATTCTCGTCAAATCCACCTGAACCAAGGACGAAAGAACGAAGAAACCTTAAAGCCATCGCAGAAAGAAACGACATTTTATTAAATAAATAGAAATTCACAAGTCCATTAAGTCTGGTTTCTACGCTCGCGCCAAAAAGCGCCGAGCACAGCGGCAGCGTGCAACGCGCCGGCGACTTTCTCAACGCTGCAGGACACTGGAAGCACCTTTTTTCTTTGCCTTTTCCTTTCACCCTGCGCTCATCCCTCGCCGCTGAATATTCCGGCGAGACAGAAAAACAGCGCGTCGCGACGCGCCAGGGCGTTGTCCCGCGAACGATTTCCGTGGCACCGTTCCCCGGCCGCACAATCGTCGCACACCGTCGACTAGATTACGTTCCAGAAATGTTCAGGCAACCGTGGCTCGAGGAGTCGCGCTATTTGAATAGACCTCTTCACGATAACTCCCGTTTGCTGGCACGCGGTTTCGCGAGATTGTTAACGACCGCGTACACCCGCGAAAGAGAGACGCCGGGATGCTGCGGTGAACGCGGGGTCGTTTGACCCGTCGCCTGTCTCGCATCTGTCCAAAGGAAATTTATGCGAGATTTCGAACCGGGGGTACGACGAACGTGTTCCTCTATCTCGGAGTTTGATTCGGTGGAAAATTTTGTTCTTTGTTATAAACATAACCTAACTTTATTGCGAAATTTTTGTTATTGGAACAGAAGTAATTTTATTTGCGAAATTTTAGCGCGAAAGTGAATATCTTCTTCTTTTTAGGTTATGTTGGGAATTGTGAAAATGGTTAAGGAGAGGATTATTTTCTGATTGGTTATTGTTTTTTGGTGGTTCCTGTTTTATTTGAGCCACCTTCGTTGATAGTTTTGTTACTGGAACAAAAGTAATTTTATTTGCGAAATTTTAGCGCGAAAGTGAATATCTTCTTCTTTTTAGGTTATGTTGGGAATTGTGAAAATGGTTAAGGAGAGGATTATTTTCTGATTGGTTATTGTTTTTTGGTGGTTCCTGTTTTATTTGAGCCACCTTCGTTGATAGTTTTGTTACTGGAACAAAAGTAATTTTATTTGTTAAATTTTAGCGTGAGAGTGAACGCTTTTCTCTTTTTAGGTTATGTTGGTTATTGTGAAAGAGGTCAAAGAGAGGATTATTTTCTGATTGGTTATTGTTTTCTGGTGATTCGTGTTTTATTCGACTATTTTATTTGAGACATTTTCGTTATTATATTTGTTATCGGAACAAAAGTAATTTCATTTGTTTAATTTTAGTGTGAGAGTGAAAGTGGTTACAGAGAATATTATTTTCTGATTGGTTATTACACTTTGGTGGTTCGTGTTTTATTGGACTATTTTATTTGAGACATATTTGTTGTGGATCAGGAGGCAGGGTTGGTTTGCAAAAACTTTGAATACATGTAAGGAAAAGAATTTATTAGAACACTTGATAACATGAAAGGAAAAGTACAATGGAGGTTAGAAGCGAAGTTAGGAAACGGTATCGACGTGTATCGATCGAGATGTAAAACATGGCGACTCGAATTCTTATAGGTTATGTTCTAACAATTTTTATGTATTCGACACTTTGTTATACAAATACAGTTTATATTGAATTTTAATTTCTTTTAATTTTATGACAACACGTTTCGTTAGAGTATAAAGAATTTTCATAACTTTTAGTTTTATAAACTCTAACAGAGGTTAACCATTTCACGTTAAACGTGATACAATGTTCAATCAGATACGTGATTAATTAAAACGAAGAATCTTCTTCAACTACTCGTATTTTATTTCCCAAATATTTATTTTACATTCGAAATAACACTTGACTCGTATTCCTTCCAACTACCAACCGCGGAAATTTTTCTTCAAAATTCCATTCAACTTTGTCCAAATGAATAATCCGGGAAATTTCATCGAAGCAACGAGAGAACACATTCTTGCTGAATGACTTGCATCCTCGTGGCTAATAAGGCCGCCGCTGGCAGCGATCCGCGCTCGAGTTCGTAGTAAATTAATCCGCAAAGCTCTTCTCCAAAGGAGAGTTTCGTTCGTTCTCTGCTTTTGTAGAACCGGTAACGACATGGAAATTCGGGGGGGAACGACTGTTCGCGTGGAATTTTTCAGCGATCCTTTCCTTTGATACTCGAGGCCCCGCGATTCGCAAACGTTGGGAATCGGAGCTAATTAAAAACGTAATTCTGAGACGACGCCACGAGAGATTAACATTATCTTCGTGCAATAACGAGGTCGTGTCGTTAGTAAGCGTTTCTGAAGATAGCGGTAACCGTGGGTACAGTAGAGAAGAACGACCTTAATTACTTTCCTTCGGCCGTTTTCTAACCCTTTCTCAAGTCCTCCACGTGTTTATTTATCAGTTGAATACAAGTGTCCGCCATTTTTTTCTTAAGTAAGACACTAGAGTAACGTCGCGTCTTTTCTGAAGAGCCTATTGTAAAGCGGACGGTGATTTAGATTTTATCGTAAACGACGGCTTGATAGGGTTAGTAGCATAGAGGTTAGGATAAACGATGTGAATGGAGCTTCTGATGCAATGGGTCGAGTGTATTGCGTCATTTTCGTATGGCAGAGTTTGGGTGATGGGATATAGTGGGGATTTTTGATTGAAGAGTTTTGTGGGAAGGGAGAGTGAAATTTTTGAAGTTTTGAATTTTTAAATATTCAAATTTCTGAGTTTGTAAGTTTGCGAATATTCAAATTTTCGAATTTTTAAATATTAGGGGACTTAGGGGAAGTTCCGAATTTTCGAATATTCAAATATTCAAATTTCCGAATTTTTAAATACTCAAAGTTCCAAATTTGCAAATATTTAAATTTCCGAATTTTCAAGTATTCAGATACTCAAACTTCCGAATTTCTAAGTTTTCAAATATTCAAATTTCCGAATTTTTAAATATTCAAAGTTCCGAACTCTCACATATTCAAATTCCCGAATTTTCACATGATTAAATATTCAAATTTCCGAATTTTTAAATACTCAAAGTTCCAAATTTGCAAATATTTAAATTTCCGAATTTTCAAGTATTCAGATACCCAAACTTCCGAATTTCTAAGTTTTCAAATATTCAAATTTCCGAATTTTCAAATATTTAAATTTCCAAATTCTCAAATATTCCAATTTCCGAATGTTTAAATATTCAAAGACCCGAATTTTCAAATATTCAAATTTTCAAATAATCAAATTTCCGAATTCTCACACCTTCAAACATTCAAACCTCCCAATTTCCAATTTTTCAAATTTTTTAACTTTAACTCTTCGACCATTCAAACCCCTCCAATTCGAATATTTCAAGAGCCACACGACAAATCAGTGTCAAAACCACCTGAACTCCCAGATAGCACACTTTATCTCCCGTGCACGGCGACTAACAATATCCATAACTCAATCACGCGTCCGTTGCTTCCTAAAAAAGAAAAAATAGCTCTTACATCATTCCCGTGGATCGACCTCAACGATGACGGATGCAGTATTTATCCCAGTCGCTTAACAGAATCTTCTTACTTGTACCGCGAGAAGATATATACCCTCGTACCGCGAGATTTACGGCGGAGTTTTCAACGAAACTTCCACCGGTGAACAACGGTTGAACGTTAATAAATGCAGCGTTGGCAAGTTCGGCAAAAATTTCGTACGAAAACTTTTCACCCGTTTACAAACTTGAGATCCTGACTGATTTCAACCAGGCGTTAATAATAAATATTATTCGACCACTTTGCCAAACAACTTCGTTTGTTGTACAGAGAGGAACAAGGTAAATTTCTCACTGGAATAAAAAAATTAAAAAAAGTATACAGGTAGAAAAGAAATGCTTCAGAAGCGTACGCGTACGTTCGGGATGAGTAACAAATTATTCAGCGGAAAAAAGCTACGTTGGCGTACATTTATAATAGAGTTTCCCAGCTCATCCGAATACGCACGCATAAATCTCGCTTCGACGTGAAAATAATGAGAGTTTTGAAGTGAAAAAGCAAACCGTGGAACAAAATGTTTTATAGCGAAGCGTTAATAAATCTTCCATCTCTAATCGCACTGTTTATTTTACGCATACGAAAACGCCACCTGGTCAGAAACTCGCTCGATTTTTTTTTCAAATTAGGATTACGTGCAAATTCGTTAACGTCTTTAATCTCGAAAACACATGCCGCCACTTGCTAAGCTTGTACTACTCGTGTACAATCTTGTACAAAAGTTTCACGTTTGGTCACTCTTTTATCTTGTACCTTTACTACCAATTTTGCGAGGTTTAAAAGCTAATTTACATGTCGTTAGTTTATCTTACATTTTTATTCCTTCTTTTCTCTTATCTTCTCTTCAACCCTTCGCTTTATAATAACGAGTTACACTTGTGCTCTAGATCGTAATCAAGATATGACAGAAGAAGTATTACATTTGTAATAAAATTGTATTTTTAGAATTTTTAATTTTATTGTATAATATTTTAACTTCTGTTTATTTCACACAGTAGCAAAATTCTAAATAGCCATAAAAGCATAATTCTGCAACTTTTATAAATTAGAAAACTGATTACTTATTTTAAAAAATTTTTATTTATTTCTATTTCGTTTACTTTTTGTTAATTTACTTATCTTTTTATTTAACTAGCTTTAGGAACATTGTTCCAGAAAAATACACTCAGAATCTACAATAAAACTAAGAAACATCAGAATGTCAGGTCAGTATCATATCCGTATCTACATCAAAACTTAGCATTTTTCGTTTCACGAAAATACTTCTCTGGAAATTCCATTTTTCCAAAAATCCAACGAACGGATCCACTCCCTTAAACTTCAATCAACCGATAGCTCGCCTGAACGATACAACGGGTGACTAAAAACTTTCCAGCGCTAACTATACACAGAATTCGAAATTAAGAATCGAAAAGGTGAGCGTAGTACAACTAGCGCCACGAACTCTTAACTAATAGCGCTGCCAATATCGACGGAAATGAAAGGTTACAGCGATCCGTAGGGTGGTCCGGTGATTACATTTACCGTACGAAATTTTAACGATCGGCTAACAACGGAAAATATGTTATCCATGTACGTCCGGTGTTTTAATTTCACTCGGTAATTCCCTTCGCTTCCGCGATTCGATCCGCGGAGCAATTAACTGCAACGCGGCTGGATTCGCAGCGTGTGCTGTGCTGTCTGCGGGCAGAGCAACAGCAGCGGCAACAACAGAGAGGTTACTATCGATGCTCCGATGTTTCGACAATGACTCGCTTCCGGCCGACAGAAGCTACCGAACAACCAGACCTCGGTCGACATAAATTCGCGCTGACCGCAACGCAAGTGTCGCCATTATCGCGCCACTTGCCACTAACCGGGATTAATATCCCCGACGAGCTAATAACCAAAGACACTTGTGCATCGGCATTTGTAACCCTGCCGTTCTGCGTTCGTAAAAGTGTAGATTCTAGAAAGAACGATCGAGGAATATTGTGGAGAAGAAAAATAGGTTGCACGGTGGTTTGTATGGGATCTAATCTAAGTTCTACGCTTTTGCATTTGTATTTTCCGATAAGGTACCGTCGAAATAAAATTATTTTCTTGTTCCTTGGTTCTTTTCCTATAAAATGTATGCTTTAGATTTTTGGAACGATGTAGATAAGGTGGTTAAAAAAAATGAAGCTTAGGAGTTGCAATTCGTAGATTGTACATAGGTATGACGAATATGTTTCATATTTGGATTATTTCATTAATTATTTCTATTGCGGTACCGTCAATATAAAATTATCTCCGTATTCCTTGATCTTTCCTCTAAAAAACGTATATTCTAGTTTTCCAAAATGACGTAGATAAGGTTGCGAAAAAAAAACAAAAATGAAACTCATATGTTACAATTCGTGAGTTGTACGTATAGCGACAATGTTCCATATTTGATGTTATTTTATTAATTGTTTCCATCCCGGTACCGTCAATATAAAATTATCTCCTTGTTTCTTGATCCTTCCCCTTCAAAACGTATATTTTATTTTTCTAGACAAACGCACATAAGGTGGTTAAAAAAAATGAAACACAAATTCTTGCAATTCGTGATCTCTCCTCAACTCTAACACAGAAACCTGAATGAATTGTCCCCGTAAAAGCACGCAAGCTCTCAATTTCCTTGCTCACAACGACACACGGAATCTTATCGACTAAGAGCAGCAATGTGTCACGACGTCTCCACGAGAATCTGGCAAAGTTGAGTCATTAAACTTGACCCGATATTTCGTGGCCAGGCTCAAGCTTTCAGCTTCACTTCCTCCTGACATGGTATTATCCCGCGGTATGTGTCGACGCTTGTTTATACTTGACTCGTACTACTGTACGAGGAGCGTATAATGCTGATGACACGTGGAATTAACTGGCTGCTCCTGTTTCAAGTGTTTTGCACCGTTGGTCCAGGAGGAAGACACAGCTCGAGGGTTGGCTACGCGAAGTACGTTAAATTGTGTGATTAATGACTTCGTAACGAAGTCGAGAGAAGTTTCGTAACCTCGAACGCTGGTTACCTTGGATACTACGTCATGGATCATTCGACGAGATGGAAGAGTCGATGAATGTAGCTAGTAATAGCTTAGAAATTGAATTCCACCCCTTGGAACTTGATATTCTAATTTTCTGGAGCAAGATACTCAAGACTGTTATTGAAATAGGGGGAATTCTTGTTCGAACGTACAGCAGAAATGTTTTGAACTGTGTTTTAGAAACTTCTAATAGAGTGCTCAGTAAAAACGATTTCACGAGCAAAGAATTAATTTACAATGGTTGAATTATGATTGGGAAAAGTCTCAAATTTAAAAGACACACAAATAGGTAGCAAGAACCTCGAAATCTTAATCGACTTTGTTTTACATACATTTCAACCTTAGGTTGATGTCAAAGGAACCCTAAAATGGTTTGGTTGCATGGTCATTCATTTTCAAAAAATCAGCCAAAAATCTCGATAAATTGAAAGAAATTATGTACAGAAATAAATTATAAAAAAAATGTCGCAAAAATAGAAAAATATATGAAAATAGGTAAGCTAAAAAAATTTGGACGAAAAAATAGTAAAGAAATTTGGGCAAAAAAATAGTAAAGAAATTTATTACTTTGACAACAAATGTGTCTTAATCTTCTTAATCATAATCCATCTTTATGCATTTATCCATTCAATTATGGTAGCTCACTGCTACCTTCCATTTCCGTATTTTAAGCAGACACCTCTCAGTGCTCGCTATTCTAAACAAATTTCTCCAAAACGAATAGTCATGCACCCTTTAATACTCCTATCACCAACCTAAAAAATAAAATACACGCAAAACCAACTCGATGGAGATTTCAAAATTCCCGCCATCTCGCTTTAAGTCTCCGAGACCCAAGACCTCTCCCCCTCACAATTCCGCCATTTTTAACGAATCCTTTTCGAACTTCCTGCCGTCTCCTCGCCGCTACAGCGAACTTTACACCAAAAAACGAAGACGAGAAAAAGGTTACGGTTAAAACGTCCAAGCAGAGACGATTTCGAAATGAAAGGAGCCGGCGGAGATGGCCGCGAGATAAGAGGGCGCGTTGCAGATGTGACTACGCGGGCCGAGGAAAGAAAAGTCCGCACAATAACCGTGGATCAAAGGGAAACAGAGGTGGAGACAACTTCGGTTGAAAGGGCAGCTGCTAGTTGCAACTACGTATCAAAACGAATTAACACAACCGATTCCAGATCAAAGGGGGCCACAGCTGATACAGACAACTTCGGATCAAAGATAGATGACCCTGACACAAAGGAGCATACAGGGAACGGACAGCACTGAGCCAAAGGGAAAGATAATACGCGACACAAACGAACGATAGGTACAACATGGAATTAAAGGAATTCTATACAGAGCTAGGCCCTGCACCGAAGGAACTCGGTGCAAATAATCGAAGATAGAGGGAAGGAAGAAAGTGGGCAGTTTCTATGGAGAGTCTTCGAAGAAACCGACACTGATCCTTGGATCTTGCGGGATTTATGAATTTGTGTATACGTGCTTGGGAATCTTAACCAGTTGCATCGTGTCCCTAGGAGCTGGATTGATATCTGTATCTGTTAGGCTTGTCCCTTGGGTTTCAGGTGGGCTGATTTCGAGATCAATCTGGAATAATAGATCACGTCTCGTGTGTATTGATCTTGGCGGAGATCAATGGTTTGCGTTTGGTGTCTTTGGATGTGGGATAATTTGTGTTGGTCCTTTTAATCGTAGAATGATTTGAGAGCTTTTGGATGCACAGTAGCCTTATTGGTATAAACTGTTTTATAATTTACAATTGTTTTCCTTTTTTGTTTTTGGTTAAGAATTGTGTATACTTAGAATATTGTGGGATTTTTTCATTTAAGAACTGTTTTTAGTCAGTTTCTTTTATTTTAGAGCGTTGGTACTCTACATTTATATGCTTTGGTGACATAAAAATTGAGTTCTATAGCAAAAAAATGTCATTCGTATTATATTTAATATCACAACTTAATTTTTTTAACTAACTCATGCAAAGAAACTTGAATAATTTGAAAACCACAGAATTTCGAGATTGTTATAAATTTTTTAATAATTTGTAAAAAGTTTAATTCACAAATGATAAGAAATAAGAGGTAAAAAAGCATGTTTGTTTTTCTTTTTCTCAATCAAACGTGAAAACTATAAATCGGATTGAAATATTTTCCCCGCCTTTTTCGGAATACTACAGAACAACATATTAATATTTTCCACGATTATTTACACAACAACGCGTAATAACTCATCGGGAAATTTTAACGGACAAAATTCATACGTCGTCCATATTTATTTTGCTGTTTGTTCAAAGCGCTTGGAAACCGTCCAATTTCAACAGCGCCGCAACATTGCAGATTTATGCAAAGCGTTATGGGATGCGTCTGTATTTTGTTAGTCTAATTCGAAATTCTGATAAATGGTCGTTCGATGGAACGCAAATCCTATCCCTGTCTCTCCACTCGCTCTTTTTTTTTCATCTCCCTCTCCCTCACCTTTTACTCTTTTCACGTTTGTACAGCGACATGTTCTCGCTGGGAAATGTAGTTCGCGTAGAATGAGTGTTAAAGGCCGGTACACATGTAAAACGTGCACACGTGAAATTCATTCGATCATTTTTGCGAAAACACCGATTATTTGAACGAAAAAAATACGAATAAATAGATAAAGTAATTCGGTGCACATATTTCAAGCAATTCCATTTATGTTTCGTTCAAATTTTTATTTTATTCTTATTGTTATTCTCAATTTTTTAAATGTTCGTCGAATTTCATTTCATAACCTCAAATTTCTCTACTTTTTTGAAAATTTCAGCTTCAGAAGCAATTTTCACTCATTTTCCAATTATTGACTGTAATTAACCTCTGACAAATAGTTTTCATCAATAATTTCATAACCTCAAATTTCACTACTTTTTTTACTTCAACTTCAGAAGCAATTTTCACTCATTTTTCAGTTATCAACTGTAATTAATCTCTGACAAATAGTTCCCATCAATAATCCCGCATTATCTTTAATTCAAATTAACAATGCCCAATTATTTGTCTATCGTAAACCATGCTACATATCGTATACACAATATCCATTCATTATTTACCCATTCCAAATTGCCATTCGCACCATAATATTCTATAACGTATCAACAATTCGGTTTACAATAATCCTTTGTATCCTACTAATCAATTCCTATACAATTTAGTATCGTTGAAAATACCAATTCAAAACCTCGTCAATTCTTCGCAGAATTTTATATTCTCCACTTGCAACTATTATTGTACGCTCAATTCGCCATGCAAAAGCGTTACAACGAGCGAATACGGGGGCCGTAACTCGGGCGGAAATTTATGAAAGCTGGCGTGACGGTAATCCCCGCGATATCCGAGTTATAACGCTTAAATCATGGCCGATGGTTCGCGAGTGTTATTCATGGACTTCGCGAGCCGTTCGAGAACTTGTTAAATCTGTCTGTGCACAACCATCTACGTCAAATTGTTCGGACAAACAGCGTGTAACGTGGCTCGAACGCTGATCTGTCTATAGTGGATTTAATAGTTTATCCGTGTCCCAACGTATCCGACGTATAAATTCCAACCTCGGCGAATCGTTTCCATCGTACGGACAGATTTTTACTGCTTTTCCAGTTCGACGTTAGTTCGTAACCGCTCGCAGTTCACCTGTTTTTACGACTACCTTGTATAACTGTGCACGTTACAACGATCTGTCAGGCTTTGCTTGGCAATTTCTAACTGGTTTTGCGATGTGTAGCTTCTAGCTTATTGAAATGTGGAGTAAGTAAGGTGTAAACAGTGGAGATTGAATTGGAAAGGTTCGTTTGTAAATGGATAAGGTGTGTCGGAGATTTTTTAGTGCAAATAAAAGTTAGGAGTGAATTAGCCTTCTGTAACCCAATTTTTCTTGCTTTGTAGGAAGAAAAATTACGCTTAAGTTAGGTTTGGTAGATGTTAGTTAAATGTGCCGGAGATTTTTTAGCGAAAATAAAATTTATGATTGAATTAACCCTCTATAATCCAATTTTTCTTCCTTTATAAGAAGAAAAATTACTTTTTACTATTTTTCTTGCTTCGCAAGAAGGAAAATTACGCTCAAATTAGATTAGTTAGGTTGCGTATTTGATTAGCGCGGTTAAAAGCGTTCCGCGCATGCGCGAGGCGGAGTCCCTGCGTGTGGGCCCCGATTTTCCGTTGCGTCACACATGTAGACCTTCTCTACACGCGCATTATCGAATACCTCTGCTGTAATTTCCCTTTTTTCCACTGTAATTGTAACTGAAATTCCTGTCACGAGTCATATTCGTGTTATTCAATTTGGTAGGATGTATTATGTAATCTGTATCACGAGTGTCACTCGTTATTGTAAGGCAAGAGGTTAAAAGCGATACCAGCGAAGCTCGTGTCGACGCGAGAAGCATATGCATGAGACAGACGTGCGGACCACATCGGCGTGAATGACGTTTGCAAGCAGTTATCCAAATTTACATTTCCTCGATACGACTCCGGTAACTGGCTGTATTTGAAGTAGTTTGCTCGGAATACGGTTAACCACGACCTGTACCAACGTTTAGAAAGACTAATAGCTCGATGAAGTCAATGAATTCGCTCGAAGAATAACAACTTTCCATTCACTTGAGTGTATTCGTTGATGAATTATTGATTCGATAGTAATACAGTTTTGATATGGAAAAAACTTGAATAGTCGAGAGAAAAATTGGAATAGACACCTTATTAACAATTTCTACGAATTTATAGAAATATCATCCCATAAGTCCGCGTGGAATTTTATAATTTAGATCAATATTTCCAATGAACCTTTAAATTTAGCAAAAAAAGAAAAACCATAAGCGCCTTCTCATTCCACAATTTTTTCCTATTCTTTTTTTTTTTTAAGACTATTACATCATTGCTATAAAATTTCCTTGGATTTTCATTAAAATATTTTATTTGCTTTTGACACGAACTTATGAAATGACCTAATATTTTATATATACCTAGAGAAGGCTTCGACAACTTAATTTTCGTATCACTCAGAATATTTGTTATCTATTATCAATAGCAAAAAAAAATGTCTGTCTCATATTTCCCAATAAAATCTGATACAAATTAAAACACGAAGGCAAAAGGTTTCGTATAATGACGTGGCTACGATTAAAACGATTCACGTGTTCGAGCGACACCGATAACGGACAGATCGAATTCGATCAGAAATTGTATCGAATCGCGAGCGTGCGCTTCAATGAAAAGATTCAATATGATGTCTAGCTAGCTGTTTTCGTCGGTTCTCCTAGAGCTTTATACCGAGCAACGACGTTCTCTCGATCCTGTCGTACCGCGTCTCGATGTCTCATCCATTTTAATTGCCTCTTTGAGGATCGTTGCCACGTTGCAACCAGGCTCCCACGGCAAATAACGAACCGATATACTCGAGATTTAATTGTGTATTTCTCAATCCCCCGCGGTATCACTCGAGGAACGTTCAAACTTCGCCTCTGAGGCGAACCAACGTTGACCGTAAATTGCCACAAAGACCGTGGAAAACTCGAATGGAAATGATTGGAACTTTATTGTCTCTCTGTGCTGATGTTCAGGTACAGCTAGTTGCGCAAAGACAGTGCCCGCTAGTCGTTCGTTGGTCTTTGTTTCACTTTTTTATGACGCTCAAGAGGAACTTCAGTGGAACATTATTGTCCATTCGTTTGTCGCTGCGAATGGATCTCTGTTTTGCCTCGCTGAAAGTCGTTAAGTAAGATAAACCTGGAATTTTCCAGGTATTTCTGAAATACGCTTTAAAAGATTCACGGTGAATGTAGATTATACCGAAGCTTGAAATTCTTCTATCGATTTGAAGTTAGTAACATAAATATGAATACTAAAGTATTCTTGTGCGATAAAGTTTCGTTCTGAAAAAGTCTTCAAGCTAATTAAGAAAGTCATAGATCCTATAGATCCTTAATCATTCTAAATTTTTCGATTATAGTGAAGCTATGAAAATATCACTGCCTTCTTCTTCAATAAATTCTGAAAAATTCTTCAAGCTAATAAACAAACTCATAGATCCTATAGATCCTTAATCATTTCAAATTTTTCGATTATAGTGTAGCTATGAAAATATCACTGTCTTCTTCTTCAATAAATTCTGAAAAATAACTCAAGATAATTAATAAACTCATAGATCTTATAGATCCTATAGATCCTTAATCATTCCAAATTTTTCGTCGACAGTGTAGCTATCAAAATATCACTGCCTTCTTTTTCGATAAATTCTGAAAAATAATTCAAGATAATTAACAAACTCATAGATCCTATAGATCCTCAATCATTCCAAATTTTTCGATTATAACGTGGCTAAAAGAATATCACTACCCTCTTCTTCGATAAATTTGAAAGAAGAACACTTCACTCATCCAATTTTTAAACACTATACCTCAAAGTGTGATTAACGCAGAATTGAATTTGCAAATTGACAATATTCTCGAGATTTCCTTCATTAATCCTGACAGTGGAAGAATACATGAAACGTCCATTGAAGTAACACGTTACACATGTCCATTCTACAGTCTCTTGCTTAGATTTCAATGATTGGGTAGTTACTCACCTATATATTCTACACATCTATGTACGTATTTCTGCGGACATTTGCTATGTATATGTGAGACAGCCATATGTAGGGAACTATAGTATGTACTGTTGGGGGGATGTTGACGTAGAAACTCCCTTAACAGTATTAACATTTCAGGGACGTGCTCGAGCGGTATTCTGAGGACGCGAGAAACCGATCTCCAACAGATTATATCAACCACAAGCAAATGCTACAAAGATGATACGGCGAATTCACACCGCGAATTCGTATTAACGTGCTATTACCTTTGTGTTAATATTCTCTCTCTGGTGATTCCTTTATTATCTAGTTTCAGCAATGCGACTGTGTATCGTCTCACAGCTTCAATTCTATTAATAAGCGAACAGATAGCAGAGAGAAAATTATCGTATTTTCAGAATTTTTATACAGATTGAAGTAGTTAGGTATAACGAAAGTAGGATTGAAACATGAATGAAAAGTGTTTTGTCGGTGATTTACAGTAGAAGTCCAGTTACGTGACATTCATCACTTGGAGTGTCGATTACATGGAAACTGATTCTCTGATTATCGATTATTCGATTATGTAGATTGAAACGTCAAGTCAAGCAAAAGCAGCCACTATGCAATTACTTGTATTAATGAACGAGCTCGAGAGCTATGTTCTGTGGTGGATTACTGCAAAATGTATAGTTGGTGGAAGAAATATAGCGAGGTCGAAAAATTAGTCAGGTGTTAAAGTTTAAAAATGGACAGAAATTTGAGAAGATAAGGAACAGATGAAATATGCTTTAGCTTTGGTTCATTTCCAATTCCAAAAAAGTAAAATATCGTGTGCTGACTTTGGGTATCACAAGGCTGTACAGGGTGTCTGTTTCTGTATGTTGTAGAAAACTAGAAATTATGATCGTTATTGTGGATCAGACGGCGGAAGGAATACAGTAATTTTAATGCACTCAAGCAATATCAATGTGAACGCTATTTATTAAAGAAAAATATATGTATCGTACTAACAGAGAGGGAAAATTGACATTGATCGATATTCTATTGAAAAAATCCCTAAGAACAGTGTCGCCCTCTACTCTAAAGTCTTAAAATGACTTGGGAATAACCTTCAAAATGTCTTCAGAAAGAATTTTTTATCACTACCAAATTTACATGTTGAAACCACATATAAACTCCTCTTAGTAATTTTTTTCTTATTTCCAATACAATCGAAAATAATTCAGACCTTGGTTATAATTGAAACATCCTATATCTCTTCCACCGACTATACAACTCTACGTTTCTTCTCCTCTTCCGTATGTTTCCATATTTCCAGTTTCGAGAGAAACGTCGAGATACTAAATATTTTCGAGAATTGTCCAAATAGGTCAGCGTTTAATTGTTTTGCAACGAGATGAAGCGAGAAATTAGGCTTGGTTGAGAAGTTAGGCGGCGTTGAACAGGCGCCGCGATCAAAGGACGCGTGAAACGGGACAACATGGCTCTTATAACTCGCCTCCCGTGTACACCGTTTAAATTTCTATTTACTTTTACACGGAAAGTTTCGAACAGCACACGAAGCGGTAACTTGAACCGTGGAAAGAGTAAATGGCTTTTCCTCCGGCTTGACGCGTCGGCTAAGGGGCCCGCCTATTATTTACGAAACTTTCCCCTCCTTATGTCTCTATATCTCGTCTCTCTCTGATGGCCGCCATTAACGAGAGGCGGTATGCAACGAGTTCGAAGGTTCGTAAATGGCGTCGTTTCTTTCCACGTCCGTCGCTTCGACACGTGATACATCGAAGCTCCGCGAAGAAAACGTGAATTGTTGTGTTCTTACGTCTCCCATTCGAACGGAGACGATGCTTCTTCTGTCGTCGGTTATAAATGAGCATTGTTTCGTGTTTTCGAGAGTTTCTAGTGAGTTTCGAGTGTTCGTGGTTAGGTTAGGAATGTATCGTTCTGTTTTGACCATCGTAGATTTTCGTTTTCTTCCTAAATTACATTTTCTCTTACCAGAGTCTTGATTAAAAATTCGTTTAACTAAAAATCGTTAACAGAATATTAAACAAAAGATATTTAACAAGGTTCTCAGTGTTACCGCGATTTATTTGACGAATTTCTTAAACATAAACAATCGATTTTCAATCGCGACGTACTCGGGTCCGAACGGACCCAGGCACAGCCCTGTGAAGATTAAAAAATAATAAATTTAGAAAATATAAAACTGCGAAAAATTACATTGACTTTAAACAACGTTTCCATCACATCGTACGTTTCTTTTTGCAAAGAAATTACTTTTACGATTGAACAAATTTGAACATTTCGCAATAACCAAGAACAGGATGTTAAATATAACAACTGTACGTTAATAAAACTGTAGAATTGCACGGCACGAACGTGGAGTAATTATTGTACATTATTCACAGTTCAAATATTGAAACGCTCAAACAACGATCCACTATTTTCCATTAAATCGTATTACGGTTTTGCGAGACGTATCCCCCCCTCCCCCCAGACCACCGAAAAAAAAAATTGAAAGCGATTTGGCGGCGGTGGTTCGTCGAATTGAGGCAGGAACGCGAGCGACGTCGACGAGCTTGATAAATTCTCGTTGGTGCAGAGTGAGGAAAAAAGTTTGCATTCTGCGCGCCTTTTTTCCGCTCCGAACGAAATTTGCCGCGTAATGGATTTCAATCCTTTTTCGAGTCGCGCGTGTGTTCAGGGCTTTGAGTCTGCCGCTTTTTTCCTCTAGTCGCAAGCTCGAGAAAAAGGAACGTCGTACGTGCCGCGTGCACAGAGTTCATAGGCCTATATAACTACGTATTGTACACGTTACGTTGGTAAACCTGATGAAATTTTTCGATTTCTTAAGTTGTCCTCAGCGACGTCTACGGATAATAAGAATTTATATCGTTCGGTGGTATTAGACGTTAAATTTATACAATTCTCTAGTGAAAAGTGGAACTACGGTTAAAATAAACGAGTTTCGTGACGATCGTACTTATACTGCCTTTTTACACAAATACACGCTTAACTATCAGTTTAACGGGCAACAGTGTGCATTTCTAAATATAACGTTAATGGAACATACGCAGTGTCGTGAATTATAAACGAAGCCGTACAGTGAGCATGTATAATTGATGGAATTATACCCCAGATGTGCAGATTAACGTGTTATCGAAAATTATGCGACTCTACTAATAGTACAAGATATACGTCGTAATAGTTATCGAACCTTACTTGTTCAATCGTAGTAATCGTAAAATTATGTATAAATGTCAAACTATCCAAATAACCAATGAGGTCAAATAACCTCACGTTACGCTAGTCAAGCGAGGCTAACTTCACTTGTGTTATGAAACGCTGTAACCTGAACAGTGAGACGGCGCCATCTGGAAACTTTATATCGAATAACCTCACGTTACGCTAGTCAGGCGAGGCTAACTTCACTTGTGTTATGAAACGCTGTAACCTGAACAGTGAGACGGCGCCATCTGGACAACACGTGTTGTTGGAGGAGAAAAAGTGGTATTAATACGCGAGTAAGAAATTAATTACGGAGTCTACGTTTGACGTATTGATCGTAAAGGATCGTGTGTTCCTTGGGAGAATCAAATTTGCGGCGGGATATAACAGCCGGGACGCTTGGATAATTAGTTTGATCGAGGCGAACGTAACGCCCATTGCTTACCTGGAGATTGGCCGGGCAATGATCGACCAGTTCCAGCATGTGCCTGATATTCTGTGCTTCCTCGATCACGAAGTTCAGTTCCATGTCGAATTCGCCGCCCACCAGCTGCAATCAGAATAAATTGAACGTTGTTAAGTATGCCGTCGTCTGGATGTGTGATTGTGGAAACTATGTTGGAATTCTATTTGCAAAATTATAGGTTAGTAAAATGTATTCGTTTCGTGGAGTGCTTATTGTGAGAAATTGTGAAGTGTTTTTTTCTTTTTTCTCAACGAAACTACTGTGTACATTATGCTGTTTGAAGTTATAAATATTAAGATACGGTTTGTACACTTCGAAAAGTTCTTCGACATTTAGGTTAGAACTCTGCAGCAGTTTCTCTCTATGAAATTCTAATCAGCTCTCGATAACTTTTCCGAACCTTATGTTTTTCGATTAGATTTTCATTATATCTCGACGAACAGGTTATATTGAAAATATTGAAGTTGGGAAACCTGAAAGATCGTCGACAGTCTGGGAGAAAAATCTGTAGACAGAAGTGTTAGAAAAAACGATTTTTACTTTGGAATATATGAGAGTATAATCGAATTCAGAATTCCCTTCTAACCAACGTCTATCGTTTCTCTCGCGATATATCAACTTTTCCATATTAAAATAAAGTTACGTGTAGATTAAAATAGATGATTCTACGTACGCATTATTCATTTTTTCGCTGCAACGGTCAATTTTTTCCAAGCTACAACGCAAAATGATTCTCCACCGTTAGTCGATTAAAATCGATTTATTACTTTCCCATAACCTCCATCATCGACTCGGCACCGTCGTCCATCGGTAATTTCGCCGAACGGTTTCCATCATTTCTAGCGGATTTTATGCGAATCGACACTACTTTCGTCCCTGTCCATTTAAATTCGCGTCGAAAGAGATAATGCTTCGCGAGATCGAACTGCATTTCTGGGCACATGTTCACGCGTGTGTACGTAACATTTTCCAACAGAAGGACCGATACATTTAGCCGACGAACGAACGAACGAACGAACGAATGGCGCGGCGCCCGTGCAGGCAATGAATTTCCTGCCGTGAAATATTCACGGCGCTAGCGTGCAAAAAATTTATGTGTTTTCGCGTCGGTCAGGAAGAACGATGACTTATCGATGCTGAAAGTGGCGTTAATAAATCGTTCCGAACGCCGAGCACCAGTTACGAGACTGTGCATACGTATGAATGTGTACACGAACGTGTCGTATACGTGCTGTGCGCGTGTGAGTGCTCCTGGTGTCTTCTTACAGAGAGATGGCTTATGTACAGCCGAACCGGAACCGCTGTCTCCACGGGTAGAGCGTAATTTCCGGCGAAGAATCTTCTTCTCTCCGTTCCCAGCTCCTCTCTCGTCTTCTTCCAAATACTGTCTCCGTTATCGATCATGAATTGCTTATGTCCCAGGTATATAGACGAGACGCGGTCACGAGAAATTTTTACGATCATCGAACGACCGTAAAAATTCATAGGTAACGTGGTGGTTCGTATATAAAATTGAAAAACGTAGATAACCATATTCGAGCACTGTCAGAGAGGAAGAGGGGCTTTTATTGTTTGAAAAATGTATTTCGCTATGATTTAGGTATTTGGTTATCGTGCGTAGGTGTCGATGTATAGAATTTCTTTCGCGAGACACGATTGTTCGAGGATCTTATTTAAGGTAGCGAGTTACAACACGGAATTGTGTATATGAAGCGATGGTAAAATTTTGCTGGGTATTTGAAACCTTGCCTTAACGATTTTTAAATGGTTATCTGTCTTAATACTTAGGTACACATTGCTTTAGCAATATGTCAAGTGAAAAATTAATGTTAGAGTTAAAATGAAAGTTTATTAAAAATAGGAATTACTTATGTAATATCTCAACGATAACTTATGCCACGAGTATGATTCGTCATTAAAAGGCAAGAGGTTAAGTGAGGTTAGGGCGGATGGTTCGTTTTCTGGTGGTTCTCAGTCGATAACGGTTTCTGTTTTCACTGGAAATTTGTACAAAGCCCGAGTTGCTCATCCAGTAACTAAGGATTAAGGTCGTTCTTTATTTCACTAAATATTCTGATATAGTTGTATTTCGGATGGGGTTTTAGCGCAGTGCCGTTTTATACTACTAGGAGTAAAATAAGTGGGATTATGAAGAAATGCTACAGGGCTCGTGAGGGATTATAAATAAGTTTTTACTCTTCCAATTAGGTTTCTTCTTAAATTTACTGTTTTAAGGATTTATGCTCCTACGTTCCTCCTCCAAAAAAAGAATTACATAAATTCCCTTATTCCTTTCTGACCCGAAGTTACCGAGCTTATTTCAGTATATTTACCTCTAGTTATATCTTTCCTATTTTAACCACCAGATAGCACAACTTTCCTCTAAGCAATTCTCATTTTTTTTTTACGAACATAACCTAACTTCTGAATTGCTTGTTGATGTTACGTATCATTATCGACATTTTAGGACAAAAATTTAGCATTTTCGATCATTTATTTATTATGCAAATAATTATTTAGCTGGAAACTACTTGGTTTTTATCTTATTTTATGACTGTTATACATGACCAACATATGTATATGTTGCTATAGTTATTGCTACTACATTTTAACATGAAAGAACTATATCATTGTATTCTTACAGATGATATTGGTAGAAAAATCAAACAAAATCATTTTTGTATGGGAAAATAATAATTGCAGACTTAAAAGTATAAAACAGATTAAACTTATTTTCTGAAAGAGCTACATATCGTATCTATCAGCAACCTCCACATCATCAATTATCATATCACACCGTGTGACACTAATTCTCCCCAAACAATCTATAAACCTCTCAACAGTATCAGTCGCGTCATCACAACACTATTCCGAAATACACTAATTTCCATTATTTGGCTATCGATAAATTTCCCAGAATTAGTTTCCATGCACATACCATTACACTAACCAATATCACGCGAATTCCCTCGTTGCCCATCGACACACTTCCCAATATCGTATCCCTATATCCCATCGCATTCAATCCTCTTCAAACATATTCCCCAAACCCTCGTGAATTTTTCCCACCCTACCCCTACGAAGAAGAGGAACGTTTCCCTCCGCGAAATTCTCCAGGTCGTTCGCGGGCGCAGACACTTGCAGCAATAAGGGTTAGATATTGACCCTCGTTCTGCCGGTGATTCGTTTCAAACGCGAAGGGGTTATTGCCGCCCTCCTCTCTCCGTTTTCTCTCTCTCTCTCTATTTCTCCCTTTCTCTCTTTCCTCCCGATTTCTTCCTTTCTCTCTTTCTCTCCCTATTTCTCTCTCTCTCTCTCTCTCGGTTTCTCTCTCTATTTCTCTCTTTCTCTTCTTCTCTCCCTATTTCTTTCGTTCTCTATTTCTCTCTCTCTCCCTCCCCCTCTCGGAGGGTGTTGTGTCGCTTCGGTGTCACGTAGCGCGCACCCCTCGAGAAAAATAAATTCTCGCGGCGTGAAGGGCCGAGGGTGGTCGGACGTTAGAACGTCGCGAGACGCCAACGATTTTCACGTTCGACGCTCGCGGTGGCCATCTTACGAGACACCATCCACGTTTCGTTTCAACCGAAAATTCCAAGTGCTAGCGAGAGGGCTGTTGAAAAATAGAAGGGTGCCTGGAAATATCGAGCTGGGGCCTTTGCCAAAATACCACCGCGATATCTGGCAGAAGAGGGGGGCGAAATGAGATTTTTGCCAGGAGTTCGACGACGTGAAGTACGATTTCGTGGCATCGTTCGAACGTATCTGAAAATTAATGGGTGCAGTTTATAAGGACGAGGAGGGGCGTCCTTCTTTTTTTTTTCTTTATCTGAAAAATGTAATGGTCCACATGATTTCTGGTGTAGCAGGAGGTGTTACGTTTGCCTTTGATGAGGGCGCGAGATCGCGGTGTCGAGAATAAGCGCCGCGATATGGCGTCGAGCCAAGTGCTCCCTGCCACACAACGATGAAAGATAAAATTTGCTGTTCTGGTTTAAGAACGTTTCGGATTATCAATGTACTCTGGAGTCGTTTCCAATTGATCACTTGCAACGGAAGTATATGTCGAAAGATTCTTATCGCTCGTAATACTTTTATCGAGGAGGATCGAGCTGCTGAGGAACCCAAGTGACCAACTCCACGAAACAAAATTTATCAAATTCATTCCATTTATAAAAACTTGAGTATCAATCACTTACTCTGATGACAGAAATTAGAAAAATTGGAAAAAATGAAGTTAGCCATCTTAGCTTCTCAGCGACTCAATTCTACATTCTCCTAAATCACTTCAAAAGGCACAACCGTAAAGATTAGGAAGAAGTAGTGGTGGCATAAAATAAATAGCAATAGTTTCAAAGTCATCGTGCAACACATGGCACGTTCAGATGAGAAAAACTCACACCAAACCCTACTCGAAACTTCTTCAAACCAATCTTCCAACAACCACCATTCCGCTGTAACAATTTCAAGGAGAGCAACGCGTTACTCTCACCGCGGTATACCAGCGTGAAAAACAAAGTAGCAACCAAAAGCAGCGGGGTACCGAATGGCAACACCAGCCGAGAAAATTGATTGCGACAGAGCAAACACGGTCTCGATCAGTTCGATTGTTTTTCCACGCAAATACTCCCCGGTGGAATTTCCATAAACAACGCGTCTACAGGGTACAAGAGTCGATCGTTCGTCAGAGTGAACTCCTCCTCCATGTTGAAAAGGGAAACAAGTCCGGTGACTTACGATTTTCGGCGCGACAGACAGGTCGTGAGCGGATTTTTCCGCGAATCGAAAATGTAGGCTGAGAACGGGAATCGGTGAGTTAGGGTCAGCAACGGTGACCGCTAATTGGACGCCACTTGCTTTTACACCTTCTACGTTTCTGTCAGTCGAAAACGGTCAGCGAGGGCCGGACGGGTACGTGCCAAATTTGCTTATTCGACAACGAAAACAGTGCTGAATTCGGTGCCACGAAATGTAATTCTATTAAGAGCAACGGGGATCTTCTGATGGACGTACACGTTTCTGTGGTGAATCGGCGTTGGTGAACGGATCAATATTACAATGGCATGAGTCATCCGATTCAGACGGGACCTTAAGTGGCCTTGCTGTGTTTTGCGAGCTTGGAAGGACGTTTGATCCTTTCGCTGCGGAAAATATTCATGCTGAACGTGGGTGATTCAGGGTTAATTTCTAAGCAAGGCTGTAAATTTGTTACTTCGACTGTATCGTTTTAAAATTCGGTTTGTTGTGTCAAGGTGGACGTGAGTGAAGGATAAAATGAAGTATTAAGTTAGGGCGGAAGTGTATCGAAAGGCTTCAACAGTATAGTGCGAGAAAATTTGCAAAAATAGGAATGAAATGGTTAATCCTTTGCTGTGATTTGGACAGATTCTGGTCAGGATGTGGCAAAAGTAGTCATATCAGTAACGAAAATTAATTTTAATTCTAATTTTCGATTTAATTTATGAAACTGAAGATTACCAAATTTAATTAATTTATAATACACCAGCTTTTCTTTCTTAATAGAGTACTAAAACAGTAAATGGCCGACGCTTAGATGCACAGTGAGGAAAAGAAATCATACATTAAGGGGTTAAGGAGGAATCCTTCGAATTGGAGGACAAATTTTTTTTTATACCAGTACCTTGAAGATTTCGAGATTATTGACACTAATTCGAGTGCATTTTTATACTGTTTTACATTTTTACATACTAATAGATATACCTATTATTAGAAACTAGCGAAATAACTTTTAAACGAGAGTACACAGATAAAATCGAATTGTAGGAGCAGAGATAACTCTGAAAATATTCATTTTTCGACCCATGTTTATTCCAACTTTTTTATTTATCCCGATGAGTACTGCATGCTCCTAAAATTTCGTCCAAAACTTTTTGGACACCCTGTATATTGTTCTCCAATCAAACAACCTCTCTTCCCCAAACGATTTTCCACGTTACCTCGAAAACAACTGAATAAAAAAAATTCCTATCACGATTACTATACTCCAGATGAATCATCTCCTCTTCCCCTGTCGTCGCTATAAAGCGTTCTCCGGTAATTGTTACGCGGAACAGTTTGAACTTTAGTTAATAACGTGTCGTTATTGAAAGCCGATATCTAATCTCGAACGTTCCGCGATAGACGTTATCGAGGCATAATTCATTACGAACCGAGCCAGTTTCAGAAACGAGGGTGGGAGGTA
Source organism: Habropoda laboriosa (assembly GCF_001263275.1). Taxonomy (NCBI): domain Eukaryota; kingdom Metazoa; phylum Arthropoda; class Insecta; order Hymenoptera; family Apidae; genus Habropoda; species Habropoda laboriosa. The sequence goes on from NW_017100231.1 coordinate 3,438,581, forward strand.
GAATGAATAAATTTTCTCGAACACGGATCGATGGCTGTTCACGAACTTGTTCGTTGATATATTAACGATATCCGACAGCAGAACAGCCCGGGTTCACGCGTGAACAAGGTTTCGACCGAGTTAACGCGAAAGAGAGTTCGTGGAGGCTTGTTTGCACGGTTTGAAAGGTTTTCAATTGGCTCTCAAGAGTGCATTACAAGTCGACGAGTTCTCTCTCTCTCTCTTTGATCGTTATTGTAATCGCGATAGAAGCACCGTCGAACGTTTGTTTACCTTTTGAAATCGGCGTAGGGAGTTTGTCGTTAGCCCCTTGACATATGACAACCTGACAGACTCGTGGCAGAGATTCCGGTCAAGATGTGAGAAAAATAGTTGTATCAGTAAGAAAAATTAATTTTAATCCTTAATTTCGTTTCAATTTGGAAGGCTTAGGATTACTAAATGTAATTGATCTGTGACAGATTAGCTTTTGTTGCCGGATACAGGACTGAAACAGTAAATGGCCGACGCTTAGATGCACAGTCAGAAAAGAAATCATAGGTTAAGGGGTTAAGAAAGTGAACGATTGGTAGAATCGTGCGGTTTCTTCTATTCACGGAGAAAATTGAACGTTGGATAGATTTCTGTGCTAGTATTGTCGAAATTTTTGTTGTCGCTTCGAATTGCTGTTTGTAGACTGATCGAATTTTAGGGGAAACGTGTAAATTGGTGTGACATCGATAAGTGGAGATTTTGATGAAATTTTTGGATGAATGGAAAATGTGGCAACGGTTTGATTCGAAAGTGTATTTCGAGATGTCAATTCGCCGGTGAATCAGCGTCGAGAAACCGATGATGGTGGTTTCGAGTTTGTAGCATTCGCGCGAGTATTCGGTGTTTCCGGTTGGTGTGAAATTTTGAGATTTATGGAGGAATGAAATATTTGCGCGCGATTCGACTGGGTGAATTGATCGACTTCTCTTGCGTTCAAGTGTTTGTTACAGAATGCGTAGAGTTCGGTTCATTTCGTTCCTGTCAAAATAAATAGATAAACGACATGAGTTGCAATTTTTACTTACAAAATGAATTTGAAATATGACTGAAAAATTTTCCCTCCAAAATTCGAAAGAACTGAAGTTATTAAAAAGTGTATGTACAATTTTGAATTAAAACGACAATACAAAATATGATTAAAAACTTTCTCCTTCAAAGTTAAAAAATACTGTGCAAACAGTGTAGCAAAATTTTCCCTCCAAAATTCCCTGCACCTATGAACTAAAAAGTCAATACAAAATATGATTAAAAAATTGTTCCTCTAAAATTAAAAAATGCTGTGCAAACACAGTGTAGCAAATTTTCCCTGCAAAAATTCCAGAGAGCTGAAGTTGTTAAAACATAGACGTGCAATTTTCAATTAAAATGTCGATGCAAAATACGATTAAAAAATTGTCCCTCTAGAATGAAAAAATGCTGTGCAAACACAGTGTAGCAAAATTTTCAGTGACGCAACGAATAATGATCGCAAGGAGTACTTTTTGAAATTGCATTTTTCACATTTGCCGATTGAAAGAGGAAAAAGAAGGAGGAACGACACGATTGATCTACATGATTTCTTAATCCATTCGATTGGTTAGAGCGGTACACGAGCAATTTTTTTCCATAGCCCGAAACCACTCGACCCGCCAAAGCGAATTCTGTTCGGGGCTGCGCGCCAGAGGTTATTTCGACAGGACATTTGCAAACAGAATTTCAACGGTCTGTTGTCGTCGTCTTCCTTTCTTTTCCTTCCTTTTTCCACACTTTGTCCGCATTTTCCACTCTCTTCTCTCATGTCCGGTAAACCACGCCAACTGGCTCGCTATTTGTGTCACCGATTCCCTTTTTTCTTCCCCCTCTCCGTAGAACAAAGGCGGTGTCTTTTTGTCCCCTTCTGTTTTGAGACGATAGGAAAAGTTTTCGCTAAATAGCACGTTCGCGTGAAACTTTCGAGGAAAGATTACGTTCATAAATGTATTAGCATGGTTTGAGACTGTGACTGGAGAATTTGGAAAATTTGACGAATACTTTGTTCGAGCTTTATTTTCAATTTTAATGTTATTATAATTTTGAGAGAGAATTTCTGGATCGAAATGAGAGACAAATTTGAGAAGAAAAGTTTGGAAAACTCGAGCTCTATTCTCGATTTTAATATTTTAATAACATTCTAAAGAATTCCTTGATAGAAATGAGAGACAAATTTAAAGAAAAAAGTTTGAAAGTTTGCAAAATTCAAGCTTTATTCTCGATTTTAATATTATTATAATTCTCTGAAGAATTTCTTCATAGAAATAAGAGACGAATTCGAGAAAAAGATTTACACCTTCTTCTCGATTTTAATATTACCATAATTTCGCAAATTTTTCGAAAGTTTCTAAGTTCGAAGCGATAATAATCTCGAAGATTCGAAAAAACAAGGAGATATCACAGATTCACATTTCTATCCGAAATATTTCACGAATAATCCGCGCGACGATGGCTCAGCTCTGGCATCTATTTACTTGCATTAATCCCTAATCGGTCCTCGAATTGGCAGACAGCCACTAGCCAGTCGGTTGATGGGTGACCAATTTGATGAAACCGTGAGATGTCAGACCCGGATCAATCTTCATCCTCGAGAGCAATTAGTGCCCGTCGCGGAATCGCATCTGGCCCCTATGATCTCGCCACCATTTCATTCGACGTGTCTTGATAGCTTATATTTAATTAAGAGATGTTCCACCACGTATTAAACAATCCACTCGACATAGTAAACACGAAAATTGAACTACCTTAAACTATCACAGGGATAATCGACTATTATCAAGTTCTGCTAACACGCTGATCGAAACGTTATTAGATTTCTATGAGAGTACAGCTAAAAGAAAATAACAACGACGATACAGCAGACTTCCGTGTAACATTAATTCCTCCAAAATGTCAGAAATATAGCGATTACTTTTTTCATACAACGCGATTCCTCCTAATTCATAAAATACAGGAACCTTAATAGAATAAAAATTTTAATAAAATACAGGAATTCCCCGTATTTAAAAATTAAATTTGTTTTAGTTGAGCATTACACTGTTCTCTCCATCGTTACCGACTTCTTCTGTTTCATAATTAATTCCGTTTTTTGTTAATTGCTTGTGTCGGAATTTTCACCGTTAATACGCGCGTACTCTCTCGGTGCGTAACCGGGGAAAGTCTTTTGACCTGAGTTTATTGCACCCCTTGCTGGCCTAAGGACTCCAAGAAACCGGCTAGTCAGTCTAGTGCCGTCGTCCAACTAGAATCCCACGCTTAGGACCGCCACGATAGTTTAAGAGAAACCGGCTAGTCAGTCCAGTGCCGTCGTCCAACTAGAATCCCACGCTTAGGACCGCCACGATAGTTTAACATTCACTAGGACATTCCACTGGAGTTATTTATTGCAATAAACACCTTATAAACAATTACCTGTTGTTTTTTCTCAGTCAATCAAAACTTTCAACAGTTCGTTTATTACATATATTAGTAATATGTTTTTTTAAAACCAATAGCGTATATGTCACTTGTTTAAAAAAAAAAAAACTGTTTTATTTGATGAAAAAAAGAAAATAAACATGTTATTTGTTTAGGCGCGAGCAATTTACCAAGTTGGAGTATGAAAGAGAGTCTTTCGTGTATGCTCACTTCAAACGTCAACGTTAATGACGATTGAATATTTATTGAATTTGGATACTGGACGGTGATGAAATAATGATGTCACGAGTATAGATAACACTTAAACTTTAAATTTATTCTACAATGGTTGACTTAGAAAAACGTGTTAGATTGGTGATAATAATGTTTGTGTTGAACCGCTGATAGAAATTTAGAATCTGATTTTTCCGTTAAGGAATGCGTGCTTAAATAATAAATGCGGACATGAGAAAGTGGGAATGACGATGTCTGATTGGTGGTTTTACAAAGGTAGGGGAAGCCGCCGTGACCCTCAGGTACTGCAAGTACCTTCGAGTGGCATGTATCGGAGTTTCCTTATACCTTAACCGTAGCAGGTAATATTTTATTGGTTGCCCTGACTCGGCCAAGGTAAATGAAATTAACACGGCCGAGGTAAAATTCTTAATCCTAATACAAAGGGGCAATCGTCGCTATGCATTCAAAAAAAAGGTAAAATATGCACAATGGTTTTTACTGAAGATTAGTTTTACGCCTTAACATTATTAGGTGTTGCAAATTAATTGGGTGGCTTTTTCCACAAAAGCTCTGACGACTCTATCGACTGGAAACCGTCATAATTTTTCAGAAACGGAATTCGTCAGTTGGTGCATAAATGAAAAAAGATCATCCAAAATAATGGAGATTATTTTTAACACTAAAATTGCGTTCGATCTTTAGTAAATAAATATTAAAGTTCGTGAGAAAAGGCATCGAATTAGTTTGTACACCTGATACTTCAGATTATTCCCATTATACGAGAAAAATTCTCGTACCTCGTGATTTCCTACACAACACGTGAAGTATTAATCGCGTTATACGGGAGTCTGCTGAAAAGAAAAACAAATATCTCCATGAATGATCTATTAGGCACAGCGCATAATGCATCGTGGAGCAATCGTGTGTTTTTCTCTGCTGGAAGTAAGATGAATAAGAGAAAGAAAAGAAAGATGGAAGGTACTAGCTCATTGGACATGGTACGCAACCCTTGGCCTTAGGTCTGCTCGTCTCTTTCTCTTCAGAAACTTCGTGTGTCCTCTTCCTACTCGTCCTCTCTCACTATCCACGGCCGACATTCATATTTAAGCCGCGTTCCTCCTAATTAGGCCGCCATCTTGACAAGCTCTAAATTCACAAGCATTGTTCTGGCCGGCCAAGTCATGCTTTCGGTGCCTCTGTCGACGAGCGAATGGTGACTACCTCCGCGGACCTTCCTCTCTGTCTCTCCCTTTTTTTTCGAGCCATTTATCTCTCTTTTTCGTTTCTTTTCTCTCTTTTCCATTTTTTCTCTCACTCTCTTTTTTCCGTCTCTTCTCTTTCTCTCGTTTCTTCTCTAACTCTCTTTATTTCTTCCCTCTCTCTCTCTCTCTCGTTTCTCTCTCACTCTCTTTTTTTCGTTCCTTCTCTCTTTCTCTACGTTTTTCGTTTCTTCTCTCACTCTCTGTTTCTCGTTTCCCTCTCGAGATTATGTGCAAAAAGACGCGCTAGTTCTCCTTTCGCGTTACCATTCGTTCGCCTAATCGACGGAAGCAGAAATATTCCATTTTCGATATATTTCGAAAATATTCCACTCTGGATTTACTTATTTCACCATTACTTTTTTTACCAAATTTCGATCAAAATTTATCTGATAATACGCACGCCTTCCTTCACACTCGGAGAGTGTCCTAATATTTACAAACAGGACACTTATGCGACACTACCAACGAACGTATTAATTCATCGAGCACCGAAGAAGATTTCTAAGAGCTTAACCCGTTCAATCTCGATTTTCACGAACAATAATACGAAAATCTGAAGCGTCAGTTCTCCTCCATTCGTTCTAAGTCTGACCCGACTTAAGACACGCGTAACGAAGTCTCTAAGGATAATGAATCTTATTACGAAACCTTTCTTAAGAATCCCTAATAAAATTCGTATAATTCGAGGCATCAGAATCTACTGGAAGGATGTTTGTAAACTCTGTTGAGTGATTGTTAAGCGAAAGTGGGTAGTGAGATCTCGAAAGCATGGACAGTTTAAGCATCTTCCTCAGGTCTGTGTATATACACACGAAGAGTTAACGACGTTGCGCAACGATGCTTCAGCGTGAATGCTTGTTAATGGTTTTCGTCGTTAAGCACAGCCACTGCACCGGAAGAAAATGAAAATCATCATCGTATCGGCGTTTGTATCCGGGGCAAAGTGTATTACCACGTTGAAATATTCGGAAGAAGTGTAACGTCCACACTTTTCCTTCGTCCCGCTAATGAACTTTCCACCGGAAGCAGAAAAACGAACATTAACCTGTCCTCTGACGAGCTTTTTCCTTCTCTTTCGTTCGCCGTTCTTCGTGTTTCGATTACTCGAACTCCGCGGGAATGCAATCTATTCTGTTGGTGATCGATGCTTCGAATATTTTCGTTCTATTGTCGAGAGGTGCGTAACAGGTGTGAGGAATTTACACTACCGTGCATAAGTATTAGGCCACCCTATAAAACGGAATAACTTTTTTAAAATTGGGCCAAACGATTTGACTTTTTTTTTTGAGTAGTTAGAAAGATTAGTTTACTAGATGACGTGTGCAAAAAATTTTGAAAAGATTACAGTTTGTGGGAATCGCGAAGAAAATTGTAAAGGTCATTGTTTACAACTTTTTTATCTAGGCTTGTAATGAAAATTTAAAACATACGTTTTGTAGATCTATGTGAATTATATACGTGCTGAAAATTTCATCGAAATCGGTTAATGTTGTTATGAGCTACAAACGGTTAAAGATTGTGAAAATCGCACTATTTCACGCCTATAACTAATAAATCTGAAGATTCTTACATCTTTCGATGCCTGTCGCTTCTTTCTCCATCCACCGATTTCGATGAAATTTTCAGCGTGTGTATAACTGACACAGATCTGTAAAACTTATTTTTTAAATTTTCATTACGAGCTCAGATAAAAAAGTTGTAAAACGTGACCTTTACACTGAACGAAACAATTTTGGACAAGTGAAAATTTTTGGTAACTGGAAGAAGTTTTAGAAATTCAGATTGGCTACTGAATTTATCTTTTTTGTAATTAATTAGAAATGAATTAGAGCAGAAGACACAGAATGTCTCGCAGTCACACAAAACTCTTGCAAAAACAGAAAAATTTATTTGACACTAAAAAGGAATCCAAAAATCAATCAAAAAGTATCTGATTTTTTCAACAACTGATTTCGTTCCAATCTCATAAAAAAATATTGGATTAATGGGTTAAATAAATGGTGTTCACTGTGAATTCTCTTAAACGTATTTTATTTTCTTTGGCGCGGAAGGACGTCTTAACGCTTAGAAAATCGCAGTCGAAGTAAAAGTGGAAACCTCGTAGGGGCATGACAGAAAGTCTGTTGTCCACTTGAGATAAAGAGACCAGGACTGCATCGGCCTTTTACCCAGGCGCCTTAGGTATAAACAGTTACAGGCCTATTGGTCCGATGACATCTGGTCTATTATATTATTTTCACTAGCAGTGTTTCTCATATATATAACACAATTCATTTTTGCTTACTGGCTGACGCATTATCATTAGTGATAATCCAAAAAAACACCTCGTGTGAAACAGTCTTATTCTACACACGAGCCATTCAGAGATCAAGCTCTGAACTAACTCTACCTTTTCTAATCTCTCCAATTTGATTACCAAAGCACAGAATAAAATGAACACTTAACTTCTCACAAATAAACTAAATTTAACAAATTTCATTCGGTTAGTCACTTTGGTTTCCGAGCGGTTTACGTAAGAAACAGACGAACGACACTATCGGAAAAAGAAACTCTGCAAATCCTGTAACCCTATCCTCGGGCAGCAAGCAAGCACCGAAGGAATTACCAGCTAGCAGGCAGAATTCGTATGCGTCGCGACGGTTCGAGATATCGAGGAGTGGGTTCCTCGAGAGTAGAATTGGACCGCGAGGGTCTGCCACGCAAGCATTCCGTCGCTTTTGGACTAATACCTAGAGCTGGCTAGCGCCGAGACGCCGGCTGACGGTCCTCGAGGCTGCGTCAGGGGAGTATGATAGGGCATCGTCGTCTCGACCGAGACTCGGTGTAAACTGCGATTTGCATTCGGAACAATGTTCGAGCCCGGGTCAATCCGGCTGGCCTGTGTTTCCACGTGTCGAGAAATCGTGTATTTGCGAAACGGTCCAACTTGCCTCTCACGTTGCAAAGCCTCCATGTGTTTCGTTAACCCTCTCTGTCTTTCTGTTTTTCATTCTTTTAGATTGGAAAGCTTCTGTGTTTCGTTAATTCTCTGTCTCACTCTGTGTTCATATTGTAAAGGGCTCTATGGGCTTCGTTAATTCTTTCTCTCTTTCATTCTCTCGTGTTGTGAAGCCTTTATGGGTTTTGTTAACCACCTCTCACTCTATCTTTCATTCTTTCATATTTTACTGTCTCTCATTCTTCCATTGTGCAAAGCCTATAGAGGCTTCGTTAACTCACTCTCTCTCTCTCGTTCTTTCATTTTCTCATATTCCAGAGCCTCTATGTGCTTCGTTAACTCTATCTCGCTCTCGTTGCCTCTCATTCTTAACTTTCTCTTTCTCTCATATTGTAAAGCGTCTATGTGGTTCCGTAACTCTGTCTCACTCTTCCTCTCTCTCTCTCCCTCTGTCTTTCATTTTTTCACATCACAAAGCCTCTATGCGTTTCGTTAACTATCCCTCTCCCTCTCTCTCGTTTCTTCACATTGCAAGGCCTCTATGCGTTTTGTTAACTTCCTCTCACTCTATTACGTCTATGTGGTTCCGTAACTCTGTCTCACTCTTCCTCTCTCTCTCTCCCTCTGTCTTTCATTTTTCCACATCACAAAGCCTCTATGCGTTTCGTTAACTATCCCTCTCCTTCTCTCTCGTTTCTTCACATTGCAAGGCCTCTATGCGTTTTGTTAACTTCCTCTCACTCTATTTCTCATTCTTTCACATTGCACAGCCTCCATGTGTTTTCCTAACTCTCTCATTCTCCCTCTCCCTCTCTCTCTCGTTTCTTCACATTGCAAGGCCTCTATGTGTTTTGTTAACTCCCTCTCACTCTATTTCTCTATCTCCCTCTCTTTCGTTTTTTCACATTGCAAAGCCTCTATGCGTTTTGTTAACTTCCTCTCACTCTATTTCTCATTCTTTCACATTGCAAAGCCTCTATGCGTTTTCCTAACTCTCTCATTCTCCCTCTCCCTCTCTTTCATTTCTTCACATTGCAAGGCCTCTATGTGTTTTGTTAACTTCCTCTCACTCTATTTCTCATTCTTTCACATTGCAAAGCCTCTATGTGTTTTCCTAACTCTTTCATTCTCCCTCTCCCTCTCTCTCGTTTCTTCACATTGCAAGGCCTCTATGTGTTTTGTTAACTCCCTCTCACTCTATTTCTCTCTCTCCCCCTCTTTCGTTTCTTCACATTGCAAGGCCTCTATGTGTTTTGTTAACTCCCTCTCACTCTATTTCTCTATCTCCCTCTCTCTCTCGTTTTTTCACATTACAAAGCCTCTATGCGTTTTGTTAACTTCCTCTCACTCTATTTCTCATTCTTTCACATTGCAAATTTTCACATTGCAAGGCCTCTATGTGTGTTCCTTGACTCTCTCATTCTCCCTCTCCCTCTCTTTCATTTCTTCACATTGCAAGGCCCCTATATTTTATTAACTCCCTTTTACTCTATGCTCATTCTTTCACATTGCAAGGCCTCTATGTGTTTCGTTAACTCTCTTTCCCCCTCAGTCCCTCTTTCTCTTCCTCCCTCTTTCACTCACTCACTCTTCGCAAAGCCTCCGTGTGTCCCGTTAACTATCACTCTCTCACTCTGCACGTGTATGTGAAATTGAACGATTCACGGACGGTCCGAAAATTGCACTCGGTTATCATTGCCGAGGGGACCGCGCCTTTCCCGAGGACAAATATATGTATTTCGCTGGACCCGCAGTTGCTGAGTGGTTATTGTTGTGGAACCATACGCCGTGTACCCTGGGAACACAAACGTCTGGCTTGTTAACGACTATATCCGTGTGTATGACTGTTTCATTAGTGAGAGTGAACATTTTTATACAATTCTGTCGATCTTTTTTCGGAAGCACTATAGTTTGCCTCGATGCACTGTTAACGAACGGTTATTCCGTGTGTTCGGTACCGAAGTCAGAAATATTCAGTTGATTTATTTTCCTTTTCCGGTTCTTTCCACTCACAACACTCTGAAATCCCCAAACCTTACAATTAGACACGTAGCAGCAATAAACTCATAAGGCCAACCGATGTCGCAGCACCCCTGTTTTCGCCCGCGTCCGCGACGAGACTCGCGTTGTCGGACCGTGGTCTCGTGGAGGTCGTAAATTTCCACGTGATTTTATCGCGATTTTTGAAGAGAAATTCAAAGGAAATGTTCAAATATTTCTACGTAAATTTATTCAATTAAATATGCCATTTTGTTCCACTATCTTTCGCCATTTCTCAAAAGTTGCATTGGTCCAGCTAATTTTACAAATGCTACGAATTTTTCTTTCCAGCAAAATATAAAATTCCTCAAACCTACTAAAAAAAAAAAAAAAATTAAATCCCTTTGTAAAACCAGCAAAGTTTCTTCAACTCAAACAAACAACCCTCAACGAGACATACAACTGTAATTCGATAACAATTAGCCACTATCTTCGAAGGAGCACTCAGTTAACAGACTGTCTCGCAGGATCGAGTTCGGAAAAGCAGTTATTCCTCGTAAGGGCGGAAAGGATGTTTTACCAGAGGGTTTCACTTGGCGCAAGCAGACAATGTCACTCATTAAGCGGAGTAATTGATACGAAGGAAGAGGCTGGGTGCACGTAGACACCGTAATAAGGGCAGGCTAACGATAAAAGGGCTCGGTAAGTGGCGCGTGTCTCTGACTTCAGAAGTCGTCCGGGACGAATGATACTATAGCTACGTCATCCTCGAAATATTACCTTCCTTCCCGTGCACTGTTTTCCCTTGAAACACGCCGCGCTGCCACTCGTTCTCACTCGAACCATCCTCCCCTGCCTTAATTAATGGAGGCTTTCTGCTGCATGACACGGCGCAGGCCGCGTGTCACTCGCTACTCTTGCTGATGTTTTCACGAGGACATCACGTAGGGAACGTGCACAGGTGGAATTAGCCTGGTAACGCTTGTCTTTGGAACTTACTTCGGGGATTCGAATGTATTCGAGAATGATTAAGTGGGGGGGAGATTGTGGGAGAGTGTTGGGGAGGGCGATTTTGGGTGGATATGGGCAGAAGTGAGGGGTTTTGGGCAATTTTTGGTAGAGATAGAGTTTCTGGTATTGGAAATAGAGTGTGGCTGTGTTTGAAAATTTTTCTGTTTTAGAGTTAAAAATTTTCATATCTTTTGCATTTCATCTTTTATACTTCTTGATATATATTTAAAAATTTTGTTTATTTTCCATATTTTAAAATTTGCATATTTTTTGTATTATATTTCGTATTTAAAATTATCATATCTTTTGTATTTCATATTTAAAAATTACCATATTTGATACACTAAAAAATTTTTATATTTAAAAAATCTGCAGAATTAGCATACTTTAAAATACAATACATTTCGGTCGATATTTTCTGCTACAATTGTTGTGAGTCACAACTTTCAAACCTCAGCAGTGAAAAGAATCAAAATGCAGTGTCGCCAATAATCTTCTTTTTTATCCTAATTTCGAAACTACCTATACATTTGTCAGGATTTCGAGCTCACTAGGCGTAAAATAATGGATTTAATGGATTGAAATAATTCTCCATCACAAAGCATTAATTATCCAACAAAACAATTTGAAACTCGAATATAATTAATTGATAAAATTACAACAACACCTTCGTCATATATCCGCAGGATGAAAGTTGAAACTAAACAATGAATATGTATATCGAATTCTACCGCGTAATTAGCTACGCTGAAACTCTTTCTACCTGTACGTGTTGATTCGGGTAGAAATTTCTCGACATTGAGTCGCCGCGTGTTAATTACACGTTTCAAAGTTAACAAGCTCTGGCTGGCGTTCGTTGGCTGAAAAAAAGAGATAGAGAGAGCGAGAGGGCGCTAGCTGACAGCGCAGTTACTCCGTTTCGCGGGTGCGTGATGAGCCGTAAGCATCGGCGAACTCGAAACTGAGCTGTCGGCCTCTAATGGGCCGCAATTAGTGGGCTCCGTGACGATCGACTTCTAACGCTGCTCGCTGGATTCTAATTACTGGTATCATATCCACGCAGTCGTGGCGTGATATTCGTAAAAATGACACGGCTCGGTGTCTCCAGTCGAACAAGCGTAAATCACGTTCGCTGAATCGGTCGAAAGAGATCTTCAATACATTTATTCGGTGCTCGATGTAAAATAAAAATTGCAGTTTCCATGAGAAATTTGGTCCATTTATTTATTATTCGATGCAAAATAAAAATTGCAGTTTCTGTAAAAAATTTGGTGCATTTATTTATTATTCGATGCAAAATAAAAATTGTAGTTTCCATAAAAAATTTGGTGCATTTATTTAGTATTCGATGCAAAATAAAAATTGCAGTTTCCATGAGAAATTTGGTCCATTTATTCAGTATTCGATGCAAAATAAAAATTGTAATTCCATAAGAAATTTGGTCCATTTATTTAGTATTCGATGCAAAATAAAAATTGTAGTTTCCATAAAAAATTTGGTGCATTTATTTAGTATTAAATATAAAATAAAAATTTCAGTTTCCATAAGAAATTTGGTCCATTTATTTAGTATTCGATGCAAAATAAAAATTGTAATTCCGTAGGAAATTTGGTCCATTTATTTAGTATTCGATGCAAAATAAAAATTGCAGTTTCCATAAAAAATTTGGTGCATTTATTTAGTATTAGATGCAAAATAAAAATTGCAGTTTCCATAAGAAATTTGGTCCATTTATTCAGTATTCGATGCAAAATAAAAATTGTAATTCCATAAGAAATTTGGTCAGTTTATTTATTATTCGATGCAAAATAAAAATTGTAATTCCATAAGAAATTTGGTCCATTTATTTATTATTCGATGCAAAATAAAAATTGTAATTCCATAAGAAATTTGGTCCATTTATTTATTATTCGATGCAAAATAAAAATTGTAATTCCATAAGAAATTTGGTCCATTTATTTATTATTCGATGCAAAATAAAAATTGCAGTTTCCATTAGAAATTTGGTACGTTTATTTGTTATTCGATTCAGGATAAAGAAATCTGTTTAAATATAACATCCGCAGAAAACTTCCTATCAAATTCAATATCCACGTAAGCTGATAAAGTGATTCGAAGCATTCAGCCAGCACGAGTATCGATATCTATTCAGACACGATCATTTCGCAATATTTGCTTTATTCAAGCAAACGTTCCAACAATACAATCACGTATCGATGGTAGAAGAGAACCTCCGTGCAGTTGCAATTATTACCAAGCTTATCAGTAGCTAATTACGGCACGCTAATTGAACGATTCATTTCCTGAGAAATCGTTCCAACGATCGTTACTAACGAGAAATGTACGAAAATGTGACATCGAGTAGGAAAATTGGTATTCGCGAATTTTCAATATTTCCTCCGTACGAATCGACGAAGAATCTGTTATCATTTCCAAAAAAAAGGACAAAAATAATAGCCAATACAGAATCGACACAAATGTCGAGCGAGAGCAAATGAACGCATTAATGCCACTCGCTATTCGCGATATTAATTCAAACTCGGATCTCAACGTCGAAGCTATTGTTTACCAACCGATCTCCCCCTCCTCGTGCAATAACAAATACACGAAAGATTGTTATTGTCATCGATACGTGGGAACGTGTCGCGTGTGGAAAATACAATCGATCGCGTCGCTGACCATTTCGAATCCTTTCGGAAATCGTGCATTTACATATTCGATCCCGTGAAACAGACTGAAATTGTTATTTTCAAATATTTATCACGCGACGGTAAACATTGGAACGAAAAAGTGTAAAACGATGTAGGTGAAAAAATATTGCACCTCGATGCGGAATTTTCTGGGAAATAATCAATCGGAGTTGGAGGTAAATGGTGTTGATACACCGGGTGTCCAAAATGAATCGATTAATATTGTTTTGTAAAATAATTTATACAGAATATGTTAGCGTCGAGTTCTCTATAGAGGAAACGCGGCGACTTCTGAGAGTCGCGGCGACTTCTAAGGCTCGCGGCTCCTAAGGCTCGCGGCGACTTCTAAGGCTCGCGGCTCCTAAGGCTCGCGGCCGTTTACGATGACGCGAAGTCATGGTGCTGCGTAGCACGCGTAAAGCGTTAAGGGTGTTCTCGAAGGATCTGGCCACAGAGTGTGGAAAATGCGGCTTTTTCTGGTAAGAGGACCATGAGAGACGGCAAGGCACTTACCCCAGAACTTTCAGAGATGACACATCTAACAAATAAATTACAAAGAGATGTATAACAGAGAGATTAAAAGAGAAAAAAGTGAGCAACTTTCTTCTTCTTCGCTTTTCACACCGAGTGACAAAAAAGTTTCGCTTTTATTATTCATTTAATTTGAGAAAAATTGCATAAAATTTGTTCGTTTTTTGATGATTTATTTTTAAGGATACGTTGCAAGGAACGTGTATAACTATTTTCTAGGGTATCGAATAAATCGGTGCAGTTAATATTGTTTTGTAAAATAAATAATAAAAAATGTATAATAGAAAGATTAAACGAGAAAGAAGTGAGCAATTTTTCTTCTTTGTGTTTTGTATCGGGTGACAAAAAAGTTACAGTTTTATCATTTATTTAATTTGAAAAATTTGTTGCTTTTCTGACGATTTATTTTTAAGGATCACCGGTGTGGTTTGATCGTTTAATTTAGAGACCTCCTGTAGATAGAACAGGAGGAGTTTCAGCAATTTGTTAACGAGCACGATCGATTATTCTGCAAGTAATACCCGTGACAATTTGCGAGATTTATTCGTCGCAACTGTTCGATCGTAGCAAGTTGATCGCGATAATTGGGAACAATTAACGAAGTGTTTTTCGCTTTGTTTGTCGAAGGCCTAGGCAGATAATTGAGTCGATGAATAACTGACGAAAAACAATTAACGCGCGCGCGCGAGAACGCCGAAACCGTGGCCCATATTTCATTCCACGTGGACATTTCGCGCTGACAGCCATTCGCAATTAGCGTGGCAACAGATTGCCGGCGAACGAGCTGTGGAAAACTGCTCACGACTCGGTTTCGAGTTAAAAAGTTTGGATGAAAAAAGAGGAAATGGAAGATTGTTTAAACTTATCCTCCATTCGGGGGATGAAACTTTTCCTAATTTCTCTTCGCGGCAATATTCGTGGGAATTGTTTAATGGATTATTATGCAAAAGGATAATCTGGTAGATTAAGGTAAATTCAGAGTTGCGTGGTATTTAAACAACAGAATTTTAACAATTTTTCTTTTTTTCAAAATTTCACACTTTTTTCAAAAACCACACAACTTTGAATTTAATTTGATAATGTTGCACACTGATGATGTTTACGAAACGACGGAACACTCAATTCTTAATTTTTCAAATTTTTTCATTTGCAAAGTTTCAAATTTTAAAAAATTTTCAAGTAGCCTAACTTCCCTCATCAAATCTCCACGTCATCAAATTAAATTTCTCAAATTGTTTTTATTTATGAAGAATTAAACACCGAGCCTCGATAACAATAATTACGTTTCCGCAAAATTTCAAATTTTTAAAAATTTTCAAGTAACCTAACTTCCCTCATCAAATCTCCACGTCATCAAATTAAATTTCTCAAATTGTTTTTATTTATGAAGAATTAAACACCGAGCCTCGATAACAATAATTACGTTTCCGCAAAATTTCAAATTTTTAAAAATTTTCAAGTAACCTAACTTCCCTCATCAAATCTCCACGTCATCAAATTAAATTTCTCAAATTGTTTTTATTTATGAAGAATTAAACACCGAGCCTCGATAACAATAATTACGTTTCCGCAAAATTTCAAATTTTTAAAAATTTTCAAGTAACCTAACTTCCCTCATCAAATCTCCACGTCATCAAATTAAATTTCTCAAATTGTTTTTATTTATGAAGAATTAAACACCGAGCCTCGATAACAATAATTACGTTTCCGCAAAATTTCAAATTTTTAAAAATTTTCAAGTAACCTAACTTCCCTCATCAAATCTCCACGTCATCAAATTAAATTTCTCAAATTGTTTTTATTTATGAAGAATTAAACACCGAGCCTCGATAACAATAATTACGTTTCCGCAAAATTTTTTTAAATTTTCAAGTAACCTAACTTCCCTTATCAAATCTCCACACAAACTTCTTCTAAGAACCACTCAGAAGCCACAGTGACTAACTCCATGAGACCAAAATTAATTGAATTTCCTTTATTTATAAAAACTCGAGCACCAAGCACGAGCTTTAACCCTTTCGATACTGTGACTATAGTCACTCAACGTCTGATGCTCGTTGTGTCCTATCGGTGACTATAGTAACCCGTGCTTTCAAATTTTTCATACAGAATTAAACTCTTAAACAATTTTTAAAATTACGTTACATTATAATATCCCGTCCTGTAACTACTCCGCGACGAGAGTGTCCGTCGAGCGGAAGCATACTCGCGGATGACATAGCCGTATCGAAAGGGTTAACACTAAAATTAGAAGAATTTCAAACAATGGACATAATCACTTCACCTTCTGAGTATCTGAACATCTCACAAACTACTCCGGTGACCGGAGCAAAACGATATTCAGCAAGTGTCATGTCCGTGAATAATCGACAGGACGCGATGATAGTCGATGGGGAGGTCCCTTTGTGACGGGCTGGTAGGATTTTTCGCGAGCACAAGGGCCTCGTTATTGGACCGGATATAATAACACATGGGTCGCGCGAGCGAAAGCCACGAGCTTCTAATCGGGACGAGTGGGGCCAGGCCGTGGCGAGTGTGCTTCGAGTGGTTCATCTCGACGCAATGAAATCTAGTGGTTCAATCTGGAGGCACTGGCCAGCCGCAGGGCTGTTTGTGTTCGGCCATGTTAGCTCAAACCGGTACACGAGCATCATTCATCCCCGGGAGTGGAGCACTCTCTCTCTCTCTCTCTCCTTCGCTCTCTCTGTGGAGCAACGCAGAATGCTTTCTGCTCGAACGGGAATTCGACCTCGTCTCGTTAACTATCAAGTTAGATGCGGGCTTCTTCGATGAGAAAGCATCTCCATTGAAGAGGAAAGACTTCAAGAGAGGTTGTTTCTGGATACCAGGTTCCAGATACTTGGCGATCGCGGAGCTTTCGAACAACAGGCTCTAGAGAGATTTAACAATACGCGGTGGTTTGTATTTTTGGGGTAGGAGCGGGGAATTTCTTTGAGTTTTTTGGGAGATTTTTGATACATGAAATAATAAATACAGAGGGGATTTTAATGTTTTTTTTTTTATTAATAAATAAGAATTTTTTGGTGGGAAAAATGAAATTGGACGATTTCTTGGTGGACTGAAAAAGTAGAGATTTCTGATGCATGAAATAACAAATAAAGAGTGTATTTTCATTTTTTTTTTTTTTTAAGAAATAAAAGGATATATCGATGTAGGAGCTTTTCAGCTGCGTTCAAATGTATTTGTTCCCTCCGGAAGAAATTTAGTTTAATTAAATTTGGACGAAATTAGTAGACACAGAGGATGTTGGAGAAACGAAGCAGAGGAATTCGCGCGTTTGATGAAATTTTCAGGAAAACCATGGAACTAAATACCTGAAACAGTGGTCTTTCAGAGAAACAATGGTTCGGAATAGTAATTCGGAAAGTTTCCTCCAGGCATGATTGGCAAATAAAAATAATCAATCAACCTTAATCTTCTCCCCCGTAACCACCAAAAAATTCCATTAAAAAGGGTTAACTGGTATCTTATCTCGAGAAAACGAAGCGTTCATCACTGAAATCACACCAGAAATAAAACCTCATCCCCTATGAAAGTTTCTTCTGCTTAATCGCGCTTTTTCCCTTTAATCATTTTCCCAGTGGTCCAAAAGAG
The DNA here is from genome assembly GCF_001263275.1 of Habropoda laboriosa. Classification (NCBI taxonomy): domain Eukaryota; kingdom Metazoa; phylum Arthropoda; class Insecta; order Hymenoptera; family Apidae; genus Habropoda; species Habropoda laboriosa. Next base: position 3,456,283 of record NW_017100231.1, read on the forward strand.
CGACCTTTCTCACCTCTGCCGAAAAAGTAAGGAAAAACGCGTAGGATAGAAAAAGTGACGGGACAGCTAGGTGATGAATCATCCTTTCAACGATGAATTTCTTCCCTTTTCCTCGGGCAAAATAGCATTGCCAGGCAAAGACGCACTCTCTCTGCGAAGGCGGGCGTGGGAAGCCGGAAGAAGGCCGCGGGACCGGTCACAAAGAAGTCCATTAGAACGAAATGGGTCAATTAACCAGATTCGTATCCTGCGGTGAGTATCTCCGCGTGACATGAGGCGGCAAAAGGGAGCACACGCCACTCGGCCCTGTCGAGACACACCGGCATATCCACGTGAATACGGGGAGAGAAAGAGAGAGAGGGACACGAAGGGTGAACCAGATGAGAAACGGCAGGAGCTCGACGTCACGAGGGCGCATATCCAGATTTACCACGGGGAAGGTCGAGTGTGAGCGACGGAGAGGGCTGATAGAGGTGTGAGAGAGAGAGAGAGAGAGAAGTGAGTGTGTAAGAGGGAGAGTAAGAGAGAGGTGAGTCTGGAGGGGGAGAGAGAGAGAGAGAGAGAGAGAGAGAAAGAGAGAATAAGTGTGGAAGAGGGTGAGTGTGGAAGGAGAGTAGGACAGGCAAATCTGAAAGAGAGAGAGAGTAAGAGAGAGGTGAGTGTGGAAGAAGGAGAATAAGAGAGGTGAGTCGAGAAGAGAGAGAGAGAGAGAGAGAGAAAGAGAGAATAAGTGTGAAGGAGGGAGATTGTGAGAGAGGCAAGTGTGAAAGAGGGAGAGTAAGAGAGAGGCGAGTGTAGAAGATGGAGAGTAAAAGAGAGGTGAGTGTGACAGAAGGAGAGTGAAAGAGAGGTGAGTGCGAGAGAAGGAGAGTAGAGAGAGTCAATGAGTGAGCAAGTGAGAGAGAGTAAGAGAGAGCAAGTGTGTGTGTGTGAGAGAGAGTTATCGAAACACACAGAAGCTTTGCAAAATGTTAGAACGATAGAGTGAGTGTCAGAAAGGGACACTAAGAGAGAACGAGTGAGCAAGTGTATGTGAGAGAGAGTTATCGAAACGCACAGAAGCTTTGCAAAATGCTAGAACGAGAGAGCAAGTGTATGCGAGAGAGAGAGAGAGAGAGTTAACGAAACACACAGAAGCTCCATAAAATGCGAGGACGATAGAAGAAGAGAGAGAGAGCTCGGCTTAATTGGGGACGAGAGGAGGCTCGTAATTTCACGTCGCGACGCGAGGGCACCCGGTGGCCAGGCGCCAGTAATTTGTAATCCGTATGCTTAGACACCGACTACACCCCTGACAGACCGAGATCAGGGTATTAACGGGGCGGAATCGCGCGTGACGTCGCATAACCGACCGTTCGATTCACGATGAACGTGATACTATTATACACGTTGTAGTACGTAGCTAACGTAATAACGTGATTCAAGGTGGATAGACGTCTTGAATCATCGGCTCCCCAGCGGAGGTCTACAGTAAACTATCTCAAACTTGAATTGTCACGGGAAATTGTCTAAGGAATAAAGACAGATCGAGTCCAAATTTTATGGCAGCTTATATTTTCTGCTAGATTCTAGAGAGTAACTGTGCAAAATTTGGTCCAAATTTGTCACAGGTTTTAGAAAATTTTTGGTCTTCCAATTTGAACACTTGTTTGGTATTAAATATCGACTTAACGTCATTTACAAATCACGTGATTTTACAAATGCCTCAAAAAAATTTTTGATCCTTGCGAAAATTGACTTTGAAAAATTCGAAAAAATGACTGCAAAAAAGAATTTTCTTTTTTACCATATTTCTCCTTTTACATCATTCAAATTCTCTCTTAAATATTTCCAAAAAAATCCTTAACAACAAAGAAAGATAAACATACCGAATCGTATTTCAACATTTTTTTGGTGTTCAAGATCAACTTAAGGTCGTAATATAAACATATTCAAAAAAATTCGTGATCCTTGCAAAAATTGACTTCGAAAAATTCGAAAAAATGACTGCAAAAAAGAATTTTCTTTTTTACCATATTTTTCTTTCGAAATCATTCAAATTGTATTTCAAAAATTTAAAAAAAATTCTTGAAAACAAAGAAGTTAAGCGTTCGATTTACACTATTCACACCCTGTACATTGATTTACCATCTTGTCGCGCCGCGTTCTTTCGCGATGTTCAAAAGGAAGCTCGCGGTCGCGACTGTTACCCGCCAGATTAATTTTGGGCAACTAGTTCAAATTTGTTTTGACTTGTTTTAAATAACTCGAGTGTTCGATCGCGGCTCGAAATGTGCGTGCTGTCTCCTCGAACGGCTGGAGATCTAACGATGTTCGCTCGATAGAACCTTTTCGAATCTGTCGCTCGATCGCCGAATTTTTCTGGAGTCCTCCGTGACTGCCCCGCCAAGTGCAAGAAGGCACGCTGATTGGTTTTTCACGTACGCACAAATTACCAATCAACGTGCCCCGTTGAGTGTCACCCACCCTTCCATTGCGCCCTTAGCGCGCTTTTCCTTGGAAGGAGTGGGGTCCTACCTGCGGGTGCGTGGAATCTTCGCTGTCCTTCGGTGACGCGTCGGAAATTCCCGCCAGGTCAACCCTCGGCCGAGAGTGCCGTTATACGCACGCGTGGATTGACCCTTCAGGAACCCTGGTTTGTGACACGTCTTCGGTTATCGAGGACGCGAAAAAGTCGAAATTCTAAAGGCATTGTTCTGTAAGAAATTACTAATTTTTTCGCGGAGCTACGAAGCGTCTTTGTTCTCAAAAATAACCTTCTCGTGCGAGCGTGTCATAAACACCTCCTTATCCATAAATAACAACGTTCGCGTAAATTTCAACGCCGAACATCGACGGCGACGTGCCACCCTCGAATTTATATTCGTTTGATCGCGCGTGCTCCTGCAGGCGGCTTGTTTACCCTGACGGGTGAATCGGGAATCGGTCCCTGAACGATTTTCCAACAGTTGACGCGAAATAAAATTGATAACGTGGCTCGCGTGTGATCGGTTAGTTTGTTCGGTTTATTTCGTTTTCCTTCTTTTTTCCCTTTTTGTTTTCGAAAGGTTGGAAAGCTTCTAGTCGACGTGTCCTATCGAGCCAACGAACGGTTCACTCGTTAATTCGGTTAGAGGGTAGGTTTCGATGAAAAATCGGTTTCGTTGGATTCGGGGAAATCGAACGTCGAGGGTGTTGGTAATTAAGGGAAGATAAGATTGCAATAGAGTTGTCAGTGCTCTGATTGATAGATCGGGTTCGTACTATTGCTTCTTTTGCTGTCTTTTTCTCCCCCCAACTTGCAACTTTCAATCGTATTTTCGTTAAATCCTCCAATCCTTCAACCGTGAAATTTTTCTATCTAGAAAACAGAAAGTTGCTTAAACAAATAATTAAAAGTTCATGCTGAATATTTCTCAGATTGCACGAAAAAAGTATCTCGAATAGCTTGAAACTACTTTAACGTTCACTGTACGAATTAATTTCTGTTCTTCGTTTCCTTCGTTCCACCAACAATTTCCATTTTCATCAAATCACAACGTGAAACTTCAAAGCTACTGAAAAAAAAAAAAAAAGAAGAAACTTGCGTTCGTCGAAGTTTTATCATCGGTGAACATTTTCTTTTTAAGAAAGTATATAATCAGCTTGAGGAACTTTCCTCAACTTGCCAAACGACATCTTTCTCGAGCTAAGGTAAACACGTTAAGAAGAAAATGAAACTGGGAGAAAATGTCGAATTCGAGAGTTCTCCTAACGAAAGTACGACACTTTTCCACGAATTTGAAGACAGCTTTTGGATTACGTATAAAATCCTCCCGAGGAGTGTATGTGTATAGGAACAGATACGAATCTGTATTCAAGTGTCGGATTACCGTTCTCCATTCGAAAGAAACCCGTTTTCTGGGTTCGTGCAATTTCGCTTAAGACCATGTGCGGAACTAAGCTGCGACCATTACACGCTCTTTCGAATCCCTCAAAGCTTGCGCGCTATTTTTTCCCCTCTTTCACAGAGTACACACACTCGAGGCAAATAATTAAAGGGGAAGAGAAAACGCGTTACGTATTATTGGTAAAAATATATTTTTCTCTGGAAAGTGGAATTTTCTCTATCGAGGAAAAATTCGAAACTTCGTATCGCCGACGTTTCTCTTTGAGAGCGTAATTGAAGGTTATGAAACACATTTTGTTTCGACGAAATTTGTTTTTTGTTCGACGAAAATCGAGTTTTTGATATCAGGAACTCTGATAAAGTTACTCGAAGATTGAAAGAAGGCTATTTTTTTTTCACGTGCCAACGAGTATATTTTTAATTACATCGTTGCAATGTTGTATACTTGCTCTCACACGTTCATCCTACTCTAACGGCGGCCATCATGGCGAGCTATTTATCGCGGCGCGGAGTGTTATCGTAGGATCGGTTGGGTAAAGTGAAACAGCCTTCTTTCGAATTCTCACTCGAAGCTGAATTATAGCGTCAATATTGGATTCTCGATTTATTTCCACGTAACTATAGCCCGGCAGGAAATAACGCGTGATATCGAGTCCGGAATTTTATATTCCAGACTGTTCCTGTGAATTTCAATTTCTCGTAAAATACTCGATCTTTCCTTCCACACGGAACATGCAGTGCGTTCTACCTAACCTTATATGATTATCCAAACCATAGACTGTATGTACTTACAGACGCGAGTCGTGGATAGAAATCCTCGTATAGGAAAATATCACGTTATTTGTGGGTAATTCAAAATGGTGGATGATGTATGAAACACGTGTTACAAGTGAGGTTATGTCTTCCTTACTTTGCCGAAATTCGTTGTTTTCCCATCGATGCAGTGTCTATAAGCGTATATAGTCTATGATCGAAACAATTTCTCTGATCTAACATAACCTACAAAATGTCTATTCACATGCACGCATTCCACAAACTCAAACTATTCCAATATTTCTCTCATACGTGCAACTTCATTCACCGCGAACTATTTACTTTTACAAAAATCCCTTAAAATTTTCTCCATAAACTACGTAATTCGTGAGAACCGCGGCAGGTGTGTAGCACAGGTTGATAGAGAAGTTTCTTTAAAAAAATGATTAACGCTTAACAAGGCTGTTTTCCACGACTGCGTGGCATTGACTAATGCCCAGTTTCTTCGGTGTATTAACCCACGGAAGGCGAATGGTTAGGGAGGCCCGTAATAACTTTATTACGATTTGCGTTGTGACACAAGGTTCTTATTGTTACCGAGATTTATTTTACGAATTTCTTAGACGTAAACAAGTGTGAGAAAATCCGTCCCGAAGCGAGCACACACCTCTTTGGGTGTCTTCCGGGCCTGCTTCGCGCGGAAAGCGGATAAGGATCGGCAGGACAACGCGTCCTCACGCAAGATTTTTAAGGGTTTGGTATACCAAAGGCAGAATTCCAGGGTGAGACGGAGTTAGTCAAGAAAGGACGGGCTCACGAGGTCAAGATTCCAGGATGAGCAGTAAAGAAAGGACGAAGTCATTGATTATCCAATCCGAAGACTAACACTTTATACTACAGCACGATTTGGAATAAAAGCTAACACCAGTATACACCAGTCGACTAGTTCAATTCGGTCGCAACTTACTCGGGTCAAAACTGACCCAGGCACCGGTGGTGCAATGTTTAACACGAGGTGAGGTAACAGTTAACGACGTAGTTGGCACGACACGTACAGGCGTCACGTAAGGGAAAAATACAGAGCAGTATGCGCGGACATGCACGAAGATCGATTCGACAAACGGTTAGGGGGTTTAGAGCTTCTTATCGCGCGGCACGTTCCTACACGCCAGTTTCTGCCCAGGCAATGCCACTGACAGTTTGCCTTTGAATTCAGGCCAGTGCAACGCGCGCGCCTATTTACCGGGACGCTCGATGAAAATCTCGACCGCGCCTCCTCTCGATCCGATCGATACCTTTGACACGGTTACGAAATAGTAACGCGTGCATCAGCGTGACGTGCGCGGGCAAACGCGCAAATACGCGCCTACGTCGAAGCATATTCGACCGATTGTTGAGCGCAAATTTCAACTGGGCTTACAGATTTCTGTGGCGTTTGGCATATGTACGCGTGTAGATGGGGACGATTCGAAGAAAATTGGGATATTCGAGTGTGTTCAGTTTGCTGTAGCAACGACTCATGTGTGTCTTACACAAGACTCATTAGTATCTTTAACGAGTTTTTGTAATTGTGCGTTTGATGGAAAAAGAAATAAGTAATAATTTGTAAATGAAATCGAAAATTACGGATAAAATTAATTTTTGTCAGCGATATGACTGTTTTTAACATATCCTGAAATTTATGATTTAGATCAGTGTTTCCAACGAACCTTTAAATTTCGTAGAAAAAAAACCAAAGCGCTTTCTAATGCCACAACTTTTTCCTATTTTTTTTTGTCGTCGCTGCAGAATTTCCTTGGATTTTTTAAATATTTTTGGGATCACCTAATACTTGACACGATAATATACACCTAACTCAAGTTCTCCACAAGAATTTAGGCGTTCGATGGGAAAAGGGCACACACGCCAAAGTGCCATTTGAAGAAAATCGATTTCAATGTTTTCATTCTCGTGTTACTTAATGAAAAGTAATGCAGTTAAGTACAAGAGAGAAGCACATAAGTCTATGCACCTCAGTTATAATTGATTAAATTAGAATTGAACGTGTTTAGATAGAAAATATTTCGAGTATTCAGGTATCTCTGCTTCGCCACAATTATTTGGTTCAAGTTTTGAGCCAAAGTCTCAATTATGCAGTAAATATGGATTTTTTTCGAGCATGAAATAATTTTTTTAAGTTTCTATTTGCAGGTATTGACTGGAATTTCGTTAGGAGTTCTCCCCATTTTCGATACATCGTAGGTGAGTGACGGGAGATTTATGGATTATCTTGCCTCTGTTTCATTGGCTGACTCTGGGGATCGCGCTTTCCAGGGACGTTGACCCGTCCATCTACGAGAAAGGGTAACAGAGTAGTAAACAGCCGGTCTAAGCACTTCTACGTTCCGCTTCCTTCATAAATCTAGGTGATGAAGCACCTCACGGTATGTGAAATATGATCTGGAAATGAAAATGTCTGGAGGTGTCAAGCGGTTGTCAACTAAATCTTCGTGGATTCTCGAGAAACTTTCAAACAAATTTTAACTAAAAACGAGACATCCTTAAAATCCATATTTACATTGAAACTTACAAATTCCTAACCTCAAACTTCGTATTACTCATCCACAGCTGATAAACCTTAAGAAATACGTCGTATCCATATGAAACGCGTCACGAATGTATAGTCAGTGGAAGAAATATTGCAAATGGTGGCAAATCTTTTTTTTTTTTATTATTTAATTTAATTTAATTTATGAACTCGTCCATTAACGAGTCCTCCTTAACATCAATTAGGTCTGCCAAAGTGCTGGCAAATTAAAATCAGAAAATGGACATCCATTTTCAAATATGAAACTTTCCCCTATTTTCGCCATTTTTCCCAACGAAAAAAATTCCTTTCACATCTCGCATATAATTTTCTCAATAGCCACCAATCGTGCATACAGGGTGACCGTTCAGTTTCCACCCAAACGTTCGATATTCAATTTCCATTGTCACGACTTCCCCGTATTTCTTCCTCCGACTATACACCGAAAGAAATCGTGAGAAATGTTAAGAACACTCGCTCCCCCTCCGCGAAATTCTATTCAATTTTTCCCGATTCTCTTTCGCGCGTGTGCACCGGGGCAAGGAGGATGAAACGTGGGACCCAGTAGAAAATAAAGAAAGAAACCATTTCTAGCGGACGTAAATTCAGAAATGCTGTTCGTCGATTTCAATTTCGATCCCTCTGTACAAAAACGACGCGACACAGTTCTTTGCGCGGCGAGCGATTACAATGGCGCCACGTCGTGGTTGTCCCTCGAGCTAGCTTCGCAGGAAGAGGCTCGCCGGTTGCAAACGTGTGATAAAGGAGAAGGATTGGTGTTGGGGAATCGCGGAGAAATCCAACGAGCCTGTGAAACAGACGCAACGAAGGGGAGAGAAAGGAGAGCTGGATAAGTTGCGCAGGGGTGAGAAAGAGAGGATGGACCTTTGCTCGTTCGTAGATAGGATGAAACGAAACGGCGAGCTTGAAACGTTACTTCCTTCTTTCCTTTCGTACCTGGCCTATGCATTTCCGTCTCTTCTCCTCCTCCTTCAACTGTCACCAGGATCTCTTCCGCTGCTATTCGTTTCTCGCGTTTCATCACGGTTCAAGGAGCAAGACGCCAGTGTGACCCTCCGAAGTTTTAATACGAACAGGGATTTTATTCCGCTTCATCTTCGAACGTGCTGAACGAGTCGATCTTCTTATTAGGTTTTTTATGGCTCGTTCGAGATAGAGTAGCTTTTCTGCATTTTGGTAATTAAAAGTTTGAAGATCGAGGAGTGTCGTTTTTGGAGAGTGTTTGTTGTGTGAAGTTGAGAGGAAGATCGATGCTTTTTGGGAGGTTTCAGAGAGGAATTTTGAAATAGATTTGGAGAGGATCGAGTCAGTTTTGATTGCTGGAGAAATTCTTGGGAAAATTGGTAAAGAAGAATTAGTAAGAAATTAATAATGCAGAACTGAGCGATTGTTTATTAAATCTGAGAATTGCTAGAGAAATTCTTGGAAAAATTGGTAAAAAAAAAAGAACGACTGTTCATTAAATCTAAGAATATTGTCCAATAAAAATTCTTAAAATAGTACATTACAAATAAAATATCATTCGTTGTGAATGATACGTGGAAAAATGATAACTCCATCCAATCTGTTACCAATATCACGATTGCTTCGTAAAATATTAATTAACGAGACTTGTTTAACTCAAAAATTAGACAAAATGCACAACTAAAAAACCAGCGATTTTGCTTAATTCTTCACCATTGCGAAAATACGTTTCCACGTGCAACTGTCCCTTAAAAAATCTTCGCTGTCGAGTGAAAATTATTTCTTTCGTCGATACCTCGTTTCGATCGATTCGTAGAACAGGAAAAGTCTCGAAGTACCTTTGACAATACGCGTGTGAACGTGATTTTGGGAGAAACTACGGTGAATTGGCGCGTGTGCACGTCGAAACAAACTCAACATCCCCGGCGTTCCAATAAACTACATACCGTGCGGCATGTGCGCTCTTCTTTTTGTTCCATTTGACGCTCGACGCGGCCATAGGAAGAGAGGGAAAAGGGTCTATTGCGACGTTTTATGTGTGTGTGTGTGTGTGCCGCTTGCGTCAACGTCAACGGGAAAAGTGGAGAACGGTGTCAAAGGAGGAAGTTGCGCCACGCTATGACCGGAAACGACGAGCAACGTTGCGCCTTTCTTGATTGGAACGCTTGTTTCTGATTCCTAGTGAATCTACAGCCATTTATTATTTAGTTTCACCCAATGAATTTCCAGGAAAATTCTTCGCTTATTTTTGTGGTGAAATTATTTTTCTGTGCTTTGGTCATTTTGATAATTAATTATTTACGGCGGCTGTGATTAAATTTTTTAAGCTTATGGCGAGAAGGGGCTTGTATGTGCGTTGAGGAAGAATTATGAATGCAAACAATGAACTTAAAGAATATTTCACATAGTGATGAACTCAAAAGTTTGAAGAATTATTTATCAATTCACTGAAATATTGAATTTTCTATCAATTTTTTAGGGAATTGCAAGTAACGTTGCTGGGATCAATAGCAATTTACTTATTGTTAGATTTCGGTAATAAAAAGTTTCTTAAATTTCTAACACATTTGGGTAGCTTTCAAAGCTTTCAATTTGGGTATGGTTTAGTTTAAAATTTACACGTTACACAAATTAGGTATGTACTATTTCGTCCGTAAAATTAAAAAACAAAGTGTTTGATGCGATATTAGATTTAAAAAAGTATAGCACCGTCATTGTGAAATATTTTCATTGTTGGCGAAATCCTCGAGGGATTTGAACGAATCGTATGTAAATGTCGTGAATTTTACACGGTAGTCTCTTCTGTAAGTAGCAACATCATCGCTGTGTGGGATGCTTCCGAGTTACGTGCACCTTTGTGTTATTACCCTGAAATATTTCGAGCATGT
>NW_017100231.1:3466374-3467958 GCF_001263275.1 Habropoda laboriosa
GCGGCGACGTTGGAGATTTTACAGCGTTACTACTTACGATATTCGATAAAATACGGATTGTATCATTTATGTGGTGCATTGTACGGTGTAAATCCTGGTATATTATTATCTGATAATATAGCGAAGTGCTCATAATTGTGTCGTTAACGAAATATTGAAAATATAAAAATTTTATTGGCTAATTTCGAATTTACTTCAACGATTTATTGGCTGATTTCGAATTTATAAGCTGTAGCAATCGAATTTGATTGGCTGATTTCGAATTTAGTTCAAACATTCGAATTTCATTGGCTGATTTGGAATTTGGTTCGAAGATTCAAATCTGATTGGCCGACTTCGAATTTAGTTCAAATATTTGAATCTAATTGGCTGATTTCGAATTTAGTTCAAATATTTGAATCTAATTGGCTGATTTCGAATTTAGTTCGAAGATTTAAATTTTATTGGCTGACTTCGAATTTAGTTCAAATATTTGAATCTAATTGGCTGATTTCGAATTTAGTTCGAAGATTCAAATTTGATTGGCTGACTTCGAATTTAGTTCAAACATTCGAATTTCATTGGCTGATTTGGAATTTGGTTCGAAGATTCAAATTTGATTGGCCGACTTCGAATTTAGTTCAAACATTCGAATTTCATTGGCTGATTTGGAATTTGGTTCGAAGATTCAAGTTTGATTGGATAATTTAAAATTATTAGATCACTCGATTTAATTTGAAAATTGAAATTCATTGGATGATTTGTAATTCTTAATTTATTGGGGGAAAAAACGCGTTGTAATGTCTGAAAAATGAGATTATCGAGGGAAAACGTCACTTTAAGCGATGTAATGGAAGATGAAAATAATTGCAGCGACAGCATGTCAGGTAATGATGGATGTCTCGACGGAATCCAGTATGAAAGGCAGTTGTGTGTACCTTTTTTAAAAAAGTTAAGCAAATTGCCATCAATCTCTTTACCCGGAAGATTACCGCCCTGGAAAAAACTAAGCAACGATCCCAGTAGCTAATTTATCTGAAACGCATCGACAAAAAAAACCACGTTGAAATAAATCGAATTAAACTTACGAAAGAACACTTCAAATACAAGAAAAAAAAAAAAATGAATTAAACACCATAACAAAACTCTTTCGAAAACTACAAAAGAAGGAAACCTAAATCACAGAATAACTCATACAGTACTCGTCCAACAACGGAAGCTTGCCAACAACATCGACAAAGGGTTCGAAAAAAAGGGAGGACAAGCGGAGAACGATTGAAGAAATCGAAGGTCGTTCACTCACGGTGACAAAAAAAGGGACGAGCGGACAAAAGGATTCGAAAGATAAACGTCGCAATCCTGTCTCACAGTCACGCAGATTTTTCTTCTCGAACCTCTACAACTTCTCCTCCCACCCGTATTCATCTTCTTTTTGCCCCTATGTGAAATACACAGAGACTGTCGAACGCCATCGAGACTCGCTGATACGACTAATGGTCCCGTTAATATATAGCAATTTCGATTGACCGCAACTCAATTTATATTACTGTGGCGGCGAGACACAGGGAGAACAGGGGGATGTGGGTGAGAAACTCGAACGCGAGT
>NW_017100231.1:3468032-3505440 GCF_001263275.1 Habropoda laboriosa
CCTCTGTCTCTCCTCGTCTCTCCCTATCTCTCCCCTTCTCTTTCTGTCTCTCCCCTTCTTTCTCTGTCTCTCCTCGTCTCTCCCTGTCTCACCCCTTCCCTCTCTGTCTTTCTCCTTCTTCCTCTGTCTCTCCTCGTCACTCCCTAATTCTCCCCTTCTTTCTCTGTCTCTCCTCGTCTCTCTCCCTCTTGCTCGTTTCCTCTCTCTCTCTCTCTCTCTCGTTGACTCTTTCCTTTTCTCTCTCGCATTTCGCTACAGCCTCTGTGTATTTCGTTAGCTCGCGGTTTCGTGAGTTTGCGGTGGGCTCGCTGCATGCAGCACCGGGGAATGCAGCCCGATAAACGGAAACGACCAGGCTCCCTTATCGGGCCGATTATTAATCGCGACTGCTCGTCGTTATTAACCCGAGAAAAGCGCCGCGTCCGGCGGATTCGATTAATCGCGCATTCGCGTGCACGCTGACCCAGCTAATTTATCGCATTTCCACGCAAGTTGCAGGTGCAATCAACGAAAGCCTGCGTTTTAATTGTCCACGGGTTTAGGTTGCATTCTAACACTAACGACGTTACACGTCGCTCTAATTGTTCTAGTTCTACCGTGCAAGGGTTTCTAATATTCTATCGTTTAGCGTACTGTGTTTCGGGTGATACGTGGACTACTTGGTCAAACGTTTCAAACCACTTGCTAATTTACTTACTGTTAGTTGACAAGTTGTCCCTAACTTTTGACCACTAGTGTACATCACAGGACATAATACGTTCTGGACGGTGTGACCCACGGTGGGTCATCCAGAGATACTCTTATTTACCGACGTGACCCACAGATAAGGTCACTCTGTGTAGTATGCATGACAAAAAGGATTGAACAACGATATGACCCACGGTGGGTCATCCAGTGATCTTATTTATCAATAAATTTATCACAAAAAAGATAAAATAGACAACATGACCCACCTATAGATTACCATACAATTTTATAATGTTCTATGAAAAAACGCGTACATTTAACAGATGAAAAGATTACAATCTGAAAAATTAAGTATCAATGAGAAACACTTATTGTTAGATAAAATCGAATATCGACAATTAACAAGTGTTTCGTGAATTTCAGTTAACTAACACATACTACAATATCATTCCTCACTTAACCCTCGCTATCCTCCTTATCAACGCTCTTTCAACCCCATCCCGAACCAACAAACGAAACTCGTAAAACGAAGAGGCTCGCTCCTTGAATGGAGAAAAAGGAAGAATAAGAATAAGTACAAGAAGGAGACGTTGTCGGAGATTTATCGACATTTTCAAGCATGCTTCGGTATTTTCAATTATGCTCCTCCCTCTCGTCGATGATAATGTAAAATCACAGACCTCCGCGACGACGCTATTCAGTTTACATCCTTGCCTACTTCTCTCTCTCTCTCTCTCTCTCTCTCTCTCTCTCTCTCCTTTCATTTCTCCTCGTCCAGCGTGTGCACGAGACTCCTCACGACCTCGACGCGAGTCGACGCTATTATCCAGTGTCCATTGTGCACGATGAAAAGAGATTGCGTGTTCAGCACGCGACCTCCTCCTCTCCTCCGCCGGGTTAGCTCGACGCGGATTAACGACCACGACGACGAGGCTCGCGTTAATTATGCACGTCTGCCCGCTCATTCGGCTAACGACGATTCGTCCAGCGAACGTCGCCAGAGACAAGGCGAATTTTCAACGGGGGACCATTCGTTATCCTAATCGACGACGCCTTTTCATAGCCAAGGACTAATACCTCCGACACCGAGGTTTGTGTAAACGAAATTTCCCAAGCTGTAGAGAGGGAACGCTGTGCAAATATGATAGGGTAGCGAGAAGGAAACGAGGCTTGGAAACGTTTTACGGAGATGATTCTACGTGCTGTGATTGTTGGGTGGATAGGTTAGGTCGCTCCTCAGGGATGAAAGATGGATATTGACGTCTGTGTTGCGTCGGTTTGTAAATAATCCTGGAGCAAGATTGGTGCTGGGTGAAAATTTCATTGAAATTTGGGTGCAATGTGTTGTGTTGTATATCGAGGTTAGGAAAAATTAAGAGTGAATATTTAAGATGCAGGACGACTTTTGGGAAAAATTACTTATGTATTATGTGGTATATTGAGGTTAGAAAAAATTAGGGAGTGAGGATTTAAGATGTAAGACGACTTTTTGAAAAAATTACTTATATATTACGTAGTATATTGAGGTTAGAAAAAATTAGGGAGTGAGGATTTAAGATGTAAGACGACTTTTTGAAAAAATTACTTATATATTACGTAGTATATTGAGGTTAGGAAAAATTAGGGAGTGAAGATTTCAGTTGTAAGACGACTTTCTGAAAAAATTACTTATGTATCGTGTATTATATCGAGGTTAGAAAAAATTAGGGAGTGAGGATTTAAGATGTAAGACGACTTTTTGAAAAAATTACTTATATATTACGTAGTATATTGAGGTTAGGAAAAATTAGGGAGTGAAGATTTCAGTTGTAAGACGACTTTCTGAAAAAATTACTTATGTATCGTGTAGTATATCGAGGTTAGGAAAATTTAGGGAGTGAAGATTTAAGTTGCAAGACAACTTTTGAAAAAATTACTTATATATTATGGTTACAAGAAATTAACAAGCAAAAATTTAAGATGTAAGACTTTTTGAAAAAATTACTTAATACGTAGTATACTGAGGTTAGAAAAAATTAAGAAGTGAAGATTTAAGTTGCAAGACTTTTTGGAAAAATTACTACGTTCCTAAATTATGTACTGAATTGACCTATAATAATGTGTCACACTAGCAGTGCAGATTATGGTCAAGATATTAAAAATGAATTACTACATTTGTAATAAATTTGAATTCTAACCTTAAACTTCAATTTCGATTAATGCTCGCAAGTGTAGTATCGGGGCCTCCATACCCAAATAGGAAACCTCGAAGGGAGAATAGAGAGGGAGTGGTTGGCGTAGCGCGCAAAGCCGAAGGTCCCGGGTTCGATTCCCGTTGGGTCCCTCAATATTTTTCCCTAGGTTCCTACATAAGTTCTCGTCATTTAACACCATAATCATAAAAAAATAGTCAAAAAAGAATTATCTTCCTTGCTCCTCGATAAAACGAAAGACCGAAGCAAATCTAACCTTAAAAGGAAACGAAGTATCTCCTTAATTGACGTGCACATTTCGATTCGTTTCACGCCTAAGTTACACGAAAAATCGTTAACAACTAACTCCTAAGACCTGGAACGACACTCGTACAATTTCCAGAGGAATTAATCGAACGAAGAAGAAACGACAATCCCGTAGCTGCAAAAAAGCTACACAGAACTTCCAGTTAAATCCGTTTAAACGAGAGGGAAAAATGATTTTCGCTCGCAGAAGCTAGTGGATTACCTCGAACCAGAGAATTTAACTCCTTTTTAAAGCTTCTTATTCCATGTTCACAGACAAAGAACAATCCGTTTGGTAATAAGTGGGACTGGCAGGGAGACACTTAACATAATATGAAATAAGATTACAGAGAAACAGGATAACCATAACTGGAATTAGTTTCTCGAGATTACCGATATATATATCGTTCCTATTGACCAAAACCCTCATCTTCCCCTTTGCCCATCAAAGCTAACAACCTGCAGAATTCCCACATGAACCATCAACCGTCCTCCTAACTCGGAATAACAGGTGCTCGTCAACCGTCTCTCATCTTCTCTCTGTCCTACGGAAAACCCGTAAACCTTCGAGCAAGCAAACACAGGGACTCGAAAAGATCACCAACCACTGTACGGATTATATGGCAAGGTTTACTCGCAGTATTAATTAAGAGATTAAAATTGTAAGCAGTCGTGTACACAGGGTGGTCCAGTGTTTGTGTAATAAAGAAGTATCTGAAGCGATTGTGGCGACAATGGAGCTTGCGTGGAGAGGAGATGTTAAATCTTGTGTACGTTCTGAGAGTTTCTATTTCTTGGAGAAGTTTTGTGGATTAAGGTATTGTAGTTTCTGCTTAGGAATGAAATTATTGCAAAATTATGGGTTTTTGGTAAGAGTGAAGATTAGGAAGACACAGCTCTGAAGGTGAGAATGCTCAATATACTCGTATTAACCTGTTCGAGCACATCATCTCGAACGACAAACCGCGCTCGTCAGCTGGCCTCCTCGTTCGCGCGATCCACCGCGGTCCCGAGCTCGTAAACACTCCGTCGCCTTCCTCGCGGAAGTCCTGCCCGCCGTACTGGCCAGCATGGCGGTATCGGTACCGTGGGGAGAGGAACGGGGCGACAATACGGTTAAGCCGAATCCGTTTTCGGGGAAGTCAGTTCCCTTCAAACGCGCTAACGACTGAAACCCTATAGATCAGAGCTGCTTAACTTCTTGCTCACGAGCAAATTTTCCCTCCCGAGGTTCCCCCACTATGCGACTGAGATGATCTCGCTCGAGTTACGGCGCGGCGAGAAGGAGTCCTGCCTATTGTTTATGTTACACATTCTGCGTGTTCGTACCAAAAAACTATCGCTGGACTTCTCGCGTCCTCAACTCGAGCGAG
The DNA here is from genome assembly GCF_001263275.1 of Habropoda laboriosa. Taxonomy (NCBI): domain Eukaryota; kingdom Metazoa; phylum Arthropoda; class Insecta; order Hymenoptera; family Apidae; genus Habropoda; species Habropoda laboriosa. Next base: position 3,472,570 of record NW_017100231.1, read on the forward strand.
ATCATCTCAGTCGCATAGCGGGGGAACCTCGGGAGGGGAAATTAGCTAGTGAGCAAGAAGTTAGGCAGCTCTGCTATAGATCTTCTTTCAAATAACGCGTATCGGGAAGTATTGAAATCGTTGCGATCCGATTAGGAACAATACGAACGAAACAAACCGTAATTCGGTCTTCGGGTCTTTTTTGACCCATCGAATTGCTATTTTTTAAATAACTTTTACCGTTATCTAGTTTGTGACTGTTAAAAGAATGTTGTCTAGGTTCGTATGACGTGCTGGTAATAAAAATTGCTACACATGAGGTCCTTGGGTCATTTTTGACCCAAGTGACCTCAAGTGTACAGTCTTCTCGAAGTGCACAAGAAGATTTCAGTGTAAATTAATCAAAGTGGTTGCCTTGAAATCATGGACATCGATTCTGACGTTTCCCTGATTTTTCATTGAACACAATTTATATCGATAATAAATTCACCTTAAGGTTAACGATCACACACCCTACAGTGAGTGATCAAATTATTAGAGCCACCTGTAAGAAATAACGATTAATTTTCAGATGAAAACCTAGTTACACCGAATTCTTATTATTTTTTTTTTATCAAGCGTTCATGTTTACAAATTGCAAATGTACACTTTGGCAACACTTTAGGCCAATATTACCTGTCACACTGACGTTATTTTGCATGAGTACTGCAAATCGCCATTCGAGAGCCGTGTTACAGTTTTCTTCATTTATAGTTTGTAGATCTTAGCATTTTCATTTTTGTTGCTGTACTTTTACTACTTACAACGCACAATAAATTACTTCAAATGTATCGAAAGAAGAATCAAGCGCTACCAAATGCTCACTTTATTCTTACTTCCTACCTGTATCTTTTACAACCACATAAGCTATGTAGTGGAACAATCGTTAATTAAAGAATTATCTATCCTGAGAACCTTGACGTTGCAATTTAATTTCGACACAAAGACAAAAAACACATTTTCCTATCGTACCTCTAATAATTTCATCACCAATTGTATACACATCCCCCATAAAAAATCCCAACCACCGGAAGTTTCATTTCATCCGGCGAAAGAATCGTTTCAGAGCGACGGAGCATGATACGAGGTACGAAACAGTCGTTGCACAAGACCGTGGCTGTTCTCTAGAAAGAAAAAGGCAGCGTGACGACGCGGTATTTGTCACGGGTAATGGTCTGCGTTGTGTGCCGACGCGGAGTTTGGCCTCCGTCGTTAACCGGTTACCTCCAAGTAATCCGACGGCGCTACGCGTGGCAAGCGCCATCGCGAAGTCGCCCTTTGTCACCGCGCCCTCTTTCGCTTCGTCTGCTCTCTGGCATCGATTAATCACCTTCCATCCCCCCGGCTCTCCCCGCTCCGCCCATCGCCTCGCGACATTTTTCGTCATCCACCATGTCCACGAGCCGTTCCTCGTAGCTGCCGGTTTTTCCTGCGGCGCCTAGATGTCCCGGAAATGGATTCATCCGGTAAAAACGTAATCCGGGGATTCAGAGACGGCGGAAGAGTTGACGAACAATCGGATAGGGTTCTGGTCTTCCTTTTGGGACGATGGTACTTGCGGCGGATTTTTTGGGTGGAACGAGATGTGACGATCGAAGGTGGGTTTTCGTCAGCAGAGGGGGAGAGAAGTGGTTTTTGCGAGGGTTCGGTCATAGGAAAAGTAGGAATCTGTTGTTGGAGTGTATGGGAAATGAAGTGGTTTTTGGAAGGGTTCGGTGATGATTGTGAAGCTAAGTAGGAAAGTGATAGAGGATAGGCGGAAAAGGAAAGGGTTAGGGCGTTTCGTCCTGGGCCTCCTATATAGTGGACTCGTCGATAAGGCTTTCTAGGAGACCCGTGCTTTAGACGCGGGAGGGACCAGAAGGACTCAGGTGAGAAGTTGTATATATACAAATAGGAGCCTTTATAAGGACTAGCGAGAACCTGTGGTTAGCTCGTCCCTCTGGTGGCAGAGCGTAGGAAGCTCGCTACAATTGCAAAAGTTCGTGCCCGATATGAAAATCAAACACAAACGGCGTGTGCAAAGGCACGTTTCATTTGAAAAGAAAACGAAATGAAACGAACAACATGAAATGAAAATAAAACACAAGCGGTGTATCTTTCGATGGGAATGTAGCATAACGCTAAAACAGATATGTGTGACGTAGTCGATAAGGTTCCCACCACCTCTGAAAATCAGGCATAAATTTCTGCAATCGTCTAATATCTCAGCCAAGTTTGTCTTCACCAAAGCGTTATATTATAAATAAACGAAATATGAAGTAGCAACTTGTTTTAATTCGTTTAATATGAATTTATTTTATTTAATAATTTGGCCTGGCCCTTGACTCGGAGACAGAATGATAATTTGGCCCTCGACCTGGGAAAGGTTGCCCATGCCTGGTGTGTGGTATTAGAAATGGTAATTGTCCTGGAGAATTGTTTTGAGGGACAGTATAGTTGTATGGAACGAATCTATCGTGGACCTTGGAACGTAAATCTAGTCCTGCGTAGCTAGCTAGTATAGTGATAAATTATTCCAACTAATGGATAAATTATTCCCCATGGGATTGGAAATGGGGGAGCTCAGCTGCTTGGTGTGCGTCTCCCTTGTGACACTCGTCATTCATGAGTTATTCTGTGTTGATGAATAGTGTTTCAGTGTTCTACCTGGAAAAACAATTAGCTATTCAGGGTTAGTTTCTTAACTGTGAGTGACATCGAGAGTGAATCCTCCTGGTGAAAGTTTAAATATACTTCGATTGTTACTTGATACAGTCGGTGGAAGAAATACAGGGAGTTAGTCATTTCTGTGAATTATATATTACTTAAAAATCTTAAGAATCAAATGGAGATAAGGAAAAGTTGTGAATGTGGACCTCGATAATCTGAAAGTATCGAATTAAAAATTTCACATTTTACTCTTCAAGTGTTAATAGAGATCTCGATAATCTGAAACCATTAAACAGAAAAATCTCAAATTTTACTTCTCAAATGTGTTAACCTCTCAACCTCTTCAAAATCTTTGTGCTTAAACATCCCTCTCATGAACCTAACCTAATTCACCTCGAAGGTTTCCTTTCCCCGTACCATTCGATTGTAAACGATTTTCCAGGAAAATTCCTCCCGGAGAGAAACAACGAAACTACAAAGTCCCCGAGAAGAATTCGTTAATTGTGAGAGTCCCGGACAGCGATAGGATTCTTTCGCGCGATTCCCTCCAGGATTCTTCCGGAAGTATTTGGAAGTAAACGCGCGGGGCTCGCAAGTGCCCTCATTCGTACGACATCCTTTGAGCTCGGCTAATAATCACATTTTCTAAATAACTTCCGCGACATCGTAGTCGTGAGCACAGCGTACTGTGTCAGTTTTTAATTTCTCATAGTGGAAACTTAATTTGAAGACTAGAGCTTGCGTTATACAAATCAAAATGGATAAGAACGACGTTTCTTGTGTCTTTTAATGATGAATCTGTTAATCAGGGAGTTTATCTATCGAAAACACATGCTGTGCGTGTTGTTACAAACTTTCAGAGAAGAGTTGATCCATTCGAAACCGTTGACGCACCATATGCGTCACACAGTGTCTACCTATTCTAACTAGCGACGCACCGTGTGCATCGTGTGAAGAAAATTATTTTTGAAAGTTAATCAGGCAGTTCATCTTTATAAAATTGCAGAGATGAGTTGATCTACTCGAAACCGTTGACGCACCATATGCGTCACACAGTGTCTACCTATTCTAACTGGCGACGCACCGTGTGCGTCGTGTGAAAGAAATTATTTTTGAAAGTTAATCAGGCAGTTCATCTTTATAAAATTGCAGAGATGAGTTGATCTACTCGAAACCGTTGACGCACCATATGCGTCACACAGTGTCTACCTATTCTAACTGGCGACGCACCGTGTGCGTCGTGTGAAAGAAATTATTTTTGAAAGTTAATCAGGCAGTTCATCTTTATAAAATTGCAGAGATGAGTTGATCTACTCGAAACCGTTGACGCACCATATGCGTCACACAGTGTCTACCTATTCTAACTGGCGACGCACCGTGTGCGTCGTGTGAAAGAAATTATTTTTGAAAGTTAATCAGGCAGTTCATCTTTATAAAATTGCAGAGATGAGTTGATCTACTCGAAACCGTTGACGCACCATATACGTCACACAGTGTTTACCTATTCTAACTGGCGACGCACCGTGTGCGTCGTGTGAAAGAAATTATTTTTGAAAGTTAATCAGGCAGTTCATCTTTATAAAATTGCAGAGATGAGTTGATCTACTCGAAACCGTTGACGCACCACATGCGTCACACAGTACCTACCCATTGCAACCATCGACGCACCACATGCGTCATACGAAAGAAATCATTTCTGTAATTAAGAAATCCTCCAAACAAAAATTTTCTTTTCGTCTCCCCCAAAAATTTTAAGTTTCTAAAACAATGCATCGACTTTTATCACAATACTTTCAACTTAACACAATTTTCTCACGCGAAAGCTCAACTGCGTATCGACTTCGGTAAACTCCAAATCTCCACGCCAACTTAACTCGTCATTTTCGGTGAACAAGTTAACCAACATACGAACTACCGGCGTATCGTACGACGAATCTCTCTCTCTCTCCCCCTCTCTTTGATAGAAATAGAGCACACCTGTGTGTCGTTCGACCCTTTTTATCTCCGTCCTTCCACCTCGCCCACATTTTCTCCCCGATTGTACATCGTCTAATTCCGAAACGCGTGACAGAGGCACCTCTGCGCTGGATGCATATGGAATTTTATCGCTGGGAATGTACGTTCTACTTTTAGGGCGACAGAGGAACGTCCCTCTGTGTGATAAAGGTGCATTGCTTCTGCAGTTAGATAGGGAGTGTTCCCATTTTTAGCGTGAACGCCGGTGTGTAAGGGGTATAGTGCTTGTTCGTTTAAACGTGGAGTGTGTAGGAAAAATTGTTCGAAAGAGAAAAAATATTTTTCTGTACGCGACGCAAAGATATTTTAGCAATAAAATCACGTGGAATTCGTACCAGGTGAATTTTTATATATATACTCTCGGCCAACAGATGTGACACGAAAATTCTTCTGAAACTGGAAAAACAACAGGCTCGAAGCAACACGTGTATGCTTGTATAGTTGAATGTTTAATAACAACTGCACAGTGTGGGAGTGAAACGAGAACGACGTGATATGCAGGTAAAAAAAAAACAGGAGAAAGAGTAGAAAGAAAGAATAAAGAGTGTTTTAAGATCTTCTTTGCAGCCGAACGTTTACAATGAAAAATTTCATAGGATGTTTCATGTAAGAATTACGAGACGTGTGGGTACGGTAGTTTTGTAAAATTGTAGTGTACAACGTCAAAAGCGTGTTTCAAGTTGCATACTGAGCTGGCTGACTCAGTTTATTGCATATCAGAGGCGGTGGATTCCGAGAATGCGCGACAAAACGAGGTATTCTCGGTGGAATATGCGGTGTCGAGGGCCGTATGGGCTTAAAACGTGGTTGCAGGGAAATTATGCGAACGTTTCGTTGCCAGTGTAGAGGCTTTCCGAATTAAAATCGTTCCCTTTTCTACTCTGGAAATTAATAAAACGAGATAGACCAAAGATAGATGCAAGTTAAATTGAATATTCTCTAAATTCGAGCAATGAAAAGCTCGTGTCACGTTTACATCTGACACCATCAACATCGGTGCAATCTCACAATTTTTAGTCTACTCCGTGTTTCCCACGTTTAATTCGATCAGAGAACTACTTTGAACGGGACACTTCACGTGAAATGAGAGCTTTTTGGTCCTAGGCGTACAAATGAAAATTGGGGCTCCTTTTATATAAACAAAAATGTGATATTTGTTAAAAAAAATCACAATTTTTGAAGGTGATATTTGTTAAAAAAATTACAATTTTTGAAGGTGATATTTATTTAAAAAATCACAATTTTTGAAGATGATATTTATTAAAAAACCCACCATTTTCGAAATTGTGTTAATTTACATTACTATAGTTTGAGATTACAAAAAGAGCTATGCCATCAAAGTATCGACAAAAGATACCACCCAAATCAAGATCCACAATTTTTCAAACTGCGTTAACCTACATTCTTACAATTTGAGATTCAAAAAGAACTATCGCGTACTTACGTGTCTCCCTGCCACCAAATATGCCGTTAGCGTTGCAATAAAAGTATTACCATTGTTACATATTTTTTAATTAAATGTAAAAGTCGAAGAAGTCGTCGAACTCATTTATTCTACTCAGCAACAACAAACACCTCTACTAACCCCAGCCAAGTGGCTATTTTGCCCAATAGTAAACGCAACCCTAATCGCAACCATCGCTTCTCCCCTATCCCCAACATCGGCGTAACAGTAGACGTTACTTTCTCGACAAAATCCACGTAGCCAAAAGTACGAACCCAACCGAAAAATCTTGCAGAGAGACTCTCTCTAGCACACGGTGTTTCGTGACGCAACGCGATTCCTGCAACGGAAACGTTTCATCGAGGCAGGCGCACACCCAGAGCAACGGAACGAGTCGCACAAATCAGAGGCGAAACACGGAGTCCTTTCGGGTGGCACGACTCGAGTTTCGAAACGCTCGCGTGGCCATTTTATTCGACGAGATACGCCCACTGGTAATTTACTCTTTGCCAAAGAGACCAACCTAAAGGATGTGCCCGGAGTAAAGGGCCAGAGAACGAGCAAGGGTAGAAGAGGTGAGCACACAGACAGAAACGAGGGAAACAGGGATGGAAAAGAGAGAGAGAGAGAGAGAGAGAGAGGGAAAAAAGGGAGAAGAAGATTCCACGGTAAAACGGTTTACAAATCCGGAATTACTTCCAGCGGGTATCTATTCCAGCAGCAGGATTTAGTTTCTGTTGTAGGCGGTAACGCGGTGTGGGCAACAACCGGGAACAGACCACCTAGTGGAAGGGAAATGTCGAGGGAAGAGAGAGAGAGTGGGATTTGTTCGAGTAGAAGAGACAGAGAAACGTTCAGTCACTGGAAAAGGAGAAGAATATAGGGGAACAGGATTTAATTGCACAATTCCCAGTAGCACTGTCTCCACTTTTCCCCCCTGTTTCGCCTACTTCCACCCTGCCACGCTTTTATCTTCATTATCTATCAACTTAGCTGGCTCTTGCCAAGAGCGGACCGGATCCTCTTTCTAGCCGGAATTGGCGAATATTTCCAGTCGAATGTATATACAGGCTGTTTCAAAACGCGTGGACGTAACTTCAGGGATGAAATGAGTACGCTAAGATAAGAAGAAAAGTTCCTATAAACATGTACCCGATATGATCCTGTTTCTCAATTATAGCCGTTTGTCTTCCAGTAATTCTTACGTCTCTAATTGACTGCTTCTTTCAATTGGTTACAAGTGACGCTGTGTAGACACTGTAATAAACAATTGCTGACCATTTGATCTAACCAGTTTTTCTAAATAGGACGTTAACTGGCGAATCATACGCTACACTTTTAAGGGAGAACTTATATGAGCTGTTGGAAGACGTATCTCTTGATGTCGTCAATTGTACGTGGTTTATGCACGATGGTGCACCGCGACATTTTAAGTCGACCAGTGAGACAGTTTTTAAACGAGAGATTCTCTGATAAATGGATTGGTCGTGGAGCACGATCGCCTGATCTAGATCCATTGAATTTTGATTTGTGGGGGCACCTGAAGTCTTTGGTTTACAACACATAGGTGAACAATGTCGAGGAACTGCGATGTCGTATTGAAGAGAGTTGTCGGCGAATTTAAATGATACCTGGTATTTTTGAACGAGTGAGAAGATTGAAGCTATGTAGGAAAATTGGTGGAAGATAGGCGGAAAAGGAAAGGTTAGGGCGTTTCGTCCTGGGTCTCCTAGGAGACCCGTGCTTTAGAGGCGGGAGGGACTGGAAGGACTCAGGTCAGAAGGTGTATATATACAAACAGGAGCCTTTATGAGGACTAGCGAGAATCTGTGGTTAGTCCGTCCCTCTGGTGGTAGAGCGTGGGAGGCTCGCTGTAAGATCTACGATACCACGTTTCGAAGCCTGCATTCTAGCCGAGGGTGGCCATTTCCAACAATTTCTATGAAAATTATTAAATAACAGGTATCGTACAAAAAGGGCTATAACTCGAATTCATCCCTGAAGTTATGTCCACATGTTTTGAAACACCCTGTATATGTACGTATAGATCCTCTCTCCCCTCGTCCCTGATCGCTGTGTTCAGGGCGCGGAGCAGCAGTTAGGGGGAGCTGAATCTCGTGATTTGACCTAAGCTTAACTGGATAAACCCTTCGAGAGCTTTGAACCGGCCGGTAAATTCCGCGGTTGCGTTTATCAGTGTTACAGGCTGCATGAAAGAAAGTGGGAAAGAGGCGTCGATCGATAGCTTTGGAATGGTTAGTGGAATTTTCTTTTTCTTTTTCCCTTTTTTCCTCTCTCTCTCTCTCTCTCTCTCTTCTGAGTTCTTTTGACTTCGTTTGATGGGTTTTCTATCATTTTCTTCTATTCTTTCTTTGTTAGGTTAGGTTCATCTTTCTCTTCTTTCCATTTGTACGATGGAACGAGGTGGAACCCATCGAGGAACTCTCGCTTCATTAAAGCCATAATTCGTCTCCGTTTTATGAAACTCATATCGCGCGATTTATTACCGCCGCGAGAAACGCAATGAGTTATGCCCCGCCACGCGGCCAGCAATAACCGTGTATTTTTCGGTCTCGCGGCCACATAGATGGCTATCTGTTGGAAAAAATTAGGTAGCCCTTTGGAAATGTTGGAATTATAGTAATTACTGCCTGGGTTATATTTGAACGATGTTGCGATGTGTATTGAGATAATTATACCAGGTTGAAATATTTTTCACTCTCGAGGCACACACTGTAGAATAACCCAATATATATGTATAGTTTCTACAGGCTGTTAGAATTAACTGTCACCGTTGATCGAGCTAAACTAATTGTGACAAATATTCTAGATTTTTTTTTGTTTTCTTATGAAAATAGATTTGATTCTGGTATCGCAGATAGAGCAGAAAGTCCGTCACTTTTTGCGAAAATGGAGACGATCGTTTTGCTTGGTTTCATTAGCCAAAGCCGCGCGAAATTTTCCAAGTCGTTGCTCTCGGTTTCGTGGCGCGGCGCGCATACCGGAACTCGCAGTTTACCCAAAAGTTTGCGAGTACCTGCGCGCTTCGTGTCCCGTGTGACGCGCTACTTTGTCTTCGAAAATACAGAGCCCCCGCATTACCGTTAATAAGAAAGTCTTCCGTTGCTACCGCCCGCGTGTACTCGCTAAAGTAAATTCCATTACGCGCGATTTTCATACTGTCGCACTCGTCGCTGCGGAGATTCTAAGATTATTGGCTTACTCTGCGTTCAACCTTTCTTAATAATTCGCAGAAACACGTAGATACGCGTAGAATGAAATTTTAACGAAGTTCCATTGTGTCTACACCGTGGTTGAAGTTTCTATTATTTAGGAACTAACATAACCTAACCAAACTCGAAGTTCGGAATGTTAATTTCGAAATTAATTTCTAGAATGAGTAATATTTAGAAAATGACTTTCGAAATTAATTCATTCCATACCAAATTTAACAAGGAAAAAGTATTCTTCGATATTTTAATCTAACCTAACCTTAAGTTTAGAATGTCACTTTCGGGACTAATTTCTAGAAAAACCTTTCAAAACTAATTTCCCCGATATTAAATCCGACAACGAAAAAATATTCTTCGATATTTTAACCTAACCTAAGTTTAAAATGTTAATTTAGGTTGTAACATAACCTAACCAAATTTAAAGTTAAGAATGTTAAGTTCAAAACTAATTTTTAGAGTGACCTTTCAAAATTAATTTGTTCGATATCAAATTTAACAACGAAAAAATATTCTTCGATATCGTAACCTAACCTAGCCCAAGTTTAAACTGTGAATTTCAGGACTGATTGGCAGAAAAACGTTTCAAAACTAATTTCCCCGATATCAAGTCCAGCAACGAATAAATATTCCCCACCGTCTTCCACTTATCATTTCTTAGTGTTGAGAAAATTACCATTCACTTCGATAAACACAAGCCTGTCTCCCTATTAATTTATTCCCCGTCCGCTAAACTTGTAAACTCGCTGAATTCAGTGTTTCGTTCAGTAGTCACACCCGTTAATAATTTCCTTCTTAAACGACACAGTTTCGTTTCTCTTCAATCGTAACCCTCCTCCTACTCCCCTCCTTCATCCTTTATAATTGAAAGACGCTACGAATTACCGGCATTCGGTGTCTCGTGAAATCAAATGAATCGTCCGTGCTCACCCGAAGCTCCCTTTGGAAATTAATTGCTTGTCGACACTCCTGCTAATTTGCAGCGAACTTCGCTGCGAAAAGCGCAGAGTTACAAACGAGCAGAGGCGCGTTCGTCGCCTCTTGGGTGGTGGGGAGAGTGAATTGAATTAGCATGCCTGTCGGAGAACAACACGAACTCGAGAATGAGAATTTTGAGCTGTACCGTGGAATTCGTTCCGAACAAGCTGTCCCTTCCGATTCCAAATTGATTTTATCTTAAACGATACGAGACGCTACGATGTTTGTTAAATCGTGCCAGATAAGATAATCGCGTTAACAAATCACGTACGTAAGTTCCTAACGCAGCGCGATGCTACGTGCATTATCTATGTATCACGTGTGTTCTATGGCGACGGTTTCGCGAGGACTGCGATTTTCGTGTGTTACGAAATTCTCTTGATCAATACGTTATTCCACGCGGAGATCGGAATCGACGGAAGCTAAACGATAAATTCGCCTGACACGGTTCTACATTGTAAACACTGGCCATTGTGTCGCAGATTGTACGTGAAATTTGTTGCACAGTTTGACAATGAGATTTTTTCTGTGTAGAGATAGGTTATGTGTTTCGTGTATTGTTCAGATTTACGTGGACATGTAAGCTTGTGGAAATTTGTATTGTTTACAGTGTTTATCGTGATTTTTAAAATCTGTCTAAACCAACCTTAAAAATTTTCCACACGAAAGCATTTCTCGTGTTTTGTCACCGTGAGAAATTGTCAGTTTCTATAACGGTGTGTGTACCGTTTGGAACGAAGTGTTGCAATAGGAATTCGCACGGTTATTTCGATCATTATCGATATAATGGAATCCAAAGAACGCTGAGCACGACAAACTAGTTGAAAAATTGGTGAGATTGAAAAAGACTCCGACAGAGATACGGCGCCCGCGAAAACAAATGGCTTTTCCACGACACATAGGGAGAGAAAGCTAAGAAAATTCAATGACTAAAATTTGGCGTTGAAACAGATCGCATTTATGTAGCTTTTTACACCATTTTGACGATATAAATTTCTTCCTTCCTTTCTTCCTTTTTCTAACTTTTTTAAAGACAACCTTTCTTTTGTCAAATGACACGTGATCGAAAATAGAGATTTATTGTAAACGTATTATTCACACAGATTTTAGTAATTTATAAGTAAACAGTTCACATTCTCCACTAAAACACCATCTTCTCTCACGAAATAATTAAAAACAACTGTTCACACCATTTCTTACTGTAACTTGGTAAGAAATAAAAGATCGCGTAAAATAAAGAACAAGGCAGTACTCTATGTAAGCAGCATTGTCAGCGCGTCAGTGTTTAAAGTCTATAAGTTGGCAGCCTTGCGTGCCTGAGCAATGGCGAAAAATGGCGCGTAGTGACGTTGATGTAGTGCGATGCGTATGTTATGTTTCGTTCCAATAAACGAATACAAATCTATTTATCCGTGTGATTGTGCAAGATTGCCGTGATTACGAGTAAGAAAGGAATGGTGTGAAAGTGAAAGACATTTAGGCAGACGGAAGAATGCAAAGCAGCGGAAATGAGATGCATTAACCTTCCGGTAAACAGTGGAAATTTATTTGCGCTTTATCGACAGCCCGATATAAATGAGAGCATCGAACGCTGCCGCTGGAACCATTTTATCCCGGCTGAAGTTCCTTGCTCGTTGTGTTTATTTCCTTTTTCTCTTCTGGCCGGTCGCAAATTATCGGGGAACGATTTAATTGCAACGCGCAACTCACGATACAGCAGTGCGGCATTTATCGGACGATCTTAATGGACCTGTCCCGAATATTTCGGACGATTCTTCTGCTTGCTTTCTTCTCTTCGTTTAGAGGGCTCTCGTAATCGGCACAAACTTCGACGTATCGTCCCCTCGTTCCGAATAAAACAGCGAATTTTGTGGAGAATGTGCTTCGACTTTTTACTTTTTGCTAGAATGCAGTTGAGGAATTCGTCGACCTAATTTTTACGAACTTTCTATTTGGTGAGCTGTCTTGTTCGAATGTCATGTACGACTACATGTATCGCTAAGTGTTTAGGTTAGGTTAGGTATTACGATTTTTGGAACAGAGAGTTTTTACACTTAGAAAAATTACTTTTACATATGACAATATAGATTATCGTAAATTATATATTTTGAGGTTAGATCAATGCTTCGAGTGGAAAGTCGAACAGTGCCCTCTTTTTCTCATTCCCTTTGAGAGATTTTCGTCTATTAATGACGAAAGAAAACTCCGGGGAAAGGAAAAATATCTGATTACGATTCATTTCGCCCCATTGTAGAAAGATTTAGGAGAAAGAGAAAGAGATCCGTCGGTGTAGAGGCTTAAGGAGTCGACTCGAATACATCTGACTACAATGGCAGCGGAAAATCCTGATAGCGTTCCATTCTCTCCTGAATGTATTTGCTCAATGCCAGAAAAGTGGATCTTGCGCGTACAGAAAAATAATTCTGTCGGTTCGTAGAATTCTGATATCGCATACTCTTTTACATTTTATGTTTTCACTTGCCTGGAAATATCTTCTCGTTAACTGAACGGAATGACGTTGAATTTGAATTAAAACGAACAAAGTTGAATTTTAATTAAAACAGTAATAAAAATATACCATCATATTATTGCAAGAAATGTTTTATTTTCATAAAGAAATTACTGCGTTAATTAGATTTTTGAAATAAATTACGGAAAGACATTACGTCAGATATTTTTTCACGCTGCTGTGCGCTGCCAGAGTATAGAGTTTCACAGTTTCTTTTTTTGAGAAATTCGATCCAGACAACGTGTAGCATGTGCACACGTGCTTGACTAAGCCTCGACTTGATGGATTTCTCAGCAAGCTTCTCTGGCATGCAGAGCTTTGTACGTTTACATACTGAGTGTACACAGCTAGAGATACAAGGGAATATAACGTAATCTTTTCTTTGCTTCGTTACTACTTAATCATACTTGCAGCGTTGTAAACGTAATTCAAGCTTACGTGACATTTTTAAATACACAAATCTATATTTTCATTGTAAATTTTTCATACTTCTTCTAATTTTCATTTTTAAAACATTTCAGCAAATCCATTAGTTGATCCATTCACCCATCTGTGCACGTACTTCACTTATTTTTGAGGTTAGTTTAACTTTTACGCTTTTTTATTTTTAAAATTTTTACACAACATACACTGTGTGTGTAAATTCGTAATTGAAAACCAACAGAAAGATTTTAACCTGAAATCCATTTATCGTCCAGGATGCATTAGCTTTTACATTAACACATTATTACGCCGCAAATACCCGAAGTGCCTTGCGTTCGCAGCCATTTGCGCGCAATAATACATCGCGTCGTTATTTCTATCACGTATTAACTATTATTACAAATATTTTTATAACTCCCGACCATTTTTATTTCGCGTAAAAATGTCGAAACAAGGAATTCTCTGACAGAAATATTTTAATAAACGTGTGTACAGAACTTTACGCGAAAAGATGAAACTAAGGCAGGCGAATAAGAGAGCGAAGCTTTTCTGAGAGCAGCGACGACGCCATGGAAACAGGGACTTTTCACGCGTCTCCGGCAATAACTTGTTTACGTCGTGGCGACCAAGGGAGCGGTATATTCGCGAGACGAATAGTAATTAGTTGCACACTCGTGGGACTCGCGATGTCAGACGGCGAAGAAGTTGCTCGTTCAACGAAGGGTCAGAAACAAAATTAGGAGAGGAAGTGTGAGGCGTGAGTTATAGCGCCGGGAAGACAACGGGCGACGCGACGTGTAGAATTTCGTAATGATCGCGCCGCGGCGAGATACCTCTGATTAAATTTGACTCGTTGACATTTCGTGCGTCTACCTGATCTATTTCACCGCGTGCTACGAATATTTTAACCACACTGTATATTGGCGTATAGGTGAAATTTATTTTACTATAAGATACAAATTTTAATCAATTCTAAATTCTGAAGAATTGTAAATTATCTTTTTTAGAATCTTTTTAACCCTTTTTTCGTGACGCATATTTTCCACTTGAATAGCAGAACAAAAATTAATCTTAACTGATTCACTACAGAAGCGATGATCGATAAATAAATAACAAATTTAAAAAAGAAATAATTTAGTCACTAGAATTATTTTTTTGTTTGATTCGACGAGTACTACATGCTTCTGAAATTTGGTCCCAACTTTTTTCAACACCCTGTACATATTGCGGGTCATTTCGACTTATTTTCGATCATTTGTTATTGTCCATTGATAAATAAGAAAATTTTTGAAAAGTAATTCGGCCACGAAAATTTCTATAATAGTTACTGTGCTCTTGAAGTTTGGCCCAACTTTTTTCAACACCCTGTACATATTGCAAGTCATTTTCACTTATTTTCAATCAATTGTTATTATCGACAGACAAATAATTTTTGGAAAAAATAATTTTATCACGAAAATTTCTAGCTGCTACATATTCCTGAAATTTGGTCCCAAATTTTCTCAACACCCTGTACATATTGCAGGTCGTATCGACTTATTTTCAATCATCTGTTACTATCGGCAGATAAAGAAGAAAATTCTTGGGAAAAATAATTCCACCAGAAGAATCCCGATATCACCTCCTAATTTCAGCCCGAATTTTCTGTTCCGTTAATCAAATTTATATCTGCCTGCTCGCATAAAACGTACATCGTGATTTAATTGCCTCTCTCCCACCTTCCATATCCGACATTTGCAAAACCGATAGAACGACCACTTCAAAGAGCAACTTTCCCCCCGTCGTACTTACTCGTCGTTTAATTACCACCATCGGCAATAATTCAATCGAAGTTTCCGTACGTCGAACCTCTCTCGCTCTGCCACCACGCCACTCTCGATGCACGTGAACTTTTCCAAAGAGCTCAGTCTTTATTACCCGTGCGCGGGTACGAGAAATATGGAAAGCTTTCAATTTCTAAGGAGCGCATCTTCCCTTGGCCTTGCCTCGAAACTTCCTTTTCCCAACGTGAAATTATAGATCACCGCAGCAGCCGCGGAGTTTCTCTTTGAGAGAAGAAGGGAAGGATGTAAAAGTTCCCGGAGCGTAATAAAAAGTTCGCCCACTGTTTTTCGGATTTTCCCCTCTCTCTCTTTCTCTGCCGCGTAGAGAGAAATGCAAATCACCTCGGCGAATTTTATGTTCTATTTAATTCGACCGCTGCTGCTGCCCGCTCGTAAAATTCTTCGGCGAATGGTTCTCAGCCGAAGAAGACGTTCACCGTGTTATAAGTCGCGAAGGAACGACGTCGTAGGAACTTTTTTCATACGGACAAAATGTACGGTGATCGAGGATCACGAGGAAATGTGACTTTTCCGCGAGGTTTTCGCGGTCATCGAGAAGTTTGCAGATTTTACGAGGAATGGAAAGACTTCGTTTGCTACGGTTGCGTGTATCATTGTATGCTGGGTGAGCGTGGATACTCTATCAGTTTTTAGTAATGAGAGTATTCTTGTGAAGAGCCCACGTATTTAGATACCATTTTCAAATTTTAATTAACGTTCCAAGTGAATGAAGTTGGAGCACTTTGACGCCTGTTTAATTACTGCCAATGATCGACAGATGTCTTCTCGTTACGATTTCTGTCATGAAATAGACAGAAAACTGCCATTTCTTGATTTACTATTAAAGTAAGATATTTGAAGTTATAGCATAGAACTTTCTGCTCGTCATAATTCATTTACAAAAACCAAGGCACCGGTGAAGAAAAATTAGTGAGAATGTTTCCTAAAGAAGAAGAAAAATTTGATAAATTGGAAAAGAAAAATTGAAGAAATTAGGAAAGAAACATTTAACAAATTAGAAAAGAAAAATTGAACTACATTTTTGGAAGATGCACGAACACAGATGTAAAAAATGACATTTGTTCAGACTATAGCGCAAAAGAATTAACCTTGATCGACTAAAACTCGTCAGTTGGACTATAAAGATAGACAACTTGAGATACGGCAATGTCCTACTTCGTTTGTATTCAAAGGCCAACACCTCGACAACGTCAGAGACAGAAATCCTTAAGGATGAAGCGTCGTCGAATCTATTTAAGCGGTGTATTTCAATCTGAAAGATTTGGCAAACGCGAGGCGCGTGCATTTGCATGCCGGGGCTGTGTGTCATATAAATGGAACACACTTTTCAATCTCTATCCCTTTCATATCTCGCCCATGAAAAGCCCGAGGAAAGCCCGTGTCAGGAACAGCGGATATTTCATCTTCGTGGCCGCGTTTACGTGCACACGTAAACGGATTGTATATATCTGGGGCGATTCCTTTTTTCCAGGCGACGAAATCTGTCGTCGTCGCCCACGTTCAATGCCAACAACGTAATATCATTCCGGATGATAGTAATGTCCATTGACGTACAATCGTCCTGGAGATTGTTATCTTTTAGTGTTAGTATCGTTGAATGTTTGTGGATCGTGAAGGCCAACGGTGAACTTGAAATCGTCGACGATGTTTTCGTTGACGCTATATCGTCGAAATAGTCATTCTTCAACGCTATATCGTCGACATAGTCTTTTGCGACACTATATCGTCGATAGTCTTTCGTCGATGCTATATCGTCGACATAGTCTTTTGCGACACTATATCGTCGATAGTCTTTCGTCGATGCTATATCGTCGACATAGTCTTTCTTGAACTCTATATCATCGACATAGTCTTTCGCCAACACTATATCGTCGACATAGTCTTTCTTCAATACTATATCATCGACATAGTCTTTCGTCGACACTATATCACCGACATAGTCTTCCGTCAACACTATATCACCGACAGTCTTTCGTCGACATAGTCTTTCGTCAACACTATATCGTCGACATAGTCTTTCTTCAATACTATATCATCGACATAGTCTTTCGTCGACACTATATCGTCGACACTATATCACTGACATAGTCTTCCGTCAACACTATATCACCGACATAGTCTTTCGTCAACACTATATCGTCGACATAGTCTTTCTTCAATACTATATCATCGACATAGTCTTTCGTCGATACTATATCGTCGGCACTATATCACCGACATAGTCTTCCGTCAACACTATATCACCGACATAGTCTTTCGTCAACACTATATCGTCGACATAGTCTTTCTTCAATACTATATCATCGACATAGTCTTTCGTCGATACTATATCGTCGGCACTATATCACCGACATAGTCTTCCGTCAACACTATATCATCGACATAGTCTTTCGTCAACACTATATTATCGACAGTCTTTCGTCGACATAGTCTTTCTTCAACTCTATATCATCGACATAGTCTTTCGTCAACACTATATCGTCGACATAGTCTTTCGTCAACACTATATCGTCGACAGTCTTTCGCCAACACTATATCACCGACATAGTCTTTCGTCAACACTGTGTATGTCCCAAAATATTATATTTTTCTATCGACACATTAATTTCTTCGTATGAAAAATAGTGAGGCGAATAATGTCATATTATTACTTTATTAATCAATATAAGGTGGATAATCACATCAATGATTAAAAATTTTTATCAGTGAAGTGAATAATTTTAAGTGAAAATGGTGGAACTGAATATATTAATATGTGAAATATGAATGTACGAATTTGTGTATACTGCGTCAAAGCGATAATAAAAGTAAAATAATTAAATTTGGGTCGAACTTCATGCTATTGTTTGCAGATGCAGTTCATTGAAGTTTCAGTTACGATAAGCAACAGTATGTTTGTTTGTATATTATGGAAACACAGGCGATGAAATGAGGGTTGGTAGCTCTGAGTGGGTGCTAATAACTAGTTGTGGATTCCGGGAATCGTAGATGGTGAATTCCAAGAATCGACCATGATTACTGACCACGTGCTATGCAGGATTGTGGTCTGTTGATGGGTGTTCATCGAAATCCATAACAACGTGTATTAAGCTTCCTATTCTAATTACGCTTGCACTGAAATTACTAATTTCTCCATACAAGCTTCTTTAACCCTTTGCACTCCGAAAAACAAATTTCAACATCTATAAATTCATTCATTTCCATTTCGTTTGTCAATTTGCTTTACTTTGACACGAAACAGAATTTATTAAAATTTTACTTTCATAATATAAAAAAAGCTTGAATTTTACGCTCTAAAATTCGTCATAGCAGCGTCACTGGAGTTACGGCGAATCGTGAATGTCAACTAGCGCCACCAACGCAGTTACTTAATGCACAGTCTCCGAAAGAAATACAACCCATCTGATCAAACAAGAACCAAATCCAAAAACTCTCAACTTAGAAGAAAGAAAAAAAACTGACAGAGAGCCTAAAAAAAGAGTGCACTGTACAGGTCACAGGGTATCGGTTGGCCGAAGAAAGGGCGCAGTGCGGCGTGGAAGCAGACCGAGAACGGCAGATCGAACACTGGCTGGAAATATCGGACGACGTCCGAGTTTGATCGGCATCGTCGTTGGTGTTGGTATCAGAGCCACGGCATTCTTTCGATGTGAGAAAAGAAAAGAGGCGACGGAAGGGACCGAAAGGAAAACGTAGAACAGAGGATATGGCGATGCATTCACGTCACGTGCTACCTACTCCCGTCTCTATAGACAATCCAGTGCTCCTACGGTAACCTGTTTGCCCCGTCTTTCTTGCCCCTTTACACCTGCAATAAGAGTCTCGGGTAAATCAAGGATTTTCCCCACCCTCAACCCTCGTCGTCCTTTCCGTCTTTCTCCACGTCTCACCGCCCGTTTTCACCCCCTTCCCACAGCTTCCTCTTCCTTCCATTCGCGTTTTATCAATATCCCTCTTGCTCCGTTACGCTTCCGCTCTATAGTCTGTCGCACAGGAATCCTCACCCGTGATATTTATGAAAGTCGACACGCAAAATGAAAAATAATGCGATAATCTAAATATCTACGACCTTACTCCCGTGCTTTTCACGCTTGTTTTCTTTATCTGGATGTACCGTGCAGAGCTCAGCCCACCTTCTCTAACACAATCACAGAAATAGGGCACACGTATTGTCATTCTTGGCTGAACGCGATAACATCGACGAATCGGTTCATATAACACCGCATGGCGAAAGATTCGGGCGGGGCAAGTGAAATGCCCTTGTTGCCCTTGCTTGCCCCTGCGCTGCCCCGCGGGCAAACTCGTGGGCACCGCATAATATTAACGTAAACAGAATAAGAGATGCTCGTACGAGGTTTCTCGACTCGTTTCGGCAATTAAAGTCGACGGGACATTCGTGGATAGATGATTTAGTGATCGCTGAACTTCGGTCGCGCTCGGCAATCTCCGTGGACGTAATTGTACCAAAACAGTGACTGTCTCGTACGCGGAAAAGTTAGTCGACAACGTGTCAAATCAGAACTAAACAATAATCCAAATTATTCAACATACTTTTTCGATCTGTCTATATCATTTTGTATCGTAGACTGATTTTTACAAAGATATTGCGGTTACGTTACAGTGTGACAGACTGTACTTCTTCTCGTTTCTCACAGCCACGTTTGCTCCTCCCTTCCGCCATATACTAACACGTACACATAGAGCCTCGTTCCGAAGACGCTAACCTCTCCTCTGTTTCTCCGTTTCGTGCAATACGCTGAATCGGCACTGCGACCCGAAGGATGTTATCATGCCAGGCTATTGCGGTGCAAAGTGTCGACCGATGTTCATGTATTTGCCCAGCACAATGCCGCAGGAAACTCGAGGAGCATCGACACCGTCCTGGCTACTTATCTTTTGTTCTTATTTGGAACGCAGCGCTACGAGGAGAGGAGACCGTCGTGTCTCGACGGATCATAATGGGAAACGCGAGCGTTCCTCGCTGCTCCGATGGCGGAGCAGAAGAACAGAGGCGGAGAAATACTTTGTCCGCCGTGGATGAATTCAATTGGAAGCTTGTCGGTAATAACTTCTCCGGAGCGTGAGATTAGAAATTGGACGACGTTATCAGGGAAATAAAAGCTAACGACCTGAGATCGTTCAGGTTTCAAGCGTGGAGCGTGATGAGGAGAGCTTGAAGGGGGAAATTTTCGTGAATAATTACAGTGTGTGTGTAATGTATGTTGTGTCTTTAATGTGAAGGCTCATTTTACTGTCTAGCAAGAAAGTAAGCCCTGTCAGTTTACCCCACTTTACTTTTTGATATGATCAAACACTGTACTTCTGACCAATACGTAATTTATCTTTAAAAAATCCTGTCAGTTTACTCCACTTTACTTTTTAATATGCTCAAACAGGTAAACTTCGACACTCGCTATATTTCTTCCACCGACTATACCTTCGACCAATACATCAATTTTATCAATTCGTACACAAGTCTTTTCTAAACGTTCGAGAGACTCTCGATTATCCACAGCCTGAATTTACGTCACACTAGATTCCTTGGCAACTTCGAATTGCTCCTCTGAAGTAATCGTTGTCAACCTGAACGTTGACGCGGCCATAACCGCATTAAGATCATCAAAGTTCGTCGCATCGTGGAGTTCGTAACGAGTGCTAATCAGCCCGTGGATAAACATCGAAATTACTTTCGATTCAAATTGTGCTAGGCTCTATCGGAATGTTGTTACGTGGTGTCCAAAGTTGGCAAGAGTTCGCTCTTCGAACCGTATTCTCCCCTCCTTTTCCACAACCCTTAATCTGACGCGGTGAGAGAAGGTAAGGGTAGAGGAGAGAAACTATTACCATTATCCGCTTATTTTCACTTCTCCTAACTAAGTTTCTCGACTTGCCAGCTCTTTCCTCAGGCTCGATTGAGGCAATGCGAAGGATAGCGATTCTCTGGTCGGCGAGCTAAAAGAGAAATCCGCTTCCGCCCTCGTGATTTCGTGCTTTCCATCGACTTCCTGTCGGATACTCGGCGAGCAAGAATTCACCTAGCGTTCACGGAGTTCGCGGGGATTATGCCTCGGTCCCTTTGTTGCCTACGATGCGCGTTGGGTACAAGAAATTTGCATTCGCCACGGATCGCTTTCCGAGCTCAGGGAGCACGGCAAATTAATTTCTCTTTAATTTACTAATCTTCGCCGGAGCTAGTTACCTTTCGTTCCCGGTTATTTCTATTTTTACAAATCTTGTTTCGTTAACTTCCGTCAGTTTTCTTTATTTTTAACTGAAGTTTAGTGCCCTTGTTGGTATGCTTGAATACATGAACTTTGACATCTGTCAGAATTTACGACCTCGCTATATTTCTTCTACAAACTATACATATTCTGTTATACGTTGTGTATGGCATATATTGTACATTAAGCTGTCTAATTTAAATCGTTTAAGTCGACTCAGGTGTGTGTTATGTGTATATAATATATCAAGGACATGTCACTTCTCTTTTGAATTGAATAGCATTACTTTTTATCGAGTAATAGGATAATGAAAACTTTGAAATCGAGAATTTCACTATTTTCCTCGGACTAGTCATCCGTAATAGTTAACTGTTAAGTGACTGATACAGTATCTCAACTATTAACCTAATTGTGTTCACCTTTCAAAAGTTCACCTCTCTAAGTTTATAATTAAAAATGAGTAAGAATTATGACCACTTACTTCCTTTTATGATGCATTTTACGCCCAATACAGGCAAAACAGTACAATTAAAAATGAACAACCCTCGCTAAATAAATGACTATCGTCTAAGTATTGGCTAACCAATGACGAGTTAACTCGTCTTAGAACACTTAATAGTACATCAAGTGAATGCTAAACTTTTCTACGAAGCTTAAATTTCTATTGTTACAATATCTTTTTACATATTTCTTCAACGACCTTAAATTACACAAAATGGGTTGAACTTAAACGAACATTAGGTGCTACGTATACGTGTATCTTTAATCTTCATTTCCTCACCATTTACCCAATTTTCACCGCACAATTCTAGTAGGGAACATCCGCCACGGTGCACGCGATTCGCCAAATCACGGCGACCACAGTCTCACCAGCGACAACAGCCGGTGTATGCCGGTTCACCGGGCAAAAATCAAGATTTAGAGTTGTCACTTCAGGATCGTGCACCGCAACCGGTGTACCGTTGGCTTTTCGTGGTTTATCATGTGGGAAATATGGTAACGCGTTTATCGCGGCTCGGTGTACGCACTGCAGAGCCCGCTTACCGCAGTGGTATAAATCGAGTTAGGCAGATTTGTTAATCGGGTAGCGATAAATTAACGTAAATTTAAATTATGAATATAAAATATATTTGTGATGATAAATAAAAAAAATAAGGAATAATAAATAAAACCTGCTTTCGACGAAGACCCCTGGCAATTTTCTCGACGTTCCCCTTTATCGAGATAAACATCGGATCAGACTATATGTGAGGCGAATTTGCTGTTCGGGTAGCAATAAATTAGTGTAAATTTAGATAATGAGTATAAAATATGATGGTGATAATAAATAAAAATAAATACTAACAAATAGAAGGAATAATAAATAAATAATGAATTTACGAGTGCTATAGTAGGAGTCAAATATATTGTCCAGTCGAGGTGACGCAAATTACCTATTCTGGTAGCAGTAGATTACCGTAAATTTAAATCATGAATATGAAATATATTTGTGATAATAAAGAGACAAATATTAATGAAAAATGTAAAGAGTAGTAAATAAGTAAGGAATTTATGAATGCTATAGTAGGAGCCGAATATATTGTCCAGTCGAGGTGACGCGAATTTGGTATTCGGGTAGCGATAAATTAACGTAAATTTAAATTATGAACATAAAATATATTTGTGATGATAAATAAAAAATATAAGGAATAATAAATAAAACCTGCTTTCGACGAAGACCCCTGGCAATTTTCTCGACGTTCCCCTTTATCGAGATAAACATCGGATCAGACTATATGTGACGCGAATTTTCTATTCGGGTAACAATAAATGAACATAAATTTAAATAACAAATGAAAATAAACGAGTGAAAAATATAAGGAATGATAAATAAAAATAAATTAACAAAAAGTATGAGGAATATTAAACACATAATGAATTTATGAGTGCTATAGTAGGAGCTGAATATATTGTCCAGTCAAGGTCACTTCTCCTGCGTTCGCTATTATCGCAATTAATTTTAACAATCTCACTACTCGTCAAAATTAACCATCAAATACCTTGCAAAAGTGTGCAAATTTAGAAAATGGCTACCCAACGAATTCTCAAAAGAAAATGATCAACGAAGACGTATAGACTGCAGAAACATAAAATATCCGAATCCATAAAACACTCTCCTGAGCTTGCAAACGGATTCAAAGAGTATCGAACACACAAGAAAGCATTGAATCACTCAAAAATAACGTGGCTAGGTATCCATGTTGTAAACCCAAAGCCTCAACAATCCTCGTTCGTCGATGGATGAAATCCCGCGTATAGATCCTCGAATCCGTGCTCGCGCACACGTTGAAAACCTCGAACTTTTTAATGGAATATTTATGGACGTATCCGGGCTTCGATCATGCTGAAATCCAGCGGCGAAGAAATTCGACGAGTTCGTATTCATGCAGAAATATGTGAATATGGATGAGTGGGTTGGGTCGTGCGAGTAAGATGGATCGAAGGGCTGTATTCTACGCGGCTATCTGCACTGTGTGAAGTTGCAGGTTTTTATAAATTTCGACGATAGATATTTACAATTTTTTCACAGATTTTTAAACAATTTTCGAAACTTTCTTTCTAAGAACTTCGATGGACAAACGATTTAACCCTTTCATTACTATTGGCGCGTATAGGAATTTCGAAAATTTCCTCGCGCTACATCGTTGGAGCCTTTTTTACTGCACTTCCATATTAATTTTATTAATTCAACAAACCGAATTCTAAAACAACACGGCCAAAATAACAAATTTTGCTGTCTTTGTTGAAAATTGACCGCCAGTCACGCGTTACGCATTGAAATCTGTCTTATCGAAAGGGTTAAACCAAAGATAACATTTCTTTTCGACCAATTTTAATTTCTTCGAATTTAAAATCAACATTCGAAGGTTTTTTGCGAAATCGAATTTTAATCAACGAAGGGAAAACATCGCGTTGAAGCGTTCCCACGATACGCCAAGGGTAAACAACAAAAATGGAATTTATTTATTAAAAACAAACAACCGTCGCGATGCATTGTATTTTCATTGTTGTTCCGAAAGAATACCTCTTCCTGAAAAACCTGCAATATTTTCTCCATTATCGCGAAAAAAAAAGCGCACGATCTGTACATTTAAAAGGGGAGAGAAAAGAAAAAGCGCGGTAAATTCAAATGTATTTTCGACAAAATACGATTCCTTTCATAGAGAAAAATCGTTCGACCTATTCTTCCATTATTCTCAACACCCGGAAGCTTGAAAAATGTGGAACGAGACGATAAGCAGCCGGCTCGTTTGAAAAAGCCTTGGAGAAATTTCGCATGGACGGATCAACCGGGGCTATTTTTATGCAACTTTTCACGTATCGCCGCGCGGAAGTGGCGCAAAAGGACATAATTGTCCGCTGGAAAGGAGGTTAACTGGCTCTCTCTCTACCTTGCGACCATGTATCGTCGTTGTTTCATTCCCCTCCCCTCCCTTTGTCCCTGCGTCACTGGAGAACCACTTGAAAACTAGCATGAGCACTAGCTTCTGTTGTCCGCTTTCACGTGTGCGCTACGTGTCATAAGCTTGGGAAAGAATGGGGAACGAATGGGTTTATGGGAAGTTGGATGGAATTTCGTGTCTCGAAATTGAATTTAAAAAGAATTGCATTCATACGGAAGAAGAACTCGCGCAAAATAGTGTGCTTAAGGTTCGAATTACAATAACTTTGTAATTTTTCAAGTAAACTGTGCAATTAAAAGTGTACTTATTAAATGTTTTCGCAATGAACCAAAAATGAGGGAAGTAAAGTTTAAAAATTTTATCTTAACACATTTTCACTCGTTTTCATCTGTCTGAAAATAAATTTATGGAACGCTATAAGTGGTTCAATTTCTCTCCAGAAATGCCGTAACAGATGTTTCACGAATTAAATAAAATTTCTTTGAAAAATATTAATTCGGTGTAGCAGTTTTTTCCCAATGTAACGCGATTGAAAGAAATGGACCATCCATTTCAAGTGCGGCTCCAAACTCTCCGACGTGAATGTGTTAATACTTAGAATTTACTTGGTTGCTAACAAAACACTGTTCACTTCAATATGGCAGAAAATAATTGCAAATTTCTCAAGGAATTTTTCGAAATAGTTCCAGAAACAAGTATGATACACGGTTTTGTTCATGTTTCTAAATATCCTCTCTACCTATGATAACACGAGAAATATTTCTTGCACAATTTAAATGGCTAACTTAAAGATTAAAAATTCTTTCGAAAAAATTTCTCACACCTTTGATTAAAGAAAAAAAAAGAAGTAGACTGGTATGAAGTCTAGATAGAAGTGAGGGTAACAAAATTAAATTGAAGATTTTTAATCAACGCTGTTTCAAGAGAGAGAGAGAGAGAGAGAGAGATAGGGACAAAGAAGAAAAATTCTTTCGAAAAATTTCTTCGATTAAAGAAGAAAAAGAAAAGAAGACTGGTATGAAGTCTAGATAGAAGTGAGGGTAACAAAATTAAATTGAAGATTTTTAATCAACGCTGTTTCAAGAGAGAGAGAGAGAGAGAGAGAGATAGGGACAAAGAGAAGTTTAATCCACAGCTGTGGAATCTTTACTACCCTGCGAATATATGACTGGAGACCAATACCAGCCAGCTTTGTTGTCCTTTACGAGCAGTTGGCGAACGATAAATCAGCATGGTGGAAAGTAGTCTCGCGGGACCAGACAGATTTCGCCGTGCTACCTTCATTATCCTCCTCACGGTCGTTTTATACGTTTCCCTGTTGGAAGCTTTGGAAAACAGATTCTAATAGCGAACGAAGCTCTCCCATGGCGCGCGTTCGCACGGATCGTAAGTCGCCTACTCTCGTTCGATTGTAAAGTTCCGCGCTCGATCCTTAGAATGGGGCTTGATTTCTCGTAAACAAGAGAATATTCGTGAGGAAGAGGATTTCGTGAGTTTGAAGGGTTCGCCGTTGTGGAAGGCAGAATTTGCAGTTCATTTATATTCGTAGTTAGACGTGTGGGTGGAGTTTGTGTGTATTGAGCAGCTTCCGGGATTGTTCAAAGATTTTTGTGTAAAATAGAAACTCCAAAATTGAAGAAATTCTACACTTTTATAAAAGTCCAATTCATCGTATGCAAGAAAACTATTGTAATAATTGAATAGAAAAAGTATTTGAAGAAAATGTATCGAAAATATAGATACATCGTTCAAAGATTTTTGTGTAAAATAGAAACTCCAAAATTGAAGAAATTCTACACTTTTATAAAAGTCCAATTCATCGTATGCAAGAAAACTATTGTAATAATTGAATAGAAAAAGTATTTGAAGAAAATGTATCGAAAATATACATACATCGTTCAAAGATTTTTGTGTAAAATAGAAACTCCAAGCCTGAAGAAATTCTCCATTTCCTCAAAGTCCAATTCATCGTATGCAACAAAACTATTGTAATAATTGAATAGAAAAAGTATTTGAAGAAAATGTATCGAAAATATAGATACATCGTTCAAAGATTTTTGTGTAAAATAGAAACTCCAAGCCTGAAGAAATTCTCCATTTCCTCAAAGTCCAATTCATGGTATGCAAGAAAACTATTGTAATAATTGAATAGAAAAAGTATTTGAAGAAAATGTATCTAAAATATACATACATCGTTCAAAAATTTCTGTTGCAAAATAGAAACTCCAAACCTGAAGAAATTCTACACTTTTATAAAAGTCCAATTCATCGTATGCAAGAGAACTATCTTTCAGAAGAAATTCCTCAATAATTAAATACCCCAATGGCATAACAGAAGTCTATCCACAAAATTGACCACCAAACATTCGACCAATAAATTCTGAACGTGCAATAAAACAAAAATTAAGGATTCCCCGTAAAAAAAGAATCTCAAAAATCACTTCATCTTCCAGTAAATCTTTTCGAGCTTCATTTCACCCTTTCAGTATTCCAAAGTCGTCGTTCGATAATTACCAACAACACAGTTGTCCAAAAGAATCGCTGTTCCAGCCTGGAAAAAAACTGCAGATCCTTGGAAGAGTTCGAACCGAGTCGTTAAACGAGAAAAAAAGAAAGAGGAGAAAACTCGAGCAGCATCGTTGCAGAAGGAACTCCATCACGGGAAAATAAGTTAACCATCCGATCTGCCAATAGGAGGCTGAGCAATCCGTCTTAGCTGGCCGTTCGACGAAGCCTGCCAGCTGCGCTTTCAACCACGACTGGCAAATGTATGTACATAGAGATACAAAGCTCGCTTTTTTATCCAGCCCCTTTTCCTGTCGAGAAGTTTCCGACGCGGCCGCAAGCTGCTGCCAGTGGACCAAGTCTTGCTGCCACGGAATAATGCTCGCCGTGGATTTTTCAAGCTATGTGCGCGCACAGTTTGCAGCAGTTGAATTTCGAGGATCGTTTTTCTGACGTCTGAACCGAGAGGAGGATTTTGGTGTTCGAGGTTCAGTGATAAGAAGTTTTATGGATTTTTTGTGTTTAGCGTCGATATGATGTTTGGAGGAGTTTCGAGTGGATTTTAAATAGGAATTTTGTGGAAAATTTTTTTTGCCAATTATTTTGTTACTTAGTTTTTATGTTAGAGGATTTGTGCTTTTTTGCCAATGTTTGATGCTTTGAAATGGAGTACATTTATTTTGTGATTAAAATTGTACTGAACTGTACATTGAACAACTTGTACTCATATACAAACTATTTTTTCGATTGATATTATATTTTCTTTGAAAAGAATTTCCCAAAAAAAAGAAAACACTTTTTCTGGCTTGCAAACGAGGATACTGCTTTAAGTACAGTAATTCCCTTCATATTTTGTTTTTCATCATCGTTGAAGATGTATTATATACATAGAATGTATATTTATTTTATGAACGAAAAAGTACTGCAACAATACACCAAAAATTTTTTTTGGATTTAACTTACAACTCTCTAAAAAAGAATTCCCAAAGAACCCACTGTTCTTCTCACTTGTAAATGACAATATCCATTTAACCCTAGAGCGGTCTTCGGGTCTTTTTTGACCCACCTTTTTATATTTTTAGTAATTTTTGCTGTTATCAAGTTTATGTTCCTCAACATTATTTTAACCGTTTATTGTCTAGGTTCATATGTCGCGTTGGAAACAAAAACTGTTTCATATAAGGTCTTAGGTCCTTTTTGACCCAAAAGTCTTAAGTGTACAGTCGAAACGAAGAACGCAGTAGGGTTAAGTACAGTAAGGTTCCTTCATTTTTTGTTTTTTACCATCACTGAATATGTACTATTTATATATATATATATTTATGTTATGAACAAAAAAATACTACAACGACACACCAAAATTTGTTCGCAATTTAACTTCCATCTCTCCAAAAAGAATTCCCAAAAGCCCCACAGTTTTTCTCGCTAGTAAATGAAAACAGCCCTTCAAGTATAACAACTTCCTTTATTACTCTGCTTATCTAGAAAATTGTACTCGTCGGTACGTTGCAACCTGATATAGTTCAGAGCCCCTAGCAGTAAACGAATCTGCTCGGAGCACAACACAGAGCGCTAAAAGGGTTCATCTGACCGGTGCAAGATCCAGCTAAAACTTAGCATGACGCTGTAGAATATCTCGTTATAGCTGCAACTTTACACTCCTCCATCCCCCCACGTCCTCTCTCGCCTTTTACCATCCGTTGGAGACCGCTTTAATCGAACGCATTCTATCGAAACTATCCTTCGACATTATGGCGGCGGCCAGACGCAATAACCGACGCGAGAACTTCCTGCCGGCTTAACGACAGTAATTGCATAGCTCGCGCAAATTGTAAACTCTCGACGGCATGCTAGGCAGTTCGCGACGAGGATTTTCGGACGGCCAACGAAATGTATGCAAACCACCGCCTCGAGGATCCATTCTCCACCTCCTACCCTCCTTTTCCTCGCTATCCCCTTCGTCCCTTCGCACAGGGTCCGCAGGAGCCTGTTATATTGAATTTCAAATGGGACCCGATGCGATAAATAAACTTCGCGCGACCGACGTGTTAACTCGCGGGATTCTCCCTCGTCCCGTGAAATCGCGAAATCCCCCGGAAGCCACGATATCGTCCGCTTTGCACTCCGTGCATTAACTCTATGCAATATTTGGTACGCGGATAGGTATTCTTCTTCCCCCGCTAATTCTGCTTCCTCGGGGACGGAAAAATTGTCCTCTTTTATGTGACTTTATTTCTAAGTTGGAGCGGCCTTTTTTGTTTCGTTCGAGGTTTCTGAGTCGCGGTGTATTCTGGAGATTCTTACGTGGAACTTCGTTGCAATCGGCAATTTTATAAAAACAAAAATAGACCACAAATGAAAACATGGTTTATTCTATATAGTGGCTCCCACAATGTTCGTGAAGCCTGATTATTTAGCAAATAATTCTTTATTTGCAACACAGTTTTTATGCGCCAAGAATACAATGTAACTAAGTTCTTAAATGTTAAATATATGCGAGTCCAATGTCCTGAGGTTCAAAGTTCGTGTAATCGTTCGTACCAGAGTTCAGAGTTCTATTCGTTCTTACAACAACGTCTCTTTTTTCTATCCCTGTTCAGTCCTTTTATATATTCTTGTCCGTCCATTTGGGTCCCTTGACGGGGGTGAGACTTGGGTGGGAGGCCAAGACTCCCAATCAAGTTAGGGCCTTGGTCGACGCTCGACACCAACCGCTCACCCTTAAGGAAGGGGTGTTCTGGGTGAGGTACGCGAGCTTCTGGGAGAGATCCAGGGTAACGGTACCGCTCGCTGTGCTCGCGCGGGTTCAATTGTTATTGAGGTGCACGAAGAAACTCCAAATTCTCCGCTTTTATGAGAGGTTTCGAGCCCTCCTGGCAACAAGGAATAACTAGCAAACGAAACATTAAACGCGTATTCAAACCTTAATCTGAAAAATAGCAGAGTCGCGTTCGTATCGTAAACCTGGTCTAAACTTAAGTATCCTTGACACTATAAATTTAAAAAGGAATCAAAAATAAAAATATGGTTTATTTTTGCAAAATTATCGGTTTACTTAAATTGGTAGTGTGTGTTATGCTGGTTTGGAATAATAAAATACCAAATTAAATTATAGAAATATAATGCGTGACATATTTAAGATAAAACAGAAGAAAAATCGTGTGACAATCAAGCTCAAAGGCTGCCACCGATGACCATATCGTAACAGTGAACGTGTCAACCATATAATACTATGGATATCAAAACCATTTGCACACTGCGATATAAAATACACGTACACAGATATCTTTTGTGAGCTCCTTATCTCCCTCGAACTGCAGTACTTCGACGCCTGACCGATTTTCCTTCCACCGTAAATGTAGCAAACGTAACGACAAAGATTACCGACATTTACGTCGTTAAGATAAATGGACCGGTAAAAAGGACGCTTTGCGAATGAATTTCTGCACGAAAGAGTTACGGCCCATGTTAAAAATAGTGACGATAAATGACGACGCGGCGAATCGTCTCACGGAGTCTAATTAGAGGCCGCCTTCTGGTCTGACTAAAGTCGTACCGTAACTACTAGCTCGGCACGCTCTTTCAAACGCGCGGCTGACTTTCAAGGCGGGTCATCACTAGGCTGCTTACGTGCGGACTTGTACTACTTCGAAGTAGCGCATTTCCATTACTTTAATGCCGCCATACAGTAATCTGCGTTTCGCGGTGACGTAATCGAACGTCTTCCATTCAACCTGAGAACCTCGTCGATCCCTCGTTTGGCTAATTACGCGTGTTTTAACGTCCTTTCGGAGGTAGCTTGGGTAATTTTCATTAGAAATTTCGAGCCATCTGGCGAAACCGTTGATGATTACCTGACTGCGGATTTTTATGCAAATTCATATGTTTTATGAATATAATTAGAAAATTAGAAGATCGAAAAATGGAATATAATTAAAAAAATTGATAGACAATTGTTTTATTCGCTAATTACAACGAGTACTATATTTTTCATTATTATGTGCATTCTACGTATTTTTCAGTCTTCAAATTTTCCATAAATGCATAATACCATTAGTGAATCACTGTTCAAATCGTGGTTATTCTAATTTCGGTTGCAAAATGGAATTTTTATTACTTACACATTCATTAATAATAATTTCGAACGTGTTATATACAGGGTGGTCCACCCAAAGCAACCACCTCAGTTATTTTCGTTACCAATTGACCGTTAAATTGTTTCCAACGAATCAACACAGCAGAATAATCATAACCACTGAATAAACAATTCTTCAAAAAATCTCAGTCCACCCTTAGACTTCCACGTACGACTTCTTCCAGCGTCAAATGAAATTTAAAGAAAACCCCGGAGAAAAATATCGTCGAGTCACGGAACCCTGAAACGTTAACACCTCCGACACAAAAATACATTCTCCCAGCGATAAGACGGGGGGGTATAATTTCACATGGCGAACAAACGAAAGAAGAGTCGTAACGTCGAGTTGTAAGTAGAAAAGCAGATGTGTGTCGCGGCTGGCCTTTTCCCGTAGTCGCGAGACGCGATATTAAAACTCCGCCGTCTAAAGTTCGCGGCACAAAGGCACGCGCGAGATACCAACAGCGGTAAGATTCTCTCGTTCCGCGGATTCCCGACGTCTTCTTCTCCTCCCCTGGTCGTACGTGCACACGAGAACCGGCCCTCGTTCCACGCTCCTCCTTCATCCAGAAGACGTTCGTCGTCTCGCCGATGAAAGGAGCTCGGCTCTTTCACGGGCCACAGTCTAAAAACTTAACCTTTGTTTTTGCCGTAATTTATCTTCTGATACCGGGCCCCCGGCTTTATGATGAACGAGGGTAAACCGAGCTCGAGTCGCTGTTTTGTTGCGCGTAAATGTGTCCCGCGTGGAAAACGCAACCGCTGCGAGAAAGGAGCGCGAATTCCATGGTTTTGGTGCTTGATTCTCTTTTCACGTACCGGGTGTCCCAATTTCTTCCGACCGAACATTGTCAAACTTTGTCAGTACGTTCTATAGATATAAATGAGAGAAAAATGTTATATGAACGTGGGTCGTTTGAGGCTTCGTTGAAAAGATACAACGTAAATACGAAGTACCGAGGGAAAGGTATAGTTTGTAAAGGAAATAATAGTGTCACGTGTAAAATTTTAGACGTTACGTTCGAGTATATCGAGGAGAAACCTAAGAAGATAAGGGCTTGACACTGAAATCAATTCTGACCTTGCTATATTTCTTCCACAGGCTATACTCACAGTTCGGTTCACGTTTTCGTGTACTTGAATGACATTTTTTTAAATTATTGCTTGTACTAGCTGCTTTTGATAGTGCAATTTGTAGTTTTAACGTGAAATCAACGACGACATAGAAGAAATTTGATTTTGGAATTACAGTCTGTATTTTCTATGAAAGATGTTCCCTTTTAGACGTGAATAATTTATTCTTTCTCGCGAGAGAATGGTAGGCGTGGCATTGCTACATGAAATACGCGTGAATTTCGGAACGAAATTTCCCCCAGCCTGGTTAACCCGAATATATGAAAAGCAATTATAAGATCCATTTTATAACCGGAGATTTAATTAAAAATATAAAGGT
>NW_017100231.1:3505542-3508730 GCF_001263275.1 Habropoda laboriosa
GATAATGCGAGCTTTGTTGCGAACATTTCTATTAATCCGTCGTTAACCGTGTCACCAGAGTCGTATCAAGAGGCGATATTTTATACGAATTTATTTTTGTCTCTTAACGAACGTCACAACTCCAATTTCTCTGAAATCACTTCAGCGGATTCTCGCGAAGAAATTCGACCTTCATTTTTGCAATGCGAAATCTCTTAAATCCCCTTTACAAACTTTCTATCTTCAACAAACTTTTACTCTGCTCTCTTCTCAAATGTGTTCTATGGTAGGCTTCGCTAAAAAGCGCGGGAAATTTGAATTGTATCGTACGAATTTCCAAGATAGCGTAGAAAATTCTTGGCGTACATGGAACAAAGGGAAACATCTCGAAGCGTTTCGTAGTCAGATTAACCCGTGTGCCATGACGAATTTCAATTTCTAGCGCACATTAGACGTAATAGAGACGTTACGTGTCGACTCGACGTTAAAGCGGCACCACTATCGATTAGAATCTCGTACCAATTTGTCTTCAGGTAGATAGCCTCGCGTGAATATCGGATATTCGACGTGTGTAAAAGTTTTACACCATCGACAACAAGCCTCCACACACGTCTCCCGTCTGTGCTTTATTTCCCCTCGATAAACGTACGCGGCGCGCGGCCTGGGTCTCGACGTAAAAATAATTCTCGCTCGGTAAACAAAGATATCCGACGCCGGTGAAATTAGGTTTGAAATGTGCAAAATTTTGAATACGCCAGGGCAAATATGTTTCGTTTGCCGAGGGGAAATCTGATTATACCGTATAACTTTTCGAAATAGCCTTTACCCTGCGTTCTCGTATCGGTTATACGGAGAAATTACGGAACAGGAATTAACGGAATCTGTTATTCCGTTTTTCCGTGTTTGTACAAATTCCGCGTATTTGATAATAATTACAATAATCATTTTCCACTTTGGCCGTATATTGCTTTATTTGCGGAACAAAGCAGACGTTAATAATTCTCGGTTTACTTATACAACTGAATCGACCCAACCTGTAGAATTACTCAACGAATTACTCAATTCTTTAGATATGCGGAGTGTACTTTTAGAAGTGTACAGGGTGTCTCATTTATAATACAGGTATACGTTGTTTTCGCTGCTGTTGGAACTGAGAAAGGATTACTGCGAGTTTGTATGGTTTTGGGACAAGTGTATAGTCAAGATAAGAAATATTTCTCTGGAAAGCATTTTGAACAAAAGTCATTCGAAAATCATCGACTTTTCTTTCCTACCGTTTAAGGCTACTTAAAAATTGTGACATCACAGGTCCTTGAGGAATTATGAAAAACAGATGTTAACGTGTAAACCTAACTTTCAACATTTTTTTTGGTCTCCTTTTGGAATGACTTTTGGGTAATTCTTTTTTTGTCATCATCAGATGTATTTCCTGGACCGTACAAATTTCCAGTAAATTTCTTTCTACTGTTAAAACTAGAAAAAATAATGTACAAGCTCATTACAAATGAGACACCCAATATACTTCTTCAATATCGTAGAAATTACATTTAACCCTTTGACAGTCTAATAAAACTATGAATTACGGTAAAAAAAATTTACATTTCGCACGTATCTTTTTAATAATTACGTCGGATACGATCACTTTTAGGATACACAACCCTACGTCATAGTTATGACAATAATATCTCGTTCCTTTCTTCCTAAGAGCCTCTCTCCAGTTAAACATTCAAATATCAGAAGGGTTAAAATAAACAGAAATTAATTTCCCAATAAAATATCCACGAAAATAAACCTACAAACCAACACACGCGATTAGTAAACATCTCCGTAGTAACCGGAAAAAAATTGCCCGGAAAAAATTCGCTCCCGAAGCTGCATATCTCCGACAATAGCGTTGCAGCAAAACAGTCGAAACGATCGTTTCACGTAAATTCACAACTTCCACGTGGCACCCCGAGCATCGTGTCCAGGTCAAATAAATTCAGCCCAACTTCCCCCCCACATACACACATACAATACTATCCGTCGTCGAAATTACAACTTTCGCGTACCGTATAATCCACCAGTCGCACATTTTCCCCTTAAAATTCAGCGAGGCGAGCCATCAAAGAGCGCCGCGCCGCGCGAACGGCGACAATGTGCCTCGGTCCTCTCCTCTTCCTGCAGACCTCGACAATTCGCTACTCTCGAATCATCGGTTGCTGGCAAATATACGTGTATATGTGTGGCGTGGAAAACGTCACGAGCCCGTGTAATTCGAGGCACGTATCGCGGTACAGGGATAGAGAGAAAGGGTCGCAGGGCGACGAAACGAGGTCGCGAAACGTTCTCCCTTCCTACTCGAGGCTGTGTCACGTGCCGTGTTACATCCGGTCCCCATCGAATCGCGATGGAACGCCGCGTCGTGTGATTCTGAGAGACGTTTCTTCTCTCGAGCAATGGAAAGAAAAATTCTCTTTCGTCTGATGTCCTATTGTCTCTTTCTTTTTTCTGTTCTTACTTCGTTGAATGAATTTGGGGATGGAAATACGTGGACGATACGGGATATCGTGGGTTTTTTTTTTTTTTTTTTGGTTTTGTGGAAAGAAGAATTGTCGCGCTGGCTGTCCACGTTGACGGATACCGTTTTAGCGGCGATCTCGCCTCTGCGATGGCTAGATACTCGAATTTATCGCTCCGGGAGGCGGAGGTTGAGCGATCGGGACGAATTGAGGATTTACGAGCTGGTCTGAAGGAAATGCGTGAACATTGGTCAGCTTGGGAGAAATATGGAAGTGATGGTGGAAGGTTTGAGTTGGTTTTCTTTTAACCCCTTAACGCTCGTGTTTTTGTCAGTTTCGTGTGATAATATGATCTATTTTATTTTCGTTTTTCACTTATTTTACTTATTTCTCGTTTTGTTTAATCAGTTTTTGTAACAGCAGCAAATCCTACAGAGCTGGAATATTGACAGTTATTTTAAAGTGAACTGGTGACGCCAGATTATTTATTTTAATTTGTATAATAATTAAATTTGACAGTTGAAATTTAATATTACATAGAATCGAGAAGATAATGTTAATTCTACGAATTATTATAGCCTTTACAGTGATAAGCTTATATGTAATGCTGTGACTTCAATTTTTGCAATAGAATAGAAACGAGAGTGCAGTATGAAGAGTGAAAGAAAATAATGAAACAAAATTGCACTTTTTCGAGGGTTCTTTAAC
>NW_017100231.1:3508857-3509779 GCF_001263275.1 Habropoda laboriosa
GGGGATTACACATTTACAGTGTTTTTGCAAGGTATTTTACTTAATTTTCTTTTCGACTCAGTCGTCTTGTTTATACTTTGCACAATTTTCAAATTTTGGAAAAAAATGTGAGAAAGTTAACTTCGCTACTCTAAAAATTCAAGGGTTAGTTGTGCACGTCTAAGACACTTGCTGAGCGTTGAACGGTTAAAGTGTGATTTTAGCGAGGACTAATAATGTAACACTGTGTTCGTTTATATTTGTTATTAATTGAAATTAATGGCTTAGAATATGTTAATAAACGAAGTGAAAATGAAGTTACTAATTACAAGAATAATTGTCGACAGTTACTGGAATTGGAATTTACGTAGTTGGTTATTTTTCATACACCCGGTATGTAATAAAATCTGTTGTATTTACTTTCGATGTTAATTCAACCACGTTCGAGTATAGAAACGTGTAATCGTAAATTTTCGTAGCAGAGATACGGAAACTGTGGCTCGGATAACCGAACAAGTACAGTAACGCTGATTTATCGAGCTAACTTGGCTTCTATTCTGTCCAGATAATTGATGTTCTAATGTACTCGGTTATTGAGATTTAGCGTCGTTTATGTTCCTGGAAGTATTCGATGGAAATTGTTCCCCTCTATTGATGGTTCACTCGTAAATGTACGGATGCCTTAAGGGTTCGCCATTGAAATTTATCACCATCGTCTGTCGAAGTAAAATTAGCCAATGCAAAGTCTATCTAAGGTACTCTATAAATTAATTTCCTTCTCTGATCATTTTTTTCAGAAATTCACTTGAGATAATTTCATTCACAAATTAAAAGAAAATTGTATTTCTCAGGTGTTAGGAAATATTTATTTACTATTCAAACACGATCGAAATTTTGAGATTCCTGAATTTTTAATTTTCAGATTTTAAAAAATTTGAAGATT
>NW_017100231.1:3509971-3519587 GCF_001263275.1 Habropoda laboriosa
AATTCATTTCCTTTTTATTCCACATCAATCACACTGTGAACGAAGGAAAAGATAAAAGAACGAGTCGAACGAGCAGCCACTTTACACGTCACTCGTTAATTATCATTCCTCCCCCGATCTCTCATCAACATCCACTGAAAACGAGCACGTGAATTCGTTTTCATTCCACTCGGAACGAGAATACGCAGGATTCCGTCGGCGCTCAGGAATCGTCGCGGTCTTTCCCCGACAGTCATCGCGCAATTTAACAGCATAAATACGAGCGCGCGCAGGTTCGTTTACACGGAAAATATTCCGCTCGGTTGAAATCCGCGCGGAGGCGATGGCAGGCTCGATATAAATTCCGATCAGAAATATCCACTTTGCCAGGGGAAAATTTTTCCGCGCGATTTATCTCGCGGCAATCCACAGAAGGAGAAGGAGCCTCGTTTCAATTTGCGCGTCGCTATCACTCCCCTTCTCGCCCCCTCGATTATTCTGCCTCGACCCTCTTGCTCGTTCCACCGGTAGTGTGCTTCGAGGAGATATTCGCGGAGAGAAATTAAAAATCCGCGAATCGGTCGATGATCCTTGAAACGATCGTTGTTTGCCTGCTCGAGGTTAGGTTTGTTCCAGGGATGTGCATCGAGGAGTTGAAATGGTAAACGATGTGTCAGAAAAATTAGAAATTATCTTTTTCAGTGGAGAAGGATGTAAATTTTATATTTAATACGGTGGTGAACGCTGTAATTACTAGAATGATGCATATTAGCCTTTAAGATTATTGAAAGATAGAGCTGAAACTCTAAGTGCGAACTTCGTTACGGTTGGAAAAGATGAAAGTGCAAAAAAAATAACATTTTTAGTGGAAAGGGATGTAAATTTCATACTTAATATGGCAGTTTCGTGCTGTAATGGAAGAACCTTCCATCTGACCAGGTTTACGACCTCGCTATATCGCTTCCGCTGAGTATACCTTGACAAATAGCCAATTTTACGATCTCATATCGCTTTCACCGACTATACCTTGACACATGATCGATTTTACGATCTCATATCACTTTCACTGACTATACCTTGACACCTGACAAGGTTTACGACTTCACTGTTTCGCTTTATCTTTCACCGACTATACTTTGACACATGACAGACTTTACGATCTCATTATATCGCTTCCACTGAGTATACCTTGACAAATAGCCAATTTTACGATCTCATATCGCTTTCACCGACTATACCTTGACACATGATCGATTTTACGATCTCATATCACTTTCACTGACTATACCTTGACACCTGACAAGGTTTACGACTTCACTGTTTCGCTTTATCTTTCACCGACTATACTTTGACACATGACAGACTTTACGATCTCATTATATCACTTCCACTGACTATACCTTGACACGTGACGGACATTACGATCTCATTACATCGCTTCCAACGACTATACCTTGACGCCTGATAAGGCTTACACTGACTATATCTCGACACATGACCAATTTTACGATCTAACATCGCTTCCACCGACTATACCTCGACATCTGACCAATTTGTAACCTCACTACATCGCTTCCACGGACTATACCTACACTGTTTACCATTTCAACTCCGCAATGGTTGTTCCCCGCAGTTCTTATTGTTAAGTTAGGAGGATCTGTTAGCCTGAGTTTGCACGTGGTTCGAAATGGTGGCAGGAGAGAGAGAGAGGCTATTGGTAAATGTTTAAACGTGGCTGTGAATGTCGATTTGGCGGGTTTAGAGCATGATGTGGGTAGGCGAGTGTAAATAGCGGTGAGGATTTTTGCTTTGTTCCTTGTGGATTTGCTGAATTCTGTTGGTAATAGAATTTGTTTTTGATCAACGGTCCGTGGAAGTATGGATTTCGTGGCCCAGCAAAATGGTTGACTTAAGTTCATCGAATTAATAATTTATATCTTCCTCGATCGAAAAATATTGAAAATTATTTTGTCACTTTGAGAGAGTACAAAAAGTGTAATTTGCAAAGCGTAATATTTATTGCTAAATATTCCTCGAGACGTCGCTGATTATTTTTTTTAATCCAGCAACGAAATGACAGAATTTACTTCAACTTGGAGATCATTTCTACAGAAAAATCGTTCAGATATTCCTTCTAAAATTAACTTCCCTAACAAGGACTGTTTTAACGATGTAACAGATATTCCAGACGCGAGTTCGATTTCTGAACGATAACAATCCACCTGAAACTAGCTGTCGCAGGAGATCAACTCGACAGATACTGGGGAAAATAAAGTTGTCATCGTGACATTAATTTGCCAGCTTTTTCACGTAACGAGCATCCATTTCTCTTTTTACCTTTCTTCGAAACTTCGTCCAATTGTTCACGTTACGGCGACGAGAAAATAACGCATTCGACTAAGCCAAGCGATTGTTTTCTAACGAGAGAAACGATCCATGACGATTTTTCCTAGATCTCGTAAACCTTTCGTAATTTATTTAACGAAGATTCTCGTCGATGTTGTATCGAACGAGT
Organism: Habropoda laboriosa; assembly: GCF_001263275.1. NCBI lineage: Eukaryota > Metazoa > Arthropoda > Insecta > Hymenoptera > Apidae > Habropoda > Habropoda laboriosa. Next base: position 3,512,466 of record NW_017100231.1, read on the forward strand.
GTCAAACGAAGAAACTCGATAAAAATAGGACGAGGAAGGTCTGAAGAAAATCGTGTGTAATTGGAGGAATTGTTATGTTCGACGTCGGAGCACCCTCTTCTGGCTCGCTTCGATTAATGACTATTAATTAGCGCTGAAGTGTCTACACGTCCGCGTCTCAATCGATGAAAATACATCGTGCATTGAAATCATTAATTGCTTTCCTGCGTGTTTCACGGGGGAGAATGCCGAAAAATGGGAGATCTGCCGCGGACGTTTTCATTCAACGCGGTCTTTCCATATTTTCTCTTTCGTGGACGTTGTTTGAGGGATGCGTATAGTATTGATCAAAAAGTTGACATCATCATTTACATTGCAAGCTATTTTAATTTTTTTTAGAGGAGAGATGTTTTGAGAATTTAGACCCCCTCCGGGATGACGCCCCTCCCTCCTTGAACATCTCGAGGGAGGGGCCCGGCGTGGGGTGGGTCCGGTTGCGTTCGTTCGAGATCCCGGGCCCACCCCCGGAATGTCCAGGATGGCCACCGTGGGGTTTTAGCCGGTAAGAGTCCGGCACTACCCCTCCCCCGGGGGCGGGGCATCTATGAGGATTTCCCCACGTAAAAAAAAAAACGTCTTTTCATCTTTGGCGCCCCTCTACTTGTTCGCGTGGCCGGGTCCTTACCTGACCCTTGTCGCGACGTGTGTGCGCCAAATGTTGCGACTGGGCCCCGGCTTACGGCAGGCTCGAGGGCCTGGACTTCTTCGCTCCGACGTAGTCCTCCTGAATTGCCGTGCCATAAACCAGGACCGTCCACCCGTCCATTCATACAAACTCTTACATTACAAAGAGAAAAAACTGACCTATTTTTTCCGAAATTAAATTAGCAAGACTAAAACTGTCCCTGAGGAGGGACAACTTTCTGTTTGCCAATGAGATTCGCGTTAACAACGTTCCGACGATACTTTTTCCACGCGATAAAGCTAAAACAGAACCCGTGCCAGCGTAATGGTAATCCGAGTTTAACGAGGAAAGCGATATTTGATCGACTAACCTTCGTGTTCGATGCTAGGAGTCTATGCTTTCCCTTTTTGCGCGCGTTATTCCCCGTTCAACGAGCCCCACGATTAATAGTCCACGGACACGTGCTACGATTGTAAAATGCCCGTGTTTCGATACCTCTACAGGTACGTAGAGTAGAAGAAAACGATATTGACGCTTGTCGATTACAATGTTTTAGAATGCAATCGAGAAGTAAAGCGTTAGTTTAGTCTTGATTGACGATTAATAGGAACTCTTAGATTCCCTGACAGTAATTTAACAAAAATTCTGGGAAATTTTAAGTTAACAAATATTCAATCTGACTATGAACTTGTGATTAATTATAAAATTCGGAATATTAATCATTTTAACCTTATCTGAATCCATTTCTCACTGAAGTGAAGATGATTTGCTGAAAAATATGTTCTGAACGCTCGGAATTTTGATATTTTATCGTATTGGAAGTTTGATGAAAAAAAAGTATCTGCAATGGTAATTAATAAATAAGGGAATAGAAGCTAATTTTCGTAGAAGAATCGACAGTCCGATACGCTTTAATAGGAAAGTTTTTCCATTATGGACTTATAATCTTGCCTTTATTGTCGCAACGAGGGAAGCACGACTTCGACGAACTATAACTAGACACTAAATCCTAATCTTTCCTACTTATCATAGCAGCGAACATCCTCTCTAAGAAGGTCGAAGAACTTGCTACGAAACTACGTAGTCGGATATCTCGCCATGAATCACTTCTTTAGCGATCGATCTCTCTTCTCAACGCTTCTCTGCTCTTCGATGCTGCAGAATCTCACACGAAATTACGCGAAATTCAGGGAAAATTATGAAAACGAACATTCCTGAAATTTTTAATCCCCTAACTCTGTAGCGAAATTAATTTCGGTTGAAATTGAATCAAATAGTCAGCGAGTTTGATGAAACTTTGGAATACAGTAGTTCGTAGAAAAATATTCGACACGTACTTTCTTATATCGGCAATCGTTCACATGGAAGATTCGAAAATCGCCCTCAAAGAGGAGGACAACAAACATATTTGGTCAAAATTATCTATTTTTTCAAATTTTTTTTGCTCGAAATATGTAAATATAAAATTCGTCAATTTACGCTATTCCTCTGTCTCTCATAGTTTTCGAGATATTAGAGTAAATACGTTTTCATATCTCCAACTTTGAGAGCAGTTTTCACCCCTTGAATGTGGACGATTTCCTATAAAAAGAATATACGCGTCGAATATTTTTTCGAGTACTACAATATTCCAAAGTTTCATAAAAACCAGTGATTAGGTATCACTTCAGGATGTTCCTTTGTAAGTTCCAATCACATTCTCAAATTTGCTCAATCTCAAACAGAAATTACTCGACGTTATAGTCGCGGCAACAGCTTCAGAGGCAGTTCGCAAGCTTCTCTGTCTGTTCAGAAAAAGAATCTACACCGGGACCATCCATCGAACCGTCGAGTAAGACGCCATAGGTCTCCGCTCCTTTGGCGTGGAACGAGGGTACGCTGGGAAAGAGATCAAACGATCGGGAACTTTCGAAACGACCGCCATTAAGCGCAGCCGTCGCGCTGGTTACGTGATCGTGCTACGATCGATCCTAAAAATTTCACTCAGTCTCTCTGTTAACATCCTAAACACGCCTCAGCAATCGTAAAAATTCTTCTAATCTCGAGTTACGCTCGTTTTCTGCGGAATATCCACCTGGTGGTGAAAATGTGAACTTATAACACAACAAGATGGATGACGCGTGGAATTACGTAATGGCTGCTGGACGTATTATAAATGGACGTATTCGGATACGTGAAACATTTTTGATGTACGTTATTGTTATTCCGCGAATATTTCGTTATAAATTTGCACGAGTTTATAATGGAAATCTCTGGTGTGTGTCTGGGTTGGATCATTTCACGTGGGGAATTAATAATTGTATCGACGGAAAGATATAGCGACAGGTTCGACAGGATACCAGACGTTACGTTTAAATGGTAAAGCTGCATTTTAAATGTAGCGCGTATTTGTTGAACGTTTACTGGTTAATTGGTTGATTGATTTTGATCTAATAACGAGAATTTGCACGTCTAATATTTGTACAATTTCCGTCCACTTTTTCCTGTCGTTCAATTTCCGAATAAAACAGCAATTGCGAATGGAATCCTGAATTTTCGTGATATTAAAATATAGCTTCGCTATTGTATGAATTTTTGGTCAACATAATTTCAAACTTTCTTCACTTCTTCTCTGTAACTGACAAATCCTAAATTTATGAGAAGAACAATTCTCTAAAAATAGAAGAAACTATTGACCAATTTTCTCTCTAATTTACATTCTGTTTGCATTACGATTGACAAAACGACCGGAAGTGTAGCGAACGAAATATAGTCACAAATCAATGTCATTTCCATTCATTTCAGGCTATCAAATCTGTCAAAGCATCCGTCGTCTTTTTCCTCTCGTTCAATTTCTGAATAAAAAAGCAATTAAGAATGAAATTATTAATTTTCATGATATTAAAAAATAGCTTTCCTATTGTATGAATTTTTAGTCAACACAATTTCAAACTTTCTTCACCTCTTCTCTAAAAATAAAGGAAGTTACTGACCAATTCTCCCTCCAGTTTACGTCCCGTTTGCATTAGGATCGACAAAATGCCCGGAAGTGTAGCGGAGCTCGTCGAACGACGAAATATAGTCGCAAATCAACGTCACCTCCGTCACAGATTCATTCCAGGCTATCAAATCTGTCGAAGCATCCGTCGTCTTCTTCCTGTCGCTCAATTTTTCTTTTTTTTTTTCTCCATCCCCTGTTTTCCACTTGATTCTCCAGCGCCCTTCCCTCTATTTATCCAAGCAGCACACGGTTGAACGAAAGGTCCGAACATTTTACTATTTTCTCCACCCTATGCCTGCCTGCCTGCCAGCCTTCCTTCCTTCCTTCCTTCCGCCTCGCCTAAAGGCTGCGCGCCCGCTTTTGTACGACGCCTGTGGATCGGATAAACTCGTCGAGCATCGTCGTTACAACGCTGTGTGTGCGCGGCTGCACGTGAAAATATGGCGAACTTCCACCCTTGCGGCGGACGCGCCGGTGAAATTGTTGCAGCGGAGCTACGCTGAACTCTAACCTCATTGCAAATGCCCCTGACAAAGGGGTCGTTTTTCATGGAAGTTCGCTTTACACCCAGGCTACGCGGGGGCTTTCGAGGTTGTAAAGTGGGAAACGACCGGGTTTGATCGGTGATTAACGAGGATGGTTTCCGTGATTTTTGGGAACTTTGCGCGAAAGAAATTTTCAACGTTCTGCTGGAATCTTTTTTGGTGAAGTGTAGAATAGTTTTTAATGATTCAAAGGGTGCAAATTTTGACGATTTTAAATTGTCGGTGAACGTAGGGGATTACGCTTGTGTCGAGGATGGTTCTTTGGAATTTTAGGTGATAGAATTTTTTAACGTTGCACTGGAATTTCTTTTGGGTGAAGTGTAGAATGTTTTTTTAACGATTCTATGTATTTAAAGGGTACGAATTTTGACGACTTTAAACTGCTGGTGGAAAGAGCGGATTACGCTTGTGACGAGGATGATTTTTGGGGAATTTCACGCGAAAGAATTTTTTTGAGTGAAGTGTAGAATGTTTTTTTAACGATTCTATGTATTTAAAGGGTACGAATTTTGACGACTTTAAACTGCTGATGGAAAGAGCGGATTACGCTCGTGACGAGGATGATTTTTTGGAAATTTCACGCGAAAGAATTTTTTTGAGTGAAGTGTAGAATGTTTTTTTAACGATTCTATGTATTTAAAGGGTACGAATTTTGACGACTTTAAACTGCTGGTGGAAAGAGCGGATTACGCTCGTGACGAGGATGATTTTTGGGGAATTTCACGCGAAAGAATTTTTTTGAGTGAAGTGTAGAATGTTTTTTAACGATTCTATGTATTTAAAGGATACGAATTTTGACGATTTTAAATTGTTGATGGAAAGAGCGGAAAGTGTTTGTGTACTGCATGGTTTTCGTGATTTTTGGAACTTCACGCGAAAGAATTTTTCAACGTTTCGCTGGAATCTTTTTGGATGAAGTGTAGAATGGTTTTTAACGATTTGAAGGTTAAAAATTTTGACGATTTTAAATCATGGATGAACATAGCGGAAAATGCTTGTGTTGGCGATGCTTTTTGGAGAATTACACGCGAAAGAATTTCTTTGGGTGAAGTGTAGAATGTTTTTTTAGTGATTCTAGGTAGTTGAAGGCTGCGAACTTCGACGATTTTAAATCGTTGGTGAAAATAGCAGAAAATGCTTGTGTTGGCGATGCTTTTTTGAGAATTATACGCGAAAGAATTTTTTTTAGTGAAGTGTAGAATGTTTTTTAACGATTCTAGGTATTCGAAGGGCGCGAATTTCTAGCGATTTTAAATCGTCGTTGAAAATAGCAGACTATGTTCTCCCCTAAAAATATTCGAAGAATATAAAAGTAAAAATATCAACTACCCATTTTCCTACATTTCCGGGTATTCAACGTTAAAATAGCTTTTCAATCGGAACAATCTTACTCGTTTGTTTAAGCGAAACGAATTATGCTGCTGTGTATAACATTTGGCCGTGTTTCTCGCAAATATTCCGCGAAGTTCGCGTTTAATATTCGCTGTTCGGCACACGTTTCGAGTTTTTGGGCCGCGTGTTTAGACGTCACCGTGGCGAAACACGCCTCGAAATAGATTTGTACGCGGAGTCATGCTCGTTCTATTATTCATAGTGTCCAGGGTCCACATAAACCACGCGATATCCCTCGCACGCTGGTCGAAACATAAAAAAAAAGTCACGTAAGGTTCTCAAAAATTCATATCGTTGCCGCCGTTGCACGCCGCGCGGAATAAAAATCAAAATGGCTACTAAAACATCTGTGCTTTATGCAAAAAGAAGAGAAAAGAAGAAAAATACCACGAGAAAGAAACTATCCTTGTTGGTTTACATGGAAATAAAGTTCTTCGGTATTTTTATCCGTCGTTTGTTCGTTTTTTTTTTTTGTCGACAAAAATACAGAGAAATGTAAACGAAGAATGCATACTATTTGATAAGGAAAAAAAAATTGTCAATATTTTTATTCAACACTGAATCGATTAAAAATTACATAGAAAAATGGAGAATCTTTTACGATTGCATCAAATCGTAAGAGTATATTTTTTTTCAACCTTTTCAAGGACACTGACACGCGGTACCTTTTGCTTTTCGAAGATTCCAAAATTTGTGACAGAAAAAATATGAAAATGTAATAATCTCCCAACAAGAAAAACAGTTTAGTTACTATCGATTTAAAATGAATAAAATATTATATATTTGCGTTAAAACTTCCATCACATTTTTTTCAATTTAGAAAAAGTCGTCGCCGAAGAAATTAAGATCATTTAAACCAAAAAATGAGAAAACTGCTCCATTTATATAGCAGAGCGTGATGGAATTTTTTAAGCAATCATAATAATCGTGTAAATGACGAAAAGTGACAGAAATGAGGTCGAAGGAGGGAGTGATTTAAAAAGCACGAACGTCTTATTTCTGGAGTCCTTTTTTTCCAGACGAAACGCGGTATTCTGACGAGAATAAACAAGCGGTGCGAGTACATGTTCAAAGTGTCCTGCAAATATTTGCATCAAGATTCCGGAATCACACAGCATCGCGTTAACGAATGACACAGAAGCTGTGGAAAGCACGAAAGCCTCCCTCTGAATAGGATGACTGCAAATAATGAGAATAATTGAACTTACCTAGCGTGTGAAACGTTAATTGACATCGAATATCGCGTCGCCCGTGTGCAATGAATATTACGCGCACGAAGAGTGGTTGGTTTAATCACGGGGAAAAACAAAACGACCGATTTTACGCGTCCTTAAATTATCGCTGTTAACGCGAACCTCCATTTTCTATTTTTACCAATTTTTCTCCTTTTTTTAATGAAATATTTCAATTCTTCGGCAATAATTTTCAAGAATAAGAAATTTCAATTCTTCGATAAAACTTCCCAAGAATAATTTCAATTCTTCAATGAGAATTTTCAAGAATAAAAAAATTTATGTTCCTCCCCTAATTAAACTATTCTT
>NW_017100231.1:3519756-3520776 GCF_001263275.1 Habropoda laboriosa
TAATTAAACCATCTTTCACTCAAAAATAATTTTTAGAATTTTTCTGCCCGAAGATTTTCCCTGGAAAAATTTGGTCTCCTCCAGAAGTAAGTTTAAACTCGGTTTAACGTCGAATCAGCTTTCATACCCGGCAGCAGTGAAACTGCTAAGATAAATATTTGATTCGAAAAATTCAGTTTATCAGACCTCTGAACTTTCGAACTGTGGAGAACTCGTTAAATTTTTATACCACGATCATCCCTGGATCTTCGAGCTTTAAACTAAGCGAGCAGCCGTCGAATTAAACGAACTCCTAACTACGCTTCAAGATTCACCGGCGTTAGAGAGAATCGCGAGATTTCGTTTCGAACACGTATAAAGATAAGAGGCTTCGATGGATAGAGTCACAACGCCAAGTGTACGTCGAGAACTTCGTTTTATTTATTCCATCAATATGATAGTCGTGGGTCGAACGCGTTTGCACGCGCGACTTTTACAACAATCTGATAAATACTTGACGAACAATGATTCGCAACACTCGTACATAATTCCAACGACAACGGTTTCATCACGTGATCAGCGTTCGCAATTCGTGAACGATCAAATTAACCGTCGTATAGATACGTACTGTTGATGGAAGAGATGTAAAACGAGTCGTAAATTCGATAACAAGTCACACCACGGTGAATTTTCACAAGTGGACACTTGTCGAGATTGAAATGAAATCCCAGTGAATTGTATTTTTTGAAATTATTTCAGATGCATTGAAGAATAAAAAAATCTTATTTTTAGTTATCCACTTGTGACGAACGATTTTTCCTCGTATTCTCGAAACTCAAACTTTGAAAACTCAGATATTAAATTTCTAGTAAATATCTGCCTTCAAATTTTCCTCAAGTTCTCAAATTTCAAATATTAAATTTCTATTAAATAGCAGCACTCAAATTTTCCTCAAATTCTCAAAACTCAAACCTCAAGGTCTCAAATATTAAATTTCTATTAAATAACCACTTTAAAATTTTCCCCAAATTCTCAAAATTT
>NW_017100231.1:3520793-3537351 GCF_001263275.1 Habropoda laboriosa
AAAACTTCTCAAAGCTCAAACCTCAAAGTCTCAAATATTAAATTTCTATTAAATAACCACTTTCAAATTATCCTCCAATTCTCAAAACTCAAACTTTGCAAACTAAAATATTAAATTTCTATTAAATAGCTGCGCTCAAATTTTCCTCAAATTCTCAAAGACTCAAATATTAAATTTCTGTTAAGTAACCACGTTCCAATTTTCCCCATATTCTCAAAACTCAAAAACTTCTCAAAGCTCAAACCTCAAAGTCTCAAATATTAAATTTCTATTAAATAACCACTTTCAAATTTTCCTCCAATTCTCAAACCTCATAAACTTCTCAAAGCTCAAACATCAAAGTCTCAAATATTAAATTTCTACTAAATAACGCTCAAATTTTCATCAAACTTCTATGAAATAACCACGTTCAAATTTCTCTCAAATAACCACGTTGAAAACCGGAACGAAACGTTTCGAGAGAACCTAACCTACAAACTCACGACTCACTTCACATCTCTTGCACCATCTACACGTGTCTTAACGTACAAGAAAAATTTGCCTCGTCAGCCGTTAATCGGTTTACAATTTTTTCTCATGCAAGCGCCAGAGTGCGCTGCAATCGATGCACCGACCATTACGAGAGAGACCCGCGCGTTAATTAAGTTACCTAACAACTCACTCGTTAACGAGGAGGGGACACGACGGAACGGTTTCGTCGTATTCTCTACAGGATCTACGGTCGAACGGACCGACCGGATTAAATTCCGGGCAAGTTTACGTAATTCGTGGATTTTGACCAATTAAAGTGAACGCGCTGCTAACGATCGATCCTGTACCGACCTGCTGGCTGCATTAACCGAACCAGCGCAATTGGCTCGAGTGAAAATGAATTCGTGAACGAACACGTGTGCAGATCATCGATCACAGCGCATCGCTGGACACGCGGTCATTTACGAAAGCACAGAGTGACAGAGTGAGAAAGAGTGATATGGTGAAACGATTTATTTCCTTTCTACGGTCGTTTACAAAGTGTTAGCCGAGCCTTTGTTTTAGGTGCTTCTCACCACATTCGCGAGGCTCGTTTCTACGGTATCCTTTTTTAATAGCTGTTCTTCTTTTGTATACATACCTGAAACAAGAGAAAAAGAGAGGTTAGGTTTCGTTTCTTGATATATGACGTGTGCTTTTATATATTTACAGGTTAGATATTTAAAGTTTACTTAATACAACGAAATTAAAAAACATTGTCACATTGTTGTTTGAATTATTAAGTAACATTTGTTAATCGTTTCATAAGTGTTTTGTTTGAATTTTTAAATTAGACGTTCGTGAAAGTATCTCTGAGAAAATCTAGAATTACGAAATAACTTTCATATTAAACTGGTTTGCATAAATATGTAGAGAGATTGAAGCAATTTCTGCTGAAAGATTAAAGAGAATATTTTGCTACGCCATAAACTTAGCGTTGTGGTTATTATGTACTGGCACACTGAAGTTTATAACCGTAACACTATCTCATTTTCCTTTTGCCCTAGTTTACTTGTGATCCTTCGATAAGACAGGATATTATATTTTCCTATTAGTCACAGACTTTCTTCAATGTTGACAAACTATCGACTGGTAGTGAGCTTTTCTTATTATTAAAAGTAAATTCAAACATTTCTAGGAAATTCTACACTTCCAGCACCAATAATAAACTGATACATAATTTAACTAAATATTAGTCAGATACATGAAAGTTGATTCAAACAAACTTAACTTTCATGTCATGCACCAATATATACCATAAAAAAAAATTCTCTCAAAATCCCCCTATATAAAAAATATCCAATGGAAATGAAAATCATGAGATACCCAAGTCGAAGGCCACAATTTCCCACAGATTCCACCTGATCTTTCTCCCAAAATGTACCGTATAATATTTCGCTAACCATATCCAGCGGCTTATCCTAACCTATACGTAACTTATGTCGAGATTTCCAATCCTCGATAAGAAATACAATAGACATTCTCCTCATTTCGTCAATAAACAGATACTACACTTCACGATATACGCTCATTCGACGTTCGTTCGAGACAAAAGTTTGAACGACTTGATAATATCGCGGCTAGACGCCGTAACGCAGCGTTAATTGCGAAATGTAGGGGGCGTGGCTAAGGTGGATTTCATTTCGCGCCGCAACGGAATCGCGGCGCTGCAGTAGCTGCAGAATTATCACTGGCGGGATCGTAAAGCGGCGAAAAGCATCGTACCTACGCTATCTTTATGAGCGAATTATGCAGTGTAGCGGATCTCTGTGAAACAACGCTGTTTGATGCATAAATCCTTGCCGTCGGATTTGCCCCGTAACTATTTTTCAAGCATGTGCTTATAAGTTTGTACAAGCTCCTGGGACACGGGAGAGCTTGGGTGTCGCGCCGCGACCTACTTCAACTATGGATGAATGAACGAAATTGAACCGCGAGTCCCGGCGAAATTGGCTTGACCGAATGGATGGAACGACGGAACAGGACTGGAATTTATTATGGCCGCCTTATGTGTAGGGTGAGCAAAGGATTTTTGGTGTTGTTTTGAGGTTAGAAAGTTACTGAAATTGTCTTATTGGGAAGAATGCAAATTAAAATTTTACGAATGTTGTCTATTTAGGGAGTTTAAAATTGTGCAAATTTAAAAACCTTCTATTAAGCTTGAATAAATAAATAATTGCTTCAAAGTACGTTACAATACAATTGTTTGTGAAGTATCGAAGTTTTACATTTCCAGGTTATTTGAAGGTTAACCCAACATATGGTTGAACTCGATTTCTTTGTCAACTTTAATAATACAGCAACAATATTATATTTTTTAAGATTTCAATTGTTATGTTCAATTGGTATATTTTTATTGTTATATTGTATATAATATACATTTCACACTTTCCAAAACACTGTATCCAACATTTCCCTCGTCATTGAAGTTCCCAAAATTACAATTCACTTCACTGTCTATTTTAAATCATTCTTCGAAATGGAAAGCAAAACTGTTCGTACGGACCTAACCTCAATTCACCCCAACGGCTAAAACGAGCCAGAAATTATTGTACAACCCGAAATCACGAAAAACAAGAGCAAACTATACGTAACCAGAGGCACACCGACTATCAGCGTCCCATAAATTCGGGTCCAGGCTATTTTCCCGTGTAGCGTCGCCGATATTTATGCACGCTCAGGGCCGTCGCTAGGTGGCGTTCGAGTGTGGGCGCGTTATGGATGACGAGAATCCATCTATTTCATCGTTATTATCCGGTAATGAAGTTTTATCCAGCGTGATTGACAGGGGCGGGATTAAAGGACAAGGGGATTCATCACGCGGGGATTATCGCGGCCCATCGCGTCTCGTCCCGCGGAATTTCCTCAGACACACGTTCCAACCGCCCCGTTCTCGAGCGTCGTTCGCCTCTCTCGCGTGCTGTCGCACCCCCCGATGACAGATTGCCATTCGCGAGAAGTCGAGGCCCGGTGTTATTCATTCATGATCGTACACCCCACACCTCCGATCGCCTCGATACCCTCGTCGAAAGAGGCATCTTGGCACGTTCATGAATTATGACGCGGCGTCGAGCGCCCACCGCGAACTCGACCGCCCCGTAATTAGACTATCATCGGTTCCGAGGACAAACTGTTGCTTCACGCTGTGTGCAATCGAGCTAGGCACTCCGCTTGACGAATCGACCGATTTACTGTGCTAATTTCTTCTTCTTTTTTTTTTTTTTTTACAAGGTAATTTGTTCGTTTGTGGACTGTGGAAGTGTAGGAATTAGTGGTGTACAGGGTGTTTCATTTGTAATTGAGACTTGTGTGTAGCAATAAGTGGAAGTTTATGGAAAAGTGTGAGAAATGTATGATGAGGACTTGTGTGTAGTAATTATTGGAAGTTTATGGAGAAGTGTAGGAATTAGTGATATACAGAGTGTTTCGTTTATAATGAGGACTTGTGTGTAGCAATAAGTGGAAGTTTATGGAAAAGTGTGAGAAATGTATGATGAGGACTTGTGTGTAGTAATTATTGGAAGTTTATGGAGAAGTGAGAATTAGTGGTATATAGAGTGTTTCATTTGTAATTAGGACTTGTGTGCAGCAATAGTTGGAAGTTTATGGAGAAGTGTAAGAAATGTACGATCAGGACTTGTGTATAGTAATAATTGGAAGTTTATGGAGACGTGAAAATTAGTGATATACTGAATGTTTCATTTATAATGAAGACTTGTGTGTAGCAATAATTGGAAGTTTATGGAAAAGTGTGAGAAGTGTACGATGAGGACTTCTGTGTAGTAATAATTGGAAGTTTATGGAGAAGTGAGAATTAGTGATATACAGAGTGTTTCATTTATGATAAATATCTAAATTATTTCCACTGGTAATGAAAATAAGGAAGATCACTAAGATCATTTCATGGTCCTGTACATTTTGTGCACACATAAACAAATACGAAATAACCTTAAAATAATCTTTAAGATGACTTTCAATAACAGAGGTAATAATTTAGACGTGCATTATAACTGAGACACCCTGCAGACTCAGATATGTATTTGGTCAATGATCTGTGTTGGTCATTTCGAATGAAACAGATAATTAAATTACATTATTAATGTTCAAATTGAACGAATTTAATTTGTCACTAAATGATAATTAGAAGAATTGTAAATTTTTAGTCGTACGATAAAAATATCAAGATACTATTCACCCATTTCAATTATCCCGCGTAGAAAAGCCAATTTCACCAAGGTCACGGAAAATTAAATTCCACGTACTTTCCCCGATCAAAGTATGCCGGGCAATAACCGAAGCATATGTCGAGATTGTGGAAGAAAAGGTCACCGGTGACGTCATTCATAGCCGGGTGAATGGCTTTGAGCAACCAATTCATTTTGCACATGGCAGGGTTTTACCACTTGCCCGATACGATCTCTGGTTGTACCACTTGTCAGACATTTTCACCGTTCATACTACTTGTCCGACGATTCATTTATTCCTACTCCTTCTTCGATTCACTATTACACGAAATTGAACATTTCTACCAGAATTTTCAGAACGTTTCGAAGTGATAAAATTTCAAAACTAAATACCCTTATCAAAATTTTATTTTTATCAATAGTAACCGAACATTTCACAAAGGAAATCTAAAAATTCTCTTTCTACTCTCGCGAAGATTTCCCTCGTCCCTTTGTATTTAAAAATCTCTCAACTGTACAGAGTTGAAACACAAGAAATCCTCGTGTATTGGAAAACCTTAAACATATTTTCCGTCAAAGTAACTTTCAGCATTTTCCATCCAGGATTCGTTCGCATCGGAGTGCACCGTCGTCCGACAAATAGCAGCGGAATATTGCAAAAATATCAAACATTACTTTTCCACGTTTCCCTCTTCTTTTTTCCTCGTTTCTTCCTTATTTTCCTGTCCTCTCTTCTTCACTTTCTCCACGGAGCAACCCTTCAACGCTCTCTGATACCTTTCACGGTACGGTTGAGAGATTACAGGGCATATGTTCCGGACAGATGGCGGATCGACGATCGGTCTATCAATCGATCCCCCGGATCGTTTCCTCTGTGACGTGCACGACACGGATTTAGTTTCCATGGCGGCGACGTGGCCGATGTTCCGCTTGCTGACGTTCCGAATAGGAAGCGCGTAGAACGCGATAATCCCTCATAGGTAATGCGCGGCTTAAATCGTGCGTTCTGCAAATACCTGCAAATTGGTTTGAACGAGGGGAAATCTGAGGATAACACGTGCATTAAGCGCATCGTTTGGTAATTCAACGATCCACCTTCGACTCTCTCTCTCTCTCTCTCTAATGGCGCTCGCTCTTCGTGCACGTTTATTTGATTCGCGACTGGCAACACTCTGCTGGATTCTCGTTTTCGTGTGATTCAAGTTTTTGGCAGGTTGAATATCAATGGTAGAATGGTCGTGAAAAGTAATCGATAGAAATTTGTGGAATTTAATATTGGGGAAGTGAAATTGTAATTTTTGGAGAGAAGGTATTTTCATTTTTTGTAACGAGCGCCTGTAAAAAATACTTTGGGTTGTTTCTGATGGTAGGAAAATTTTTTTCCACGTCGAAAAAGGTATTTTCAATTCTGGAGAAATTAAATTTTCATTATTGGAGAGAAGGTATTTTCATTTTTTGTAACGAGCGCCTGTAAAAAATACTTTGGGTTGTTTCTGATGGTAGGAAAATTTTTTTCCACGTCGAAAAAGGTATTTCCTTATCGAATATTTTGGAAACGAAGAGGATATTTTAAAAATTTTTTTGAAATTTTTCTGTTTCAATTGTTTGAAATAATTAGTTTCACGATTCCTCGTCTGAAGTAATTGCAACATTATGAAATAGCACAATTACACGGTATTTTCATATTCAGTATTCACTGAAATGAAAATCACCGTCAAAAGCTACACGTAATAATTATTTAGAATATTATTCGTTTCGCAATATTTAAAAAAGGAAGAACGAAAGTGAGAAGCTAGGACTAATTACGCAGGCCGAGTCGAACGGATTTATCCCCGCAGAGTTTTCCGTGTTCTGTGCCAGGCTGCACGGATACTTCTGCCAATCCGTGGATCGCTCGAGGACAAATTGAACAGGTACCGTGAGGCCACGAAATCAATTGTCAGCCGCAATTTCCTGCTGGCAACTCCGTTAAACGATTAAGACCAGACAGAGGGGAGAGATACGATTCAGTATCACATCGCGGTTACATCGTGTCCCTTCGATCGGCTGTGTAAGGGCCGCTTAATTGCTCGGCCGTGTCCTTCCGCGCGATTCTACGATCTAACTTCACCGCGCGTCACACGCTCGTAAACGGTGAAACGTTTCCTTCCATCCTGTCTCTTCCCTTCAGTGAAATCTCCCTTCGGCTAAACGAAGTTACGCCTTGTCTGCAACTTGTCTTTTCTTTACTTTCGCAGTTTGGTCGTTGAACTTTGACGCGGCAAAGATTAAATTTGCGAAAGACAATAAAGCGATCATCGTTGTTCACGTTGTCTTCGTTTCATTGGTCTAATTGGAAGTCTTGTGTCGGGATAGTTAATGGATTTGTTGTTGGAGAATTGGATATTTGTGGATAAATTTTGTTTTATTGAAAGGTGTTTAATATCGATTTAACACTATTGACCCGGATTTTAGACGTCTTTTGTTTCAACCGGAATTCGAAAGAGTTTGTTATTTTAAGGATAATAGTGTAAGAACCGAGAAAAAATTTTGAGGCACCCAACTGGGAATCGAACCCGCGACCTCAGGCTGGCAGGCGGAGGCTTAGCGCGCTACGCCAACAACTCCCTCTGTATTTTCCCTCGTCGGTTCCCTATATTGGTGTACGGAGGCCCTCCGATACTACAAGACTACATATCACCATAGGAGTGATCGTCAGCAGAAACACAAATGTACTTATCCATTCTCAACAGTTAACCCTTTCGTTGTTGTTGGTGCTTTGAAAATTCCCTAGAACTATACTGTTCCCTGGCAAATTTTCCAAGGCCTACCTTAACTTTACCTTAATTTAATTCCTAATTTTATCCTTTGTGCACTTTCACCTTAATTTAATAAAACGAAATTTGAAACGATACAGCTAAAATAAAAATTGGTCGAACATCTACCTTTCATCAACCCGTGTTACCTACCAAAATTTGCCGCAGCGAAGGGGTCAATGGACTAATTTCCTACCTCGCTACATTTCTTCCACCGACTGTACATTCAATTTACCGCACCTGCGAGCACGCAACCCGAACAAATCCTCCCGCGGTTCGCCCCCTGGAGCTCCCTTATCAGCATCTGCCGCGTTCCAAACGAATCCCGCGATCTCGTCGCCGTATAACCACAGCGGCACGGTGCAATTAACGCGTCTGAAAACTTCAAAGCGCGAGGGCCAGGACAGCGCGCGACAGTGGTCCCAGAGCGAAAGATAAAGCGATTAATCGGTGCCGCGAGAGACTCTGAGATCGAGAGAGTCGGACGCGGAGAGAGAGAGAGAGGGACGTTTGTCCGGTAATTGCGGCCGCGAGTCGATTTCCGCGCGGCGCTCATAGCCTGTGAAAATTTGCGGCGCTGCGCGTCGCGTGCTGCAAGGGTTGAAACGCGCGGCCGCTTTCCTAACGAGGCCATCGAATTGCAAGGGTTGAAACGCGCGGCCGCTTTCCTAACGAGGCCATCGAATTCTTCGCGTGCTCCAGGGTGAAACCGGCCAGCCGATATCGGCGATGCTACGGAATCCGATTTCCCGCCGGACTATCCGCCTCTCGTCTCTCTCTCTCTCTCTCTCCCTTTCGCGGACGATCAAAGGAATGCGGAGAGTCGTGGAACAGGCGCACACTGACAGCGGCCTGGTAAGATATGGAAATTCGTGATTGACGATTGCCAGGTTCCGGGGTAATTGCAATTACGGGAGAGTATTCGAGATGGTGGTTTGAGAGATGTTGGAAAAAGGATCTTTTAGGGAAGATGGATAGAGGATGACGAGGTTGGTTTGTTCTTTGTGGAGGTTTTGTGGGGCTCGAAGAATTAGTATCGATCATTGGTGATCTTTTCGTGAGGTGCGTGATATTGTATAGTCGGTGGAAGCGATGTAGCGACGTCGTGTAATCGGTTAGGCATTTGATGCAGAAGTTTGAGGGAGTTTTGAGTTCAAGTTAGAATTGGTGCTTTTCATTGCAGCATATTTAACTTTAACGCGTTCTTTCTTTCGAATGTATACTCTGTCCAATTTAAGAATAACCTCGCTTCGCGCACGGGACGTGCCTAAGGCAGGGCTAGAACGTCCAAACCGTCTACGTTTTTCTCCGTCTAACCCTCTGCCACGCTCCCAGTCTAGGCGCAGAACGGACGAAAATCGGCACGAGAGCGAGGTTATTCTTAAATTGGACAGAGGGTAGACTTACGGTGTTCGGGTCAAAAATGACCCAATGTGAAAAGACCTTCTATCACGACTCCTTTAGGCCCGTTTTACATTTGTCCTTTTCGAATATATATTTCAGATGCAATAGTTACTCCTGTTTATCGATGGATCACCTTTTTGTACGAATTTCGTTGAACAGAGTTAACCTCTCTTAACTCCAGCGCGATCTTCCGTTCGACTGGGTCAAAAAAGACCCGGAGACCGCACTAGGGTTAAAAAATAATCCTTGACAGCTGCACGTTAATTTTTACCAATATTATTCAACTAATATTGAACAAGAGATGACGGAGATTTAATGTTGTACAGTTTTAATGAAAAATTTCAAATATCGATTCACAAACGTTGTCTTTAACACTTTGTTGTCGGGAGACTAGTTGTACAGTCCGAAGCATACTGACGCTCGACAGCGGGAGACTTGTCAGGACGAGTCTCGTACGACTCAGGCTCACTCTCTTTCGAATCCCACAGAAAGACAGAGTTTTTATCGTGTTTTCATAAATTTATCCATTGCCGAAATGGATTTGAGTGATATTGAGAGAGATGAAAACGAAATATTTGCTGATAGTTTTCGGACAGTTATTACTCAGAAGATAGCGACATTGTGCCTGTGAAAAATCGCAATCGTCTTCGTATTTTATCTAGTAGTGACTCGGAAGAAGATGAAATTGATTTTGACTTTTTTTGACATTATTCTCTGTGCTACATGATAATTTCTATCAATTTCGTTTTTTTTTTTTTTTTTTTGATTTTTTCACTTCGTGAATTTGCTCCGGTTTGCTCGCTACAGATGTAAGACTATTAATGTTTTAATTTATTACCTTGCTATATTATCGATTCCATCGACTATACTTCCTACGTTCTGCTACCAGAGGAACTAAACAACGAAGTATCTATCTTTCTCAGAAATTCTTACCAAGGTTCCTATTCACACAAACACGAAATGCATACAAATGAATAAAAATAAATGCATACAGATTAATATAACGCGAAGAATTGAAGATTTAGTTGAATATCTGAAGAATAGAAGGTCCCTCGAAATGGATGGTAGATTAAAGAGGTTACAGAAGTGAAGATTCATAAGTTTCAAATAGTTCCAGAAAACTGTAACTAATGGGAGCTGAACCTAGCAACTTTTCAAGAACCTTCGCTTGCACAAACAAAGAGATATCTCAGCAAGTGGAAATGAACTGAAGCCTCAGGAAACGTACATTCTTCGCGATATCACGAAACTTCGATCATATCCAAACTCCTCGAACTATCTTCTTTATCTATCCTACAAAAAATATACCTAAAATCGAAACATTTACACATCAAAATTCGCTAAAATTATGATTTCTATATCTTTAACCACATTACACCCTAAAATAATTTCTACAAAATTAACTATCCCGTAGAAATATCCAAAAAATATGATTATCTCTTCTTTTTTTATAAATCTCAAAAGAAATAAAATTCGAAGCGATGGTCTCCAAATGTGCACCGTTTCCATCAGGCAGTGACACCGGAAGTTAAGGAGTCGTCGAACGACCGTTCCTCGATGCTTCCTTCGCCACCTATTCGCGTCCAACGATTCACCTCCAATTACTATTGAATAGTATGAGTAGCAATTAAGCAGCCTGAACGATCGTTCGAAATGGATTCGAAGTCACAGAGAGAGAGAGAGAGAGAGAGAGAGAGAGAGAGAGAGAGAGGCGAAATTGTACGGTTTCAGTCGTTACATCTAAAACGGAGGCCAGAGCTTGGCTACTGGGAATTGCGGCCAACAATTGATTCCACGCTTCTAATTTGTCCTAATGCCACCGTGACACCAACCGAATTTCGCTTCGGTAATAGTCTTTCGCGTGGCGATAATCGATAACCAAGACAAATTTATTCGCAACGGGGAATTAAACGCGATGGATACCGTTCTCCATTGTCCCCGATATGCTCGAAGAACGTGGCACTTTAACGTATTAGTCGAGATTAGGAAGTTCGAACGAAATGGCTCGAGAGAATTTCCCTAGTTTGACGGAGTATCGATGGAAGTTTGGGAACAATGTGAACGTGTCAAATTGGAGGATTGAAACGAGGTACTCATAGTCGATTATTTTTCAGTTTCTCAGTCTGTCCAAAATTTTTCACTTATCTGTCCGATGAAAAAGTGAAGATTATCATCTAACACGATATTAACCCTTTGAACTCGTATGAATGAAATCATTTTTAAATTACCAATTTAAATATGTATTATATTTTGCAATATTCTCTTTTACCTGGATAAGCAATATATATGTGTGACCCTTAATGCTATTTTCAATGTAATTAGTAAAAAAAATTGTTTACATTGGTTCCTATCAACAAAATGTCTTTTGCAGTACATTTCAAATAAAATACTTAAAATAATAGGAAGTTGTTGAAAAGAAAGTTTGAAAAAGATTGAGAGTTCAAAGGGTAAAACAGCGAATAATTAACGCTAATATTCTACAATTGTTAAAAAATAAAAAGTAACTTGTTCAAGCTGTAAAGTGAATAATAGTCACAATTGTTTGCTTAAAATTTAGTTTTCAATCTTTCAATCTATCAAAATTTCATCATTCATTTGTCCAATAAAAAAGTGAGGATTATCGTCTAACACGATATTAAAATAATGAATAATTAACGCTAATATTCTGCAGCTATTAGAAAATAGAAGGTAACTTCCTCAAGCTGTACAGTATAAGTAAATTGTCTCTCAAAAATATTTCAAAAACTACAAACGCGAGTCTGACACTTTGTACAATCGGAAAACAGGAAACCATACTTCGCGTTTAAAATTCTAGAATCCTAAATGACTCTTTCTCCCTGCATCGTTTCCCCTCTCAACTTTTTCTTCGCCAAGAGTCGTTCCAACGCGCCGTCTGAAAAAATTCACACGACCCAGGGAAAGAAAGTAGAACAACTTCTATCGAGTAACGTCATTTCTAAAAGCAGCCAACTTTCAACGAAAATTCCGCCCGGAGTTTGTCTCCTTCCCTCTAACCTAACCTCAAAAAAAAAAAAAAAAGAAGAAAAATTCTCCAATTCAACGGCAAGACCCTCGTCCCTTCAAACCAACTTCTCTCTTTTTTCCTTCCCTTTTTTTTTTTCAATTACTCACGAACGTTGAATCTTTGAAACGTTCCGCGTATCAGATTTCCACGGTGCGTTTTCTCCTCCCTCTTTTGATTTCCAGGGATTCCCCGCACGCATCCGCGTCGCCATTTTGCCCCTGTCGATAAATCAACGCGAAGCGGAACGCGCTGGAAATGAGAGAGAAAAAAAAAGGAAAAAACGCGTGGTTCGTGCTTGATTACTCTTAGAATTATGTTTCATCTTCGAAGCTTTTTTTCCGGGATGCAGCTTTGATATTCTTTTGTGCGGCGGCCGCGTTTACGGAGAAGAATAAAGCTTGGAATTCGAGTAAAATGGACGCACGGGGACAGGTTGAACGATATCTGGCTCATTGAAAAGTTTCACGCAGTTTTCTTTGGTTTTTTCTTTTGTTTTTTGTTTTTTTCTTGTGGAGCAGGAGAAAAGTTTCCAGACGAGATTTGTACGCGCCATCGAGTTTGAACGGGGGATTTGAGGTTATGGTAATGGTCGTTGTTGCTGGAGAGACGCAAAGACGGATTCGCTTCTAACGCGTTTCGTAGATGCGAGCTTTTGGAAAGCTGTTTGTACGGTTAAAGTTTGAAGTTCGTTTTAGTGTTGTAGAGACAGAGAATATAATATGGTTGCAGTTCGAACAAAGATAGAAAGAGTCATCGAGGATCTTTTTATAATACCTTTGCACATTATGAAGGCACAAGTGAATCAAATTTCATGAGACAAAATTCAAATGGAGAAATGCACAATTTGACATAAAAATTGATCTCAATTTAGCATCCATCGCAGACGTAATGAAAAAATTTTTTAAAAATTTGGTAGTGGAAGGGTTCAAATCTTCTAACTGAGCAAACTGAACAGTCACTCTTTGTACTAATTAGAAACATTTCTGCTGAATTTAAAGGAGACTTTATCTATCGATCTTGATAAAAATTGAAATACCTATATGAAATTTCTGTCACACAGACATTATAATAAATTTCAAGATTCTTACATCCTTCGATGGCTGTCGCTAATTTCCAAATCAACCGATTTCCATGGAATTTTCAGTATGCGTATAATTGACATAAATCTACAAAACGTATTTTTTAAATTTTCTTTACGAGCTCAAATAAAAAAAAGTTGTAAAAAGTGATTTCCACAAATTGCAATTTTTTCCAAATATTTTCTACACGTCGTCTATTATACTACTCCTTCAAACTTCTTAAAAAAGCTCAAATCATTTGGTCCGAATATAAAAAAAAAAGTATATAAGAATATTAGTTAGAGCAACTGTACACGTGACACGAAGTTGATCGCGTTAAACGTGTAAGAAAAATGTACCGAAACAGCGTCGGATGAAAAATGGAGATGGTTTTTCCACGGAGGAGTTCTCGTGAAAATTACACGCATTTAAATAAATACCGTCGGTATTAATTAAACGGCTCTACATTTTATCGATTCGAAGCGTAACGGTGGCATTTGACGTCATACATTCGCCGAGCCAATAAACGCAAGCGAACCCATAGAACCACGATTCTCTATGTTGTACACATTATCCCAACCGGGTATATATATTTCATTAACATTATTAAATATCTTCAAAAGAGGAATATTTCTAAGCGTGCTGGATAATACAAGCGCATTCAATCTGGAAAACAAAAAGCTCGTTTCAATGGGGTTTTCCTTTTTGAAGAGCGACACGTTCCATTGTTCCATGCAACAAGGGATTATTTTTCATACAATCCTGGCTGACTGAAGCGTTACAAATAATCTCGATGAAAGCTTGATCCGTCCCTCTCTCTCTCTCTCTCTATTTTGCTCTTGATTCACGGGCGAAAGCAACGCGCGAGCTCGTGTAATTCGCGAAAACCATTGTGCCCGCACCGAAATGTCCGACGTGAGATCGATGTTGGACATAACGAGTCCCGTGGTAACGGCGAACCAATTAAAACGTCCATTTACGCGGAGGGAAGAGGAGATAGGAGCAAATGACAGAATTTGACGATCGTTCGAATAAACAAATTACGGAACGTCAAAGAACAATGGATATTGCGTGAAATATACAACATTATTGCGCTGGGTCGAGGGTTTTCCTTTCGTAATCGAGTTTGGAGAGGTTCTTTGGCGATTTTTATCTAGTGAAAAAGAAGATGCAGGGTTAATTGAGAAGGATTCGTGAGTGGTGGAAGTATGGTAGATAGGAGGTAGAGGACGTGAGAGTATTCTTAAATTCTATACTCTGTTCAAAATGAGAGTAACCTCGCTTCGCGCATGGGACGTGCCTAAGGCAGGGCTAGAACCACTAGAACGTCCAAACCCCCACTTAACCCTCTCTGTCTATGCGTAGAACGGACGAGAATCGGTCCGAGAGCGAGGTTACTCTAATTTTGAACGATGTATAGAAATTCGTGAGGACTAAGGAGTCGCGAGAGATAGACAGGTAGCGTTAATTGAGAAGAATTAGCGAGTGGTAGAAATATGTTAGGAACTAGAGGAAAGAACAGTGGATATTATATGAAATATAGATCATTTTCCTTCCATAATCGAATTTAAAGAGATTACTCGGCAACGATTTTCATCGAGTGGAAAAGAGATCAGTAGACGTGACTTCAGAGGCGTAGGATTAGTCGAGTGAAAAAGGAGAGGCCACTAAACGTGACTTCAGAGACGTAGGATTAATCGAGAAGTGGTAGAAATATGTTAGACAGGAATTAAAGGACGTGAGACAATTCTGAAATTCTAGAAATTCGCGAGGATTAAGGAGTCACGAGATATAGACAGGCAAGACTCTAAGTATCTTAGGAGTTTAAGAATTTATTTTCAATGTTATATAGAATTTTGCCCCTAAAGTGAGGCCATTTCATTTTCCTACATCCTGTGGACCCCAAGAATCCCTAGAACCTCTGAAGAACTGAAGCCTCTGATATCCTCGAAAGCTCTGGACTATCCTAAAACTTTCGATACCTTTGAAACCTCTGGACTGTCCCTAAACCTTCCATATCCTTCGAATCCTTTACGTGTCCTTGAACTATCAATTGCAGGGGTTGAAGCCCTTGAATTATCCTGGATCCTTTGATACCCTTAGAACCTGTGGGTTGTCCTGGGATTTTTGATACTCTTGGAATTTGTGAGTTGAGCCCTTGGAACCTCTGAATTGCCCATGGAACTTTGATATTCTAGGAATCTGTAAGTTGCTCCTGAGCCCTCGATACTCTTGGAATTATTTTGGGACCACTGATATCTCTCGAAACTTAGAACTGTCCTTCGAGCTTTCATAGTCTTGAAACCATATTGCCCTGAAACCCTCAGTATCTTTGAAACTCTGAATTGCCCTGGGACTCTTAATAACCTTGGTACTTGATCTTGCTCTAGGATCATTGAATTACTTTGGGACCTCTGATATCCTTCGAACATCGAACTGTCCTTCAAGCTTTCATAGTCTTACAACCTGCAGATTGCCCTGAGACCCTTGATATCTTTGAAACTTCGACTTGCCCTAGAATCCTTGATACCCTTAAAATCGCTGAATTACCCTGGAACCTCCGCTAACCTTGAAACTTTGCATCTATGAAGTCTCCATACTCCTTCAATTTTAAATTGCCCTTAAATCCTCGAAACCTTTCAAACCCTTAAATCCTTAAAGCCTCGAGATATCCTTCAAACCTCTAAAATTACGTTTGAACCCCTGATATCATAAAAATCTCAGCACTTTCCCTAGTTTTATACCACAATCTTACCACACTGCATTATGCTTCTTCTCTGAACCATAATTTTGCCTGCATTAAGAAATATTCGCAATTTTCAGAGTGTCGCCTATTATTTTCACTTTTCACAATAATCCACCGATAGGTATTCAGGTTAAGGGGGTGAAAGGGAAAATAGAAAATAGACAGGCGGGTATTGATTTTCACGCGACACGTATATCCAGCTTCGCCAGTAAGCATCCGCGCATTTTTACGGTCCAAGTCATTGTTTACCTCGCACATTGTTCACGTTTCTACACACGTCTGCACGGTGACTCTTGTAACACACCCAAGCAAGCTATGTAACGTGCTGCCTTTGTGTTAAAACGCGCTCTTTACATTATCCTCTCCGTTGTTCGGATGACACGCATCGAATGTCGGCCATTGTACTATCTCGGAAGGTTGAACCTCGTCTCGCGTAAGTATATTGTCAGTTTCGTATAAAAGTTAAGTGTGTTTCGTACAAATTTCGAATAAAGAGGACAAATTTACAGGTGGTAATTTTTTCTTCTTCTATCCTAATGAGTATATTCTAACGTACTGTACATATCACACCTATAATTAATCTACGCAATCTCGAAATTTAATTGGAATTTAACACACTATCGATTCCAGAGAAATTTTAATTAAATTACAGTATTATTGAACAATGATACGTGGAGAGCTTGCACGATAAAATAATTTAGTGAAATAGTGAAATGTTTTAGTTAAAACATTTCTTAATATTTACAAAAAATTTCTTCATATTTACAAAAAATTTCTCAATATTTACCAAAGATTTCTTAATATTTACAAAAAATTTCTCAATATTTACCATAGAT
>NW_017100231.1:3537453-3553448 GCF_001263275.1 Habropoda laboriosa
AAAAAAATTTTAATATTTTTAAAACATTTCTTAATATTAAGCAGGTTAATATTAATTTAGGAATTTTTCAATTTTTCTTTACGATTAACGAACAACTTGAAGTTTCCGACTGCCAATTAATAGGAAAATCAGCTCACAATACAAGCTTTCACTTCGAAACACGAAAGCACAGAGAGGTTTCTAGTTATAAGTTTTCGATTAGTCCACTTTGGAAGCAATCAGTCTGCCAACTTAGCATTGCGGCAACCACTCAGAGTTCAATCGGTTAATGAGCGACCAGATTCAACGTACAGAATTACTACTGGTCAGTGGTATCGCCTGTTCGTTATTCCTTAAGTACAAGCATTCACCGATTTCCCTCAACTTCTCCAATTATTCCAGGTGATCGAAACAGTTTCGTTAATACAATTCGAAACAATTTGCCCAGCTGTGGGCCGTTGATAGTCATAATCTGTTATTCTAAATATCGGAAATTCTATCCTCTGGAAATATTCAACGCGATCATTTCTATCGGTGCCCAAAATTGCAACATTTTTTCCCGCAAATTTCGCACAACGCGCAACGTTCTCCGCGAAGCCATTTAAATTTAGACCGCCTAAGAAGGATGAGAGGGTTGCAAAGAAAAAGGAAAAAGAAGAGGTTCTTTGTAGACGAGGAGAGAGATAGGTAGAGGTCCGTCGAATTTCACCGATAATGTCGGCCCCTTTTAAGAGTGTCGCGTTTAAAGGAAGTTATCAAGAGGCTGACGAGTCCCTGGGATCGATCCCCTCGCTTGCAACGAGACGCCGCGATTCTCCAGCTTCCACGGAGATGTAATCACCTTATAACGACGCCAGGTGAACGTCTGTCGTCAAACGTCCAGAGAAAATTGCCGAGAAGAATTATAGCTCGCTCGATTTACATTCACTTCCACGTAGAAACGTTCCTCTTTCTTTCTCATGAATGTTGATAAACGAATTTTTAAGTTTATGTATACACTCCTGGACGAAAAGATAGCACACCTGTGCTATCGTTAAGTTCTCAGGGTTACGCTCGAAATTCTTCAAATGCGACGAATGGTACGTAAACATTACCCCCGTGGTAATATAATATACAACTACGAACTGAACCTTCGCTGTTTTTCCTCGTGTTTATAAACAGGAGTTGCGAAGTAGGGAGGGCGAAATGATAGCACGCTTGAACGTTCGTTTAGATTTCTTAGTTGTGCAGACGTAGTGTTGTGTAGACGATCAATCCTACAGAAAGGGGGAAAAGAAAATAATAATATGTCAGAGAGTACTCTGACTCGGAGTAGGGTGAGCGTAAAATGAATTGAACGTTTCTACGTTTCCACAATAATATATTTTACTCAAAGTCCGTGTCCACGTTATTCGGGCGTTGTTCGCAAAAGCATACGTCAAGGGTCTCGAGAAGAGTGAGGTCGCGTCGTCCTGCCAATCCCCGTCCTCCCCCACGCGAACAGGCCCAGGGAAAGGCCCAAAGGGGCGGAGTCACCCCCACCGAGCGCGCTGGGCGTGGCTTCGAGAAGCTCCCTTCACCGTCTTCGGGACGGATTTTCTCATAAATATGCTGTTAGATTCCGATGTTTAGTAATTTGAACAAAAAGTAACAATTTTATTTTACTAAATTTTGTGCACGAAATCTAACAATTTCTAAAGCATTTAGTTTCTAGGTACGTTCGGTCGTAGCGATTCTTCTATTACGTGCGGGATGTTTAACTGCTTGCTTTTATTAAAGTTCGTAGGTCTTATTTTGGGGTAGTGAGAGTACGGAAAGGTCCAACGGTTTTGGGACTTGACGAGTATGACTCGAGGTTGATGAATAACAGTAAAGCGTGTGAGTAATTGTGTAAAAAGATAATTGTTAGGGGTTACTAGGCGGTGGATATGAAACGTGTCTATCTTATTTGTTAATCAACAATATTTATACGTTTCTTTTTAATTCTACCAAAAATTAATTTCGACTACTACGACTACCATGCCTATGAAAAATGCGACCATAACGAGTTAAAAAATCCGAAATAATTAGCGGCACCAATGCAGTTTAATTTGGACCTACACACACACACACCAAGAAGAACGATACACTCGAGCCATAGCGATCAATTGGCCGATCAGTATCCTCGCGGCTCGTGAAAACGAACATTATCACACACTAACCATGTCAGCCATCGCAATGTCCACCGTCTCGATGGGTCGCAGCACAGAATTGCCCCCGATTTCCTCAGGCTCGGAGCATGTGCCGGTTAGGTGAATCGGTTGGACGTGTATCCTGGCGGGTATGGTCGAACAGCCGCATTCCTCGACGTAATTTCAGCTGACGTCTGTCGTGTAAGCTTTATCAATGCAATTTAGCCGAGATTGGCCGGGGCATCTTCATCAAGACGTGTGCTTCCATCGTGGCGTGGTTCATTGTTCCAGTTTCGTCGGCCGAACAACGGGATAATTGTTCGAACTAGCAGTCGTCGAACGCCCAATGGTGCGAGTTATATGCTCGAGCGGCAGTTTTCATTAATAAAATGGCGTGATGTGTGCGCATCTCCTACTCCGGAGCGATGCGACGCGACCGTAGTTCTCTCCTGTTCGACGACGTGTTTTGTACGGATTCGTTCGAGTTTTTTTTCCGTTCTTTTTTTTCGGTTTTTGTGCCCTTCTTTGTTCGAAGGGAATTCAGCCGCGAGGTCATTTTCACAGTGACTGCCGTGCCGAGGGACCTGACACGTTTATTCCACGACGAACAGTCGCACGGTGAGCTATTTGGTCGCTCGGATGCTCTTTTGGTGATATCTCGTAGTTTGGAAATAGGAAGGACGTTATCTGGGTGAAGGTTAATGGAAGTTGCCGAATGAATCAGGTGATTTGTGCTGCGTTAGAAGGAATTGCAGTGATATTTTTATTGGTCGATGGTGTGTTTCAGGCTTGAATGATTTTTGGGTGAAAGATGGATACTTGTTTCGCGTATCGTTCTAAATATTACCGTCGAAGGAGATGCTATATTTCTTCGACAAATTGTGTTCACTCGTTGTGTGTTCTATTTTACGAAACGTGCTGTTAGGTGTAGAAATGAATTCTTTCCGAGTGGATTCATATAACTGATTCAAAGCTACCGAGTTTCTAGCCCAAACTGCTAGAAGAATGGCAAAAGGTCGTTGATAATAAAAGTTCTTTTTAAATAAAATTTCGATTTTACCCGAAAGTCGGGAAGACTTTATTTCGACATCCAATGAATAACTTATTTCTGAGATAAAAATTCACGAAGAGAATTTCTATGTGAAAGAACTTCTTCCTGTATGATAAAGCAATTATTTTAAGTGACTTGGCATGTATACACACGGGTTCTCCCTCTTATTTCGCGTATTTCGCTTCGAAGATTCTAACCTAGGCCTTTCAAACAGAATTCAAGTTAAATTTAACCACTCCCTGTGATGTTTACTTTCGTGGGCCACACTCGGATTACGAGATCGGCCCTCGAACCCGGAACCTTTCGTTTCTTGACCGAGTGCTTCGTAAATTGAGACACTTCAGTTGTATATTCTTCCTCCATCCTGATGCCAATACCGAAATGTTCGCTGCGCAATTCACGTGGGACGGTTGTTTGCCCTGGACGACCCTCCGTCGTACTTTTTCGTGTGCCGTGAAATTTATGTCGCGTTACATTTGACGAAATTTCGCCGTTTCGAAGTGGAATATTCTTTTAGAAAATTTGTCGACACTGGCATCTGTATTATACAGATTCATAATTTTGTTATTGCATTTGAAACGCGATCATCGATCACGCTGTCTCGCCGATAGACATATTACCGAAAGCGCGCGAAATTCAAAAACACGAGAGGGACAGCTCGAGATAATTTAATTTTGCGAAAGTAGATCGAATTTAATTTGCTATCTTATGATATATTTTTCTCTATAATGCGTATGTAAATTATCGTAAGGAATACGGCGTCCTGAAACCCAATCATCGATCAAGTCATCTGGTTTATAGACGCATCAACGAAAGCGCGCGAAATTCAAAAATATGATACTGCGAAAGTAGACAGAATTTAATTTTCTATCTTTTAATTCATTTTTCCCTAATATGCACCTGTAAATTATCGTAAAGAACATGGCGTCCCGAATCGATCGCACTATATGATCGACGGACGCGTAACGAAAGCGCGCGAAATTCAAAAATACGAAATGAAAATCTGGAGATAATTGAATGGTGCGAGAACAGACAGAATTTAATTTTCAATCCTTTGATTTACTTTTCCCCATTATGCTCCTGTAATTTATTTAACCTATGCATTAAACAAACCTTTTGCTTCTTACAAGTAAATTACTTCGTAAATAACAATGGTATATAATTTGACGTGCTGGTAAGGCATGCTCGAAGTAAAGCAGCAGACATTGTCTGCAGTTGACAGGTATATACTTCCAGAGCGTAAATGGCTTAAACTAGAATTCACCGTGCAACTATAAAACCGTGAAAGTCCAATCTCATGCCGTCGGTATATTTACTCCGTATATTTAATTTAACCGACAAAATTTCACGATTAATCACCGCCCTTTAAAAAGAAAAATCGTTCTTTCTACGTTCTTAAACAACGTTGGCGGTAATTTCAAACGTCCAAAGACACCGCACAGGTGTACAACATGGTAAGAAAATAAACGTTCGTTGCGAAAGAGAGAGAGAGAGAGAGGTGTTTGCGTGCACTCGGAAAGTGCCATCATTAACAGGGTCCACGTACAGGTGGGTAAATACGCTCAAGAAAGCACAAACAAACGTTCTCATGCGAGCCGGCATGCCCGAATAATTTCGCGTGTCCGTACACCGCGAGTGCTTTTCATTTAACCAACGGAGAACTCAATCACACGCCCCAAATGTGACCCAAGTGTCACGGTAATCCAAGAGAAATGTTATATTTCCATATGCGTTTTGGAACGTCCTTAGAAACACGCAAGAATCGATGGTCCCTTCGCGCCTTTTTTAGGTTAACTTTAAGCAACCGCATCGGTGAATCAGTGTGTTAAAATGGGAACAGCTGTATTTAAGAAGACCTACTTTCAGTCATTCTAAGTACAGATAAAGATTTTTCTCTTAATTCTGAGTTTTTTTTTTTTTTTTTTTTTAGTAATTCTGTATACTACTGTCAACTTTCTCATAATTTCATATTAGTAGTAGCTTGTTTAAATTAATTGATAACTTCTCTGCACTAAATATGTACTTCTTTCTCATTTTTACGCTTGGGGTCATTATTACTCTTTTAATTCTGAACTACACTCTCTAACTTCTTAATAACTGTTGTTAACGCTTTTTGTGGTTGATACACACATTGTCCAATTTCTTTTTTCAATATGTATATATTGCAATACATTTAATATACAACAAATTATTGTTGGAACCGATGAAAAAATCGAAGGGGACCAATGGGGAATCGAACCCACGACCTCCGAGTTACGAAGCCGAGACTTAGCGCCCTACGCTAATAACGCCCTCTCTATTTTTTCCCGCCGGTGTTCCTTATATATGCATGGAGGCCCCGATTCTACATTATTCTCTTAATTCTGAACTATATTGCAACTTTTCAACACCTCTTTCTTACAATTACAATAATAAGTATTCCTCTGAGTAATTACTCTACTATATACCTTAAAAATTATAATTGCTCCAAACTGCCATAGAAGAACTATTTAATTCAGAATAACACCGTATTTTATTAATACTTTTCCCACAAGGGCACACCTTAGTCCCAAAATCCTCAATAATAATTATACTCCGAAAGCTTTAAATCTTCAACACCGTATTTCACTACCGTCAAATTCCTAACCTATTACACATTTACAAGACACCTACACTTCCACAACTCGCGCTACAAATCACACAATAAACTTCTCAGTACGCTCAGAAATTTCTTCACACGACAATCGCCAACTTTCCTTTGCAACCGAAGGAAGTGAAACTCCCCTACCTACAATACCGACACACAGTTTCACTTCAGAATACGTTTCCAACACGTCAGTATCCACCGTATAAACTACCAACAACTCTCGCGCTATAATTTTACAGTCACGACAACGTAACGTTGTTCACGCAGTCTACAGGGTTTCCCGATAAAATTCGAGTTAATTGGTGAGGTTAACAAGTCGCCACGCGTCGACACGAGCCGTGGTCTCGTTAACCTGTACACTTCCGCGCGCGCGTGTTTTCACTGTTTCAGGGGATTACCCGCGGCGCGGCGCGTCGAAAGTTGGCCGCCCTGTCGAAACGGAACACTTATTAGTAGGCGGTCGAGTTCTGGTGACGCGGGTATATGTTTGCGGGCTTTCATCGTGCCCGCGTTGGATATATTCTCCGCATAACAAACAACTACGATTACGCGCTTATCAACCGGCCGCACGCAGGTTAATGCGGCCCGTTATAATATGCGGCGAGCGTGAACGCAATTACCCGCCCGGATATCTGTAATAATAGCAAAACTCGGAAGCCCCAGCGTGACGCCGAAAATGAGCCTGGTTGTCGATGCTAGAATGGGGAAATTGACGAGCGTGCATGCATGATTAGAACGCGTTTATCAAGAGATCCGAGCGTGATTGGATCGGTGATGGCGGGAAGAGGAGGTGGGAGTGTTGTTGGGATTATTAAATTGGACAGGTTGGTTTTGTGGTTAGTTGAATTTTTTAATTGTCTCTTACAGAAAAATTCGGATGTTCATTTTTCTTCTTTTTATGGTGTGTAGCAATTTTATTGACCCCAAAGTTGAAATTAATTTCATGTTTGAAGTAGTTACACTTCGTAAAATTTTTTTAAATAAAAATGAAGGGAGATTGATTTTATGTTTGAAATAGCCATACTTTACAAAATTTCATGTTTCAGATAGCCATACTTTGCAAAATTTTTAAAAATAAAAATTAAAGAAAGTTAATTCCATATTTAAAATAGCCATAATTTACGAAATTCCATATTTAAAATAGCCACACTTCACAAAATTTTTATCCTAAAATTGAAAAACAATTAATTTCATGTCCGAAATAGTCAGACTTTAAAAAATTAAAAAAGTACACTTCAAAAATTCCACAAAAATTGTCAGAAAGAATATTATTTCATAAATTACACCAAAAATAGTCATCGGTGTAACAGAATTTATTATATTCTTCACGTTGTAGGTACAGTAAAATGCCAGGGGAAGGAATGATTTATCACAAGATTCTAGCTGAAAGCTACACATAACGAAAGAAGTATTCCATATAATATTTCACAATTACTTTTACGTTTGTAGAGCGTTACCCCATCATTAGCAAGTACACCGTTGGGAAAAGATTCAGCCATAGAAGCAGGGAGAATTGTGTATATCAATTAAGTCCGCCCCAAAAGTTAGACCTTAAGTCTGCGAGTCTGTCTTGGATGACCTAAATAACGACGGGGGTGACGAGTAGCGAGGGTTGCAATGGCATCGTTACAACCTCCCGGCCACTTATCAGTGTTTATTTTCCTGGGCAAGCCCCACGAAAACATCTCTCCTTTTTATGGCTCTCTCAGAAAAAGTAACAATCTTTGTTTTCGCCGATGCCAGTACAGACCTCAGCTTCCTCTCCAACCATGATACACAGCGTGGAAAGTGTCAATGACTCACAGAGGAAAATTTTCTGTTTTCACAATGTTTGCAATGTTGAAATTCTAATTTCGTATGACTCTGCAAAATCAATTTTAGGAAATCCAATAAAGAAATGTCCTTGTAACATTCGAAGAATTGAATTTTGCAACAATGAAACAATGCTGCATTTTTTCGAAAATTTGCTTCTTCAAAATTAAATTGAATTATCGCAGCAAAATAGCCGATATTCCGCCATTTAGTTTCCCTAATCCCCGATTTATCAGACACGAAAGAGGAGGCCGGGGTGTGCTAGGATCGCACGAAAACGATATTAACCGGAAAAACGGGGTACTTGGTTTGAAAGCGTTCGCTAATGAACGCGTATTTCATGGTGCATTAATAATCTTGCACGACCAGGCGATATTTACGATACCGAAGGGCCTCCACGAATAATCTACGCGTCGCTTCCCTTAATTAAGTTCGCAGAACCAACCCTCCGCGATTACCTAAAGCCCCTCTCTCTTCTACTTCCGGTTCTATCGATGATGCGACACTTTCGTTCGACCCGATTTCCCCACCGACGATCGAACAACCGCGTTTACAATAATCATCAGCGCGATTTCGCGCAAACCGTCCGGCTAACGAGAGGGGACAAGTTCCTCGTCGCAGAGCGCGAAGAAGCTGCGAAACGACGGAGAACAATGGATCGAGACACGGCTTGGACCGCGAAATTAGATCGTGGTGGGTTGCTGCGATTTAGGGTACAATAAGGACGTTCTTGTTTGATGTGAGCCGTGGAACGAGAGGGATTTCGAATGTAATCGTGTTCCGGTGGTTTTCGTTCTTTGTCGAGCTCGACAATGGAGAGACGCTCGAGAGAAAAGATTCGGATTAAAGAAATTAAAGGTTCGTTATTGTTTTCGGTTTAAGAAGATTGGATTCGAGGGGATTCTACTCTGTCTTGGGACAATAGTGTGTGCACGGTATTTCGTGTCGCTTACAACGACTGTACTATGCGTAATTTACTGTGTAGAGCTCGGGAGGTTGCCCCTGGAAGGAATGCGGGCATTTCTTCTGTAATACGATCATAAAAATAGGGTATATGTATTGGTCAAACGCGATAACATCGGCGAATTGAAGATTCGAGGCGAGTGTTGCCCCTGCACTGCCCGCGGGCAAACTTTTGAGCTCCGCATTGTATAGAGTTCAGGAATTTGGCTCTGGAAGGAATGCGGGCACTCCTTCTCTGACACAATCATAAAAATAGGGCACACGTATTGTCATTATTGGCATAACACGATAACATCGACGAATCAGATCATATAGCACCGCGTAGCACAGGAATTCTGCGGGGCAAGTGAAATGCCCTTCTTGGCCTTGCTTGCCCCTGTGCTGCCCCGCGGGCAAACTCCTGAGCACCGCACAGTATTGACTGCTAATACAGTGAAGTGAGAACTTTTTTTAATTTGAAGACTTCATTGGTCCATCTTACTTCTCCTTGACAACATGCTTCGTTATTAACCCTTGTTTAAAACAGCGTGACGCATAGATTTAAGCGGGGCGAGCGAAGTGCCCTTCTTGCCCCTGTGGCGCCCTGCGGGCGAACTCCTGGGCACCGCACAGTACTTCGTGTATTGCATCGCTTCTAATGACTGTACCATACGTGTGTACATAGTATGTTGTATTGCTTTCAACAACTATACTATACGTTCATATGATACACTCTGAACATAGTATTTACCTGAATACAATTTATCAATTAATTTTTAATTAACCTATGTTTTCAAATGCAGCAGAAACTTGCTATTTTTTCATTCAATATACATACTGTGATCTTCAACTGATTGTTACAGCAAAAATCAAATCAAATGATGAATTGTAGTTCATTTTATACATATAATATGACAACTCATTTTTTGAGTAAAAATCTTTTTTAAATTCCCCACCAATAATTTACCAAGAATTGCACGAACTTTAAATTGACACAGTAAAACTCTGAAATTTTCAACACTCAAGTACTCACTTGAACGATCAATTTATCAATTTCAGAATAATCAGAAATTAGAAATTTCATTTCAACATTAAACAGTAAAACAAGTTACAAAATTTGATTTCTATTGAAACAGCACCTTTTATTAGATTTGATAAAAACACAGACCTAATGTCAGCAGTTTATACAACAAACAGTTCCCACCCCGCTACAATTATTTCCCAGCTTTACGAATCATTCGACAAAAAACCAAACTCCGTCGTTTCTCTCCGCTTGTCGACCATGTACACACATTTTCCAATACGCAACATCACCGGTATACAAGGTTCGTTACGCTAACACGAGATTGAGAAGCATTGGAACGAGCGTTCCATTAATTCGAAGCAGCACGGAGACCTCCATCCCTCTCAACAGAAGCTTATTGTTTTCCACGCTGAATTCAATTCCGTTGAACGCTCCTCGAACCGTCGTCGACGAGCTCGGACGGCGTGCTTCCGAAGCGAGCTTTAATTTCGTGAAACGAGCTTCCTACGCGGATACGTTACTTTCGTTTCTTCACTCGTTCGATCGTCAAGCTAAAATTCCAAATTCACTACCCCCTCTAAACTATCTTCCACGTAAAATCATCTTCTTTTCTTTTAATAGAATCAACAAGTTCTCTACTTAGTTAAAATCAATTTATTGGTATCACCTAATTTGTGACACTATTCTTGAACATTACTGACTTCATTTCTATCAATTCACTCTAAAAAATATTATAGAATTATCCAAAATTTCAAAAAAAAAGTGGAAAGAAAATGTAGGAATTATTTTAAACCACATACACCAACTCTGGGAAGTATATTTTCTCACGAGATTGTTTATTTTATTTATCCAGTTTTTTAAGGGCCTTCGGTCTAAATAATATTTGTCAGGATTATTTAAACTGATTTTGAAAACTATATTTATTCATCCGTCTGTCGTTGACGTCTCGTTCCTTCTGGTCCGTCCTTATCAACTACACGCTTCCAGTTGGGTTGCTAGTTCTGCGAGGTGATCGAATAGGAAAACAATGAAGGAGGTATTAAACACAACACGATATATTTTACATGCAGCGTGATGCTACGACGGTACAAAAGCGCGCGAAAGAGGGACGGCACAAGCCACGCGTGCTCTCGGAAAAACCGTTGACGCTCGGGGGTCTCCGCACGCGGGCACTTCGAATACTTTAACATTTCCAAATTCGTTCTAATACAATCCCTATATTCTTATTTAACGCGTCCTTATATACGAGCCTTGACGCCCCTCTCTTGCCTCTGGGAAACCCTGACACAGGTTGGGGGTTTCTACGGAGCAAGGCCCGCGTCGCGCGAACACGTGGCTGGGTCCTTACTGACCCAGCCCTTAGCGCGTGGGGGTGTCAAGGCGTTGGAGCCTCTCGGTCTGCGAGTCCCAACGCTCGCTCGACCACACTCTTACAGTTTCCAAAGAGGAAGTGAAGGATTCAATATGCCTTCTAATTTCTTTTTTTAATTTATCACATTTATGAATAAAGAAAAAAGAGTATGTGAGCCAATACTTAGGAACGTACAAAATACTGTACAAACCACCTAATTATCTTCTCTATCTATGATAGCACGAGAAATTTTTTGCACCTAATTAAATAGTTCCAAAGGATAAGTAAGATGGAATAAAAATTAAAAAACAGTGAACACCAACGACAAGATCTGACGAATCCACTTTAAACGCTCTCGAAGAGTGAATAAGGCAGAGGAAAAATTACCGCAGCATAATTAACGAATCAACTTTGCGTACCAAAAATCAGAATACACTTGTGCACGAGCTTATCGCTCGTAAACAAAAGTGTTTCAAGCATTTCTAAAGTAAACTCGTCGTTCACGAAGAGAAAGAAACGACAAATGTTTCACCTGTGTTTTGAAGAAGTAATTAAGAGGCAGCGGCTTGCATTTTTCATGAAAACCAGGACGGTCTATCCGCGTCCGAGTTGGGCCACCGCTAAATCCCGCGAAATCTGGCCAAAATATTCCCCGAGTCGGACGTTCGAGCGGCCTACTTGATAATCCGGAGATTAATAACGCGGTGGTTCCCGCGGTTTGTTTGCGTCCGCGAAGATGAAAAGCCCTCGCTGCGAGTGGCAGCCGACCGCGGAGAGGGCAACGGCTCGCGCAGAACGAACTGTTCTCCCGAGAACCGGCGTTAACGTTCAAACCGCCCTTCCGCCGGATGAAAAATCATCGGTGGAAGCTTCTGGGGCGGACCTGGGCAAAACTAATTTGTAAATCATGGTTGCTTTTGGTGGAACTGGGGAAAGGGGACATTTGCGGAGACACGGTTGTGTTTCGATTAGTGTGAAGATTTCTGGATGATAATTAGAGAAGAGAGAGTGTTGAAGTGAAGGTATAGTTGGTGGAAGAAATATGTAACTTAACTTGTTAAAAGACTCGTTGGTTCACAAATACTTCTTGATAATTAGAGACGAAGGCTTCCGGATAATCAGAGAAGGAAGGATGTCGAAGTGAAGGTATAGTTGGTGGAAGAAATATGTAAATTAAACTGTTAAACGAGTTAACTCGTAATTGGTTCACAAATATTGTACTTAGAACAGAGTTATTTTATTGAGGGACTGTTAAATTTTAATTTCACTGTTATTGCTGTGTTAAATTTAAAATACATCGTATTCACGTTTGCAAGAAGTAAAATGAAGGGACTGGTTAGAATTTTTACTCATTTTTAAGGAAGATTCAATTTTGGTTTGAGAGGTGAACACAGATTTGCTTTGATTAGTATGAAAGTTTCTGGACAGTTGGAATACAAAGAGTATTGCAGTGAAGGTATAGTCGGTGGAAGAAATATAGCAAAGCATTGATACAGTGATACTCAAGATCTGCATGTGGCCTTTTACGTTCGTCGATTGGAACTGAATCGAAGCTTCTTTCTTTTATTTTTGATGTTTAAGTTATATACTGGGTGACAAAATAGTGGAAATATGAAACACTTTCTTCAACCTATGGTTTTTATGAAATTAATAAAAAGTATCTCTCAGGAGACACAGTTGTGTTTCGATTAGTATGAAGGTTTCTAGGTAATTAGAGAGTAAAGAGTGTCGAAGTGAAGGTATAGTCGGTGGGAGAAATATAGGGAGATCTTAAATTGACGCATGGAAACAGCGATATTCAAGATCTGCAAGAACCGAATCAAAGCTGCTTTCTTTCATCTTCGGTGACAAAAAATAGTGATAATACTAGTGCATTTCGAATATCTGAAATATAAGTGCCATTTAATTTCTCAAACTAATTTCGTAAAAATTTGATACTGGTAACGAGGATTTCTTACATAGACACGCTTGTGATTTTGCGATAGTTGATGAACAACGGATACTGCAACGAGAATGCATCATAAATTGCTGGTAACGAATGCAACCGGGTATCGATATCGAATAAACGCGTGATTAGTCAATCGCGAAGGCTTTATTCGAATTCGTGGGAAAGTTTATCTATGGATCCACTGTTGCAACGAACGTCGCGTACATCTATCTCATATTTTTCCTACTTTTCACTGAAATTTAGCATTAATTTTGTTACTTTCATGGAAATAGATTTTTTTTCTCCACGAAAGAACGAACATTTTTTCCGAATATTTCGCCAGTTTTCTGTAACATTTTTTCCCGTGACCGAGCTCACCGAACGATCGTACTCGAACCGCGGGATTATTAAAAGTTCGTAATCCCGAGTCGCGGAATTTTCAAACTTGCAACTCCGTTAATTATATCACGTCACGTGGGCTCGCGTCAACTCGCGGAAATTTTAAAAGAGCACGAACCAGACTCTGACAGTAAGTTCGGATGAAAATTACAGTAGATTAAAATTAACGGTGGCAAAAATTACACTCGAAAACGTAACTCCTTTTTCATAAATTTTTTACCCATGGAGCTGACTGAACTCTGTAAAAATTTCTGACCAATCTGCTTGATTAAAGAAAAGTCCAACGAAACCCGTACTAATAAACTAATATTTATGAAAAATAATATTCGCGAAAGTTCGCTAAATTTACATTAATACTAACATCAACCAGTAACTAACCTCGAGAAAACTCAAATCCGATTTCCACTGTAATTCCAATTTTCTTTTCACCACAGAACAATTTAACCCTCATCCGTCCCTCAGTTTCGCAGCCTAATAGGTCCCTCGGTGTTAATTAAGGTAAATTCTTTTGTTAAATATAGAGAATAAAGAAATATTTTTTTTACAAATAGTCGAATAATACAATTTTTTACCGGAAAATTGTGTCAAATTGACACGAGGGACGGATGAGAGTTAAAGAAATCATTAAAAAATACTCATCTACTAAAGATCTCCATATTTCGTCCAAGTACAAAATATCTCAACTCTTTAACAGTTTACTCCGTGACAAACACGTCCAAACTGTTTAGTCTGCCATAGATATCGAAGTTTCTTGTTGCTAACAAAGATGAACCATGCAGATTGCGTGCCGTGTGTGTTCCTCAAAACGAACGAATGGAAAGAAAGTCGGGAAAGGCACGAGATATTTTTTGTCAGGAGTGTGACGTAGGGTTATATACCCCGTGTTTTAAAAATCATCACACACGGCGCAACAGTTAAAAAGATACGCGTAAAATCTCCATTTTTTTGCCGTAATTTGTAATTTTATTAGACTGTCAAAGGGTTAAAAGATCTCCATATTTCATCCAAGTATAAAACATCTTAACCCCTATGTCAATAACCAGAATTGTCGTCTACTTTATCGTCCAATTTTAGTAGTTTTCTGATAAGAAAATTCTAAACTTGAGGCAAACACGGATAGGAAATGTGCGAAATAACGATCTGGCCGGATATTTCAACCTTCTACCTGGAAGATCAAATATTTTAAGTGAGAATTATTGCCGAAGGGTACTCGGGTACCCGGTTATTGACCTAAGGGTTAAAACATTCCTCGCTATTTCCGCCATAACCTATAAACATTTCCTAGCACAGAAATTCCCAACCGAGTTTTCCCAGCAGTCACGCAGCTCCCCCACAAAAATCTAGATCAAAAACCCAGCGCAGAACTTCGACTACCCTCTCCTTCTCCCAGAATGGCCAGAAATTAAAACCACGGCAGCACTTCTCTCCACCTGCTAACATCTTCACCCGGCACTCGCTCGCTCGAACCGCGGTTAGCTAGGCGCACCTAATTAGCGCGGCGATAAGAACGAACAAAGAAGCATCGTCGAGTTCCTTCTCCCTCGATCAACAAGAGTTTCACCCTTTTCCACGGTTAAACCGTGTCACTGCGCGGTCTTCGACGATCAACGGATAACCTCGAACGATCTGAAAACACCGATCTATCCTCCGAATACCCCCGCTAACTCGAATCGACGAGGAAGTTTCGGGAGGGAGGAGGTTCGCCTTAATTGGAGGCAAGTTTCTCGAGGTGTACTTAAGGCGGACACGCGAGCAGTAATTAAAGTTCGGATCCGTGTGGCGACGAATCACGCGGATTGCGAGCTGTGAAACGGCGGAAACGAGTGGTAGAAGAAGATGGCAGTCAGTGACGCGTTATCCTATAAGCAAAAGGGGCAATTGCCCCGACGAGGGCTGTAGTAGGAATGTAAACTACCGATTCCCGTCCGATCACCGAAGTCAAGCTGCCACGGGCGGTGACCGTAACAAGGATGGGTGACCGCTCGGTCTCGCATCCCGTGGAAATCGCGCTGCTGGTTTTTCCGGGCTGAAATTTCGCACAGACGTTAGTATTACCATTACTAACGCCTAGAAATCGAAACCCAAGAGAAAAAATCCTTACCGCCAATTTGGGGTTCAAGTCTGAGACGGACGTTCTCGCTCGATTCTCCGGGCCGGTTCTAGTGGTGGTTCATGGTGTTTCGATGGAGAGTAGATAGATAATCTTGCTTGAAAGAGGTTATAGGATAGACCATTGGCCATTTAAAAGTTGTTCAAAATACTGATTTCCCCCGAAGAAAAATGTCTGTCTTCAACACACTGTACATGGGGCCCCCAAATTCAAATTTACCCGGGGCCTCATGAAGCTGTAACTGATGGCGACGGTGGTGGCTTAGTCTTAATTTTCTGAAGCACGAGTGAGAATCGAGAGAGGCTCGTCCTTTTGCTTTTAACGTGATCACTTCGATACGCGGAAACTAGATGACCGGAGAGCTTTTGATAAGTGGCGAGCGGTGATTTCACGTTTTCTCGCGTGTCCGTTTAGGGTGAAGAGTAGTATTCAGGAGGAGAGATACGCGTGATGTGAAATTGCCTACGGGAGATTAATTTTTCAACCGGCGAAGATGGGAACGCTTTGAATGTGGATACTTCGCGGAAGGGTTTACAAGACGGTTATTAAATTTATAAGCAGCGTTGGAACGGACGAGGGTTTAGAGGGAGGAGGGGGAGAAATCGAGGGTCTTTAATGAGAAAT
>NW_017100231.1:3553599-3563909 GCF_001263275.1 Habropoda laboriosa
GTAATAAAGTGTAATATTGGGTTGAAACAAAAGTTCGTAGGGTTTTTTATGCATAGAATTATTCAGTCACTTTTTATTTTTTTGGTGTTTTATTTTGTAATGGAGGTTAAGTTCTTATCTGTCCCTTCTTATTTTTCACTGTTTTTTCGAGGTGTAATGAAGTGTAATATTGGAGCAAATGTTTAGGATAAAATTAAGTCCAAGTCCAAGTTAATTAAGTTAAAACTAAATATTGGACAGTGTTTAGATATTTATACATGGATTTATTCAGTCACATATGCCATTTTGTTTGACCATCGTTCGCCATCTTTGAGGCACTTTCGTGATTTCATCCTTCCAGAATTTGGCATTTTCCTGGGCGATGAATTGATCCAGGTGGTTTGACAAATGCTACGAATTTTTGTTCCAATCTAATATTTAAAACCGTCCTTTACAATTTTCTTTGCGATGTCCACAAATCTTGCAATTTTTTCAAAATTTTTGCACTCGTCATCTATTATAGTATACCAATCCTTCTAACTTCTGAAAAAATCTCAAATAGTTTGGTCCAATTTAAAAAAAGTTACACGACAAAAATGCTTTAGAAGCAGATCGCTACGATAGCAGGTTAACCTAACCTTACTTTATTTGAAAACTTTAT
The DNA here is from genome assembly GCF_001263275.1 of Habropoda laboriosa. NCBI lineage: Eukaryota > Metazoa > Arthropoda > Insecta > Hymenoptera > Apidae > Habropoda > Habropoda laboriosa. The sequence goes on from NW_017100231.1 coordinate 3,554,240, forward strand.
ATACTTCATTAATATTTGAAATTTCCATTCCTAAAGAAAATCTCACAATAATTTCAATTAACGAATGCAATATAGAAACACTAATCGTACAAAACTAACCTCGCACACGTGTCAACATAATCGACATAACCTATATGTCGCAACTTCTCGACAGATCGCGAGTAGAAAGAGAGATAGAGGACGCAGCTTTGCGAACAGTCCAGATTGAAAGCGTCGCGGAAATCGAGCGAGCTTTGAATATTTAAGTGGCCGGCCACTAAGAGTCGGTCGTGTTTATTGGCAGCGAATCGGTGTTTGCGTATCCGCCAAATGAAACCGTGGATGTCGTTCGCCGCCGTTTACTCAGCAAAAACAACACCGCCTCGCTTCTGAACCGCATTCACGTTGCCTCAAATTTCGACGTTCATTTCTGTTTGCCTGGCGACCTAGCGACACGACGGCCGCATTTCCATTCACGCCGGACGCGTGAATCCATCGATTTTTCAACGGTCTCGTTGTAACTTCCAAATTGAACGAATAACAATATCGGAACAGATGTGTCGTGAAAATCGTGAACGAAGATGTTGTTAGTGATGAAGCACAGGTTATAAGGCTGTCACTAAAACTAACCTCAAAATTAAGTAAGTTTCACGATAGAGGTTATGTTTATTAAAAGTGATATTTTGTGGATCTATGTTGCACCATTAGTGATGAAGCATAGGTTAAGACTGTTACTAAAACTAACCTCAAAATTGAGTTCGATTTACGATAGAGGTTATGTTTGTTGAAAGTGATTTTATTTCAGTGATATTTTGTGGATCTGTGTTCCACCGTTAGTGATGAAATAAGTACAGGTTATGGTTGTTACTAAAACTAACCTCAAAATTAAGTACATTTCACAATAGAGGTTAGGTTTATTTCAGTGATATTTTGTGGATCTGTGTTGCACCGTTAGTGACGAATTACAGGTTAAGACCGTTACTAAAGCTAACCTTAAAATTAAATAAGTTTCACGATAGAGGTTGTTTATTAAACTGATATTTTGTGGATAAATACAGCGACTCGTGTGCATATTCGGATTGTAAAGCAGAGAGAAAAACGAAATGGTACTTGAAAACCATTGACATGTAAATTCCATCACGGTATTCAACTTCAACGTCGCTCTTTTTCTTGCCTTTCTTCCTTGTAGTTCGAGCAATAGAGATTCTACCGTATTCAGCGGAGTCTCAGGTAAAGTCTAGTAGAAGTCGGAGACTTTTTCACTGTTTAGAACGACTGTGATGTTTAGAAAGTAAAGATCCGTGGAATGCATATGTGTGTGGAGATGGCTGAGGGGCGGCAGAGCGTGTTTTTGTGCGAGTGTTCGCGTTTGTGCTCGTACGTGCAAGAGTTTGGGTATCCTGGGGGCGGTCAACGTATTATGGGAGCGAAGTTTAAAGTGAAGTTCGTGGCTGTACAATGGATAAAGGGAGGAGAATGGAAGAAAAAGGGGAAGAATTCTAAAGTGTACGTCTATATACGTAGAATTTCATTGAAAAAGTAAATAAACCGTAGTATTTCTATTCGAATATCTTTTGTAATATCACGTTACAATTTATCGAACTTCGATCCAAAATTACGTTTACAGTATACATTTCAATTCTGTACAATTTCGATAAGCTAACGCCCAACATTGATAACTGAACATTTTGGAACATAGATACAATCTCTAACCATATTATCTGCAGCCAATTACCATGGTAAAATTAAACCGAAGAGAATTACGCATGCAATTCATAGCCATTTTCGTTCGTATGATTTATCATTGCACTGAAAATTCGAACATAAGCGATCACAAGTGATAACTATTTTTTACGATAATTTTTGTGTTAATGAAAATTTATCGCTGAGCGGTAAGTATCACGCTTCGCCACCAGAGGGACGGGCCGTTGACCTTTCTCGCTGGTGCTCGCTAAGGCTCCTGTTAGTATATATACAACTTCTAAATTGAATCTAATTGTGTCTATTGGAGGCACGAATCTTATACTTAGCCTCACTGGCGAGTGTATTAGGAAACTCAGGACGAAATTCATCTTTCTATTTATTTCTTTCTTCCATAACCAATCACTCCACCCACAATAGTAATATTATTGAATTCAAACAGACAAACCTATATCCACAAAAATTCTCTCTATCAAAGCATCTATACTATAATACCAACGAACCCTAGAACAATATTTCCAAGTATAATAAATAAAACTTAGAGGTTCAGAGAGGACAGACACACCACGCAGAACAGACCAAAATATAACAGCATCATCGATATATCGACGCCACCACGAAACGTGCCGCGAACGCTTCGTTAATCCGAGTCGGCGAGAAGTCAACTGGACTTCGATACGAATCGTCCGATCAAATTCTCCTCTCTCTCTCTCTCTCTCCCTCCCTCTCTCTCTCACTATCCTCGATAAATACACCCTGGAATATTCGGTTTATCGAGCACACACACGGTCTCTCGATATCCGCACGAAATACGTCATACTCGAAGTGAAGAGGAGGCGCGGGGGAGGAGAGAATGAGGATATTCGACCTACATGTGTGTGTGTATGTTGTAGCCTGTGTAGAAACCGAGTCGCGTTATTAAATTATATATCTAATATCGAACGGGCCATCGAGCCCCCGTATATACTTCTACGCGAGCAGGCTTTATCGACGACGCCGTGGGAACACGTTCGAATCGCTCTATCGGTATGCTCGACACGTAATCCATAAAAAGATTTCAACCGCGAAAAGTCTCGATCAATTACGAAGCTGCCTCGTAGGAAGGGAAGGAGAGGGGATACAGACTTTTCGATATTTTGCGAAATAGTATGAAATCGTTGCCTGGAACGTTTCTTTTTTTTTTTCTGTTTCGTTCGGCTCGAGTTTTTCCGGCCCGGGAATCGTGTAAGCTTCTTTCGTCGCGGTGGAAAGACGCCCTGCGATAAGGCGGCTTTTCCATCCCCCACTTTTCGGGGAAGCGACGTAGCTTTAGCGCGTTACCATTGACACGAGGCTGGGAAAGTAATTTTCCCGTGGAAATCGTGAAGCTTCGAGCTGATATTGTCTCTTATTAGCGGTGTAAAATTTTTGTGGTGATTTGTGGGTAACGAGGGGTAGTTAAAGGAGACGTATAAAATTTATGGAAGAAAAAGAACGAGGATTTTATTTTATATATTTGAGATTATCATTTTTGATAAGATAAAATGTTGGACTTTTTTTTTTGTTTCTTTAAAATGAAGAAGTGAATTTTTGGAACAGCAGAGGAATATTGTAAGAGGGAAAGGTTGAATCAAGTGACACTTGGTTAACTTTAAATAGAAACGAAACAAGATGAAGGAAGAAGTCCATTCACTGGGATTTAATCAAGACTTCCAATACCGGAAATTGACGAGACCACTTGAAATCGTCCATTCCTGAAATCCACTGTCTTTTGACGTAATACGCCCCGGAATGAAACTCAGACTGGAGTCCTTGTCGCCCAAGAGTGACGAAAAGCAAATTTTCTAGCTCAGTGACCTACATGATTTTCTCATCGGAGATACGATCGAGGATCCGCGCATTGTTAGAAAACTCCAGTCTTCTGGATGAATAGGCTTATGAGTTTACGTCGAATTATAATCGGCTTTCTACAAAAATTCTCTCGCTATTTTAGACAAATTCCCCTCGATTATAAAGATTGTAACAAGCCTTCTATACTAAGTACTAGGTAGTTGTGTCTGAAATTAAAAAACTGTAAAATTAATATCACGATAATTACGCGATAAATACTTCGTTCGAACTAAGTAGAGATTTAGGTGACAACAAAAATAAGTAACTTAGATTTTGCAGGGCATTTTTTCAAGCACGGAAAAGTGTACAAATTAATTCTCGAAAAGTAATCATTTCGCGAGAAGAGAAACTTAACCTAACGTAACCTCGAATTCCCAATACGCTTGAACGCGACATTCTGGTGATAATCAGAACTCTCTAAACGGCTCTAAACGGAGCATCGTGTCGATGAATAGGGAAACGCGGCGAAATTTCGCTCGTCTGACACGGCAGCCATTTAAAATACAATTATTACGCTCGTACATTACCGAAGTCGCGAAGCGGTTCGTACGCGAGATGGTAGGTGAGGGGGCAGGCGGAGTCACGGAACCACCTGTACCGCTCGCGGAAAGCTATGCATATAAATCTATTATTACGCGAATGCCCCGTAGAGAATAGAGCTTGACGGAGCTAGAATCAGTGAGAGAGAGAGAGAGAGAGAGAGTAGGAAACACAGAGGTTTTGCACTGTGTGAGTATGAAAGTGGGTGTGAATTATTGAGTGGATGAGTGAGTGAATGAGTTAGACAGGGAGAGAGAGGGAGAGAGAGTATGAGTTGTGAGAACGAAAAAGAGAGTATGAGTTAGTAAGTGAGTGAGTATGAGTTAGAGAGGGAGAGAGAAAGCGTAAGTTAGTAAGTGAGTGAGAGACAAAGAGAGAGAGAGAGAGAGAGAGTGAATGTGAGTGAGTGAGTTATTGAGTCAGTGAGTATGAGAGTGACTGAGTGAGTTATTGAGTCAGTGAGTATGAATGTGAGTGAGTGAGTTATTGAGTCAGTGAGTATGAGAGTGAGTCAGTGAGTATGAGAGTGAGTCAGTGAGTATGAGAGTGAGTCAGTGAGTATGAGAGTGACTGAGTGAGTTATTGAGTCAGTGAGTATGAGAGTGAGTCAGTGAGTATGAGAGTGACTGAGTGAGTTATTGAGTCAGTGAGTATGACAGTGAGTCAGTGAGTATGAGAGTGACTGAGTGAGTTATTGAGTCAGTGAGTATGAGAGTGACTGAGTGAGTTATTGAGTCAGTGAGTATGAGAGTGACTGAGTGAGTTATTGAGTCAGTGAGTATGAGAGTGAGTCAGTGAGTATGAGAATGACTGAGTGAGTTATTGTGTCAGTAAGTATGGGAGTGAGTGAATGATTTATTGAGTAAGTCAGTGAATGTGAGTGAGTAGGTGTGTGAGTGAATGAGTGAGAGCGAGATAGGGGAACACCTGGAACGAGGTCAAGCCTCGAAGACCCGAGCATGTTCCCTCGGAGACACGGACGGCTGTCGCAGATGCGTACATCCGAACGGAATCGGGAAATAACGTCTCTTTCCTCTTTCTCTCGCCTACGAGAAAGTGAACTCTCTATCCTATCTATCCGTTCGTCCCTGTCTATGTCTCTATGAGCTTGAAATATTGGCGAAGTTTCATAGCCTGGTCGTACCTAGTTCTCCCGGTTGCTCCAAAGAAAGAGAGAACCTCGGTTGGTTCCATGCTCCGTTACAAAGGCTGGCCTCCTTTAATTATCCTTGCGACAGAGTTAGCCCCACCCCGCGAAAGAGTAATTAACGTCCCTGGATCGTACGGCCAGAGCTGCTGTCTGACAAATTTTAACATCGCGTGTACTACCTGCAACACGCGGTCGTCGCGGTCCTTTCCTCCTCTACCTTCGATTTACGCGTCAACATCACGGTCTCGCGTGGAACTTCGGCGCACGTTCGAACGAGAGAATACGATCCACCTTTGTCGCACATCTTCGACGTAATCTCCAAATTACGACTCGACGTTACGAGGCAAAGGGTTAAAGAGGAACCAAATTACCACGTGTAATTCGTTCGTTCGTTATTCGAAACAGTGAACGAAGGTGCGCCGCCGAGTGTACACCGTGTGCTTAATATGCATGGAACTTGATTAACTTCGTTATATCGCTTTGTACAGTGCGCAGATTTAATACGTATCAACATGTAAATTTATTTCTCCGGGTTATAAGCCGCCTGTAGATTTACGTTCTCGAGTTTGTAATCCTCGCACCGCTACGAACTTAATCGTTAAAGATATAATCTTCACAGGTGAACGATTTATTTCTCGATCAAATATTCTTTTCTCCTCTCCAATTGAAAAATCGCCAATTTCTCGAAATCTCGAGTTTCGAAATTGGAACAGAATTATCTAATACGTTCGAAAGAGGGGAACACCGATCCAACTCCAATCAACCTTCACCCCCTATATCGGCAATTCTGCAGCGCGATTGTTGCGCGGAGAGTAATCCACAGTGTCGGATGATTAAATTTCCATGAAACGTGAATTTGATTTTCGAAATGTAAATAGGGAGGAGAGTCGGAGAATTGTCGACCGCGGTTCGAGGGGGACGTTGTTCGATGGAGATCAATCGCATATATTTTCGAGTGGCCGGGAAATTTTAAATAAACAACGAACGCAACCGCGAAACACCCGGTGTCCGGGACTTTCACGAGCGTGATGCGATTTCCACGGGAAAAGCGAAATACGGTGTCGTTCGATAATAGCCGCGTGCATTATTTCTTCATATCCACAAGCGTGACGAGAAATACGGTTTATCTCTGCACCGGTTTGCGCGATTATTTCCCTTAATTTTATTGCAACCATTCGGGCGGAATTCTGTTTAGCGGTCGGAAAATGGAGGGAGATATTTTTCAGAATTTTTCTGCGATATATTCGCCATCGTCGTTCTGTGCTCGAAATTTTCGAGTGATTACCTATTGTATTTTGATTCGTTCGGTATGGCTCGATCGAGCTTATTTTGCGAGTTGTTTTATTCTTCTTTATTAGAATTTTTGGAAGTTTTGTGGGTGTACATTTTTTTGATGGGTACGATTTAATCGAGATTGTTTCCTTCAAGATTCTTCAAAATTTTTGTCTTGGACATGATTTAATCAGGTTGTTCCTTTCATGATTTTTGGAAATTTTATGGTTGTAAATTTTTGTCTTGGATATGATTTAATCGAGGTTGTTTCTGTCAAGATTTTTGGATACTTTATGGTTGCCATTTTTTGTGGTTGTATATGATTTAATCGAGGTTGTTTCTTTCAAAATTTTTGGAAATTTTATGGTTGTACATGATTTAATCGAGGCTGTTCCCTTCTAGATTTTTGGAAATTTTATGGTTGCAATATTTTTTTCTGGAATATGATTTAATCGAGGTTGTTTCTTTCAAAATTTTTTGAAATTTTATGGTTGTACATGATTTAATCGAGGCTGTTCTCTTTTAGATTTTTGGAAATTTTATGGTTGCAATATTTTTTTCTTGAATATGATTTAATCGAGGTTGTTTCTTTCCAAATTTTTGGAAATTTGTGTTGTTTGATATGATTTAATCAGGTTGTTCCTTTCAAAATTTTTGGAAATTTTATGGTTGTATATGATTTAATCGAGGGTGTTTCCTTCTAGATTTTTGGAAATTTTTTGCTTCCAACTTTGTACATATATATCTAAAAAATTTGCCACGCTTATATTAAAATATATATTTGGAAAAGGATCGTTGCAAGAAGACACTGCTACACAATTAATATAAAACAAGAATTTAAGTATTTTTTATTTTTTCACCAATGAAAAAAATTTGTACTAATTGGTTTCGAATTTAAAAACAATACAATCCCTGGTAATTGGACATGCTCCTGGAATATCGATTATTTGCTTATTTGTAAGAACAATTATTTCACAGAATCCGAACAGCAAGCTCTAAATGTACATTTTAATTTTATTGTTGGTGGAACACGCACAGAGTGGAACCGCGATTATCCTAAAAGCATCGAGTGTATGTTTGACGAGGAGTAAATTCCCGTGAAACGATGTTATCGAGGGGCTTAGAATAATTTCAGCATTTTAAATCGCTTCTCGCGCTGAAAGGATTGACCTGATCGATTTTATCGGAGGTAATTTCCTAGCAAAACATTTTAATTAAGCAACGTCGTTTCCATCGAATTAATATTTTCCGGGGATAATTTCCAGGAAAGATTGGAATTCTAATATGAAAAAAATCTCCGCGAAATCCTGATCCAATTAAGGCGGTACACTTACCCTCAAGCGTCTCGAAATAGGCAACGTTTGGGAATTTTTTTCACGGGTAATTGCCGAATGAAAAATTTTCATTTTTTCGGAGGATATAAATGTAACGTTCCTCTTCATTTTACAATTTTTTTAAAGTCAAAATTTTTGAAAATGGCGGAGTTATTCGCTAATTGCGAAACTTCATTTGCTGCTAGAACATCGATCGCTATTCGCCATGGCTGCGAAGGATTAGACCGTCTAAAATAAAAAATTCTTTCTGATGCGAATACAAAAACGTATTATCTACAATGTAGCCTAAAATTTTTCAAAAATTGTAATTATTATAGAAACGGTGGCAGTTCAAAGAGGAAAATCCTCTATCTACCAAAAAAGTCAACTTTAAACTTGTCTAAAAAATTAAATAATTGAGATATCGTGAAAATCTTAAGCTACATTGCAGATAATACATTTTTATACATGAATCAAAAAGAATTTCTCATTTCAGACGTTTCTACCCTTTTCAATAATGGCAACCAGCAACTGATATTCTATCACAAGAATTTTCGTAATAACTCCTCCATTTTGTAACATTTCTACTTTCAAAAAATTCCAGAATAAACCTGAAAGTTACACTTACATCCTCTGAAAAAATTGAAACTTTTCATTGCGTACTTACCTCCAAAAAAAATTCTCAAACTGCCCGTTTTCAGACGTCCCAGCGCGGTGTATCCCTTTGAAATCACGTAACAATAAACGAACAGCTAACATCGTGTAATAAAATACAAAAAAAAAATAAAAAAAATAAAAATCAATTTCTCCGATCGTAACGTAATCTTAATAACGCATAGAGGCGTAATTGATAAAATAAATACGCGGTTCGACAGCGAATAGCACTAATCAAACAACAACAACAATAAACGACGATCACTTTGGAATTCTATATCACATCGGCCATTTTTAGTGTTTCTTCTTCTCCTTCTTAACAAACAGCAAAAAGAAATATCATGTCATGTAACGTGTCATGTAAGTGATGTCTTCATCGATAATACTCTAATTGATAACATGCTTATGATAACAAAGACTACGCTCTGTCCACGCGATCTTTCTCACGAGCACGGATCAGAAAACGAGCCACGGTAGTTTCTCTACCAAAAATCGAATCCCTGGATCCCGATCATTGAGCACCGAACATCAAGCAGAGTGAACTCTGATCAACGGAATCGATCGATCACGATTGGCTCGCTGGCTCTCGCCGAATAATTAAAAAAAATTTCCAAGTTTCTCTAGTCTCGAATAAAAGGAAAACCTACTACAATATCCATCCTGCTCCTAAGCCAGATATACGTTAATACCTCGTCGATGTTCAATCCTGAAACTACCCTCCGCCGGCGCTTTAATGGGAACTTTATTAATACGAACTTACGCGTAACAGAGTGGAGAGGAGCGAGGGAAGGATTTCAAGAAAAATTTACTTTACGATATTAGGAGTTCGGCTCCGCGGAAACTTCGTAATTCGGTAATTGCGCGTGGACCAGCTCGATCCAGACGCGGGATACTCTCGGGAACGGACCGTGGTCGAACGTGATTCGTCGTTAATTATTTCAATATGTACCTTGTGGATCATAGTCATCCGCTATACTGAATGGACAACGAAAAATAAGTCGTCTAATTATTTTCTTTAGCTATGATGGTAGGAGAAAAATATTTGTGCGTAATTTAAATGGTTTCAGAGGGTGAATACGATGGACGAGACAATTTTCGGGCGTAATTTGAATGATTTCAAAGGGTGAATACGATGGAGGACAAATTTTTATGCAAATTCCTTTTTTTTTTTTTTTGAACGATAATGTGACAT
>NW_017100231.1:3563977-3573505 GCF_001263275.1 Habropoda laboriosa
TTTCTGGGAGAAAAATTTTTCTTTTTTTTTTGCGATTTTTTCCTTGAAAAAAATTCTTCTTTATTTTAATGGATTGTTTTTAGGGTTGTGAAAATTCGAGGAGGAAGATTACGGTTTTGGAGATTGTTAGATTAATTTTCAGAAGTGGTTAATCGATTTCATTCGTGTCTCTGAATTCTTGTATTATTCCCGATAGTGTGTTTAACCGTTTGTGCTTTTTGTTGTAAATTGTGGATATAATTTTCGAGCAGTCACTAGTTGACCATAAATATCGATACAGAAGTTAATAATATCGGTGATTATTAATGTGCCAGGGACAAATTTGACATTGGTAGGCGAAAATTTGGAAAGTTAGTAATGCTGGTGATATTATTTCATGCCAGTCCTCTAAATTATTCGTTTTTAATCGAACTGTGACGATTACGTGTAACGAGTACTAATTTACAGTTCGTGGAATTGCAGTAGTTTGCTAAATTAACATTGATTTAGAACTACTGTGTACCAAGAATTTTTCTTATTTTTTGTTCTGGTTTTATTGAATCACACGCTTACATTGTTAAACTATATATACATTAGAATAAGCATGGCTTATAATAATTAGTAAATTGATAGTCGAACCACACACGTGGCGGAGGTTCCATGTCTCGAAAAAAAAAAGAACAACCCAGGATCGGTAACAATTGCCGATCAGCATGGGTCGCGCTACCCTCGTCGCTTTCGCGCATGCGCAGAGCAACTCTTCATTTTTTAACGTAATTTTTTGGGATATCAAAAGTGTGTTATATTTGACCTCGTACAAAATATCAATTTAAAAGGTCATAGTTGATTCTTGATTAAAATACAAAATTTTTCAAGAGCTTGAAAATAAGCAGGAGAGAAACTTTTCAATTCGTTCAAATTTGAAAATTAAAATTCTTAAATTTGGTCAAATTTAATAATTAAAATCTTCAAAATCACATAAATTTGAAAATTAAAACTTTTAAATTTATTTAAATTTGAAGATTAACATTTTTAAATTCATATAAATTGGAAAATTGAAACTTTGAAGCTCGTTTAAATTTGAAAATGAAAATTTTTGCATTTATTAAAATTTGAAAATGAAAATTTTTGCATTTATTCAAGTTTGAAAATGAAAATTTTTGCACTTTTTAAATTTGAAGATTAAAATTTGCAAATTCACGTAAATTTGAAGATTAAAATTCGTAAATTTATCGTTCTAAAAATGACGGTGGAAGTATACAAAGAACCGAGGCTTAAAGTAGGACGAAAGTGTGCCAGAAAGGGGCACAACACGAGGAAATTTCAACGAACAACAATGAAAGGGTTAATACGTGCTATCCAACGCTAAATTTAAGACCAAGATTCTCAAATCTTAACATTTCATATGCAACAACCCGATACACAATTTCTCCCAGCGTGAAACAGAAATGTACATCGCAGGACATCTCTCGACCAGAAAATTAACACGCGCAAAAGTAGCAGGGAGAGGGACACACGATTTAAAAAACTCCTCTTCAACCCTCTGGCTCTAACTCGTTAACTTCCCGATTCTCACTTTTCAACGCTTTAACTCTGATTGCACTCTTCTTCACTTTTTCACGACTTCTCATTACTCCGCGGTGCAGTCACGATAAACGTATACGCCTGGTCGTCCAAAATTTCACCTCACACTTCGACGTTCAACCCTCCCCTCGTTCGGTGTCCAATCCCATTCATTCGTCTTCGTTTAATCCTTCTCTACCGGATACTTGCACCTTTTGATCCCTCCACTGGACTCGCAATACGCCATAAATACGCCTCGAGTAAGTACATTGTGCTATAATTCGCCGTAATACCTCTCGAAGCGTATATTTTTCGGTACAGATTTTTGGCGAATTAATTCCTTCGTTGTGACGAATAGAATCGTATGTGAGATTTTTTTCTGCAGATCGACTTACCGAATACTTAGACGAAATTTGGTCAACATCTCAATGGACACCCTGTACAAACGTGATATTTAAAAGCACCGAGAGTACGGTCGATCACAGATCAAGATTAACGCGATTTATGACAGTATAATATACAGGGTGGTCCATCTAACGTAACCACTTAAATTGCTCTCATTATCAGCAGACCGAGCAAAATTTCTTTTGTCGCGGAAAATACGGTTTCGAAGGATCTCCAAGGTAATCTAACCTTAGATTATTTCTATGTCCCCTTTTTAACCCCTTAACCTATGTTTACTTTTCTGACTACGCATGTAAGCGTCAGCCATTTAATGCTTTAGTACTGTATCAGGTAACAAACGCTTATCTGTTACAGATTAATTGCATTTAGGAATTCTTGATCTTACAAGTTAAAACGAAAGTTAGGACAACAATTAATTTTTCTTACTAATGTAACTATTTTTGTCACAGCTTCGTCAGAATCTCTGCCACGAGTCTGACACGTTGTTGTAGGTTAAAGGGTTAAAGAAGTTTTCAAGATCACGATTAATATATAAATTTTATATATGTAAAAAAGTGTATTATATTGTGGTCGTTGAATTCGTCTCAATGTCCACTAGCTGATAAGCAAAAAGAAAGGAAGAAGCTATAGTCATGTGAAAAAAAAAGTTTTCAAGATCACGATTAATACTTAAATTTTATATATGTAAAAAGGTGTATTATATTGTGGTCGTTGAATTCGTCTCAATGTCCACTAGCTGATAAGCAAAAAGAAAGGAAGAAGCTATAGTCATGTGAAAAAAAAAGTTTTCAAGATCACGATTAATATATAAATTTTATATATGTAAAAAGGTGTATTATATTGTGGTCGTTGAATTCGTCTCAATGTCCACTAGCTGATAAGCAAAAAGAAAGGAAGAAGCTATAGTCATGTGAAAAAAAAAGTTTTCAAGATCACGATTAATATATAAATTTTATATATGTAAAAAGGTGTATTATATTGTGGTCGTTGAATTCGTCTCAATGTCCACTAGCTGATAAGCAAAAAGAAAGGAAGAAGCTATAGTCATGTGAAAAAAAAAGTTTTCAAGATCACGATTAATATATAAATTTTATATATGTAAAAAGGTGAACAGTCCAGTAATAACGAAAATAATCTAAATGGCCACGTTAAGTACACCACCCTGTACACCTAGCGCAATAAGAATCCGGAAAAGTCATTATTTCTCTACTCTTTAACTCCTGAAAAAATAAAAAAAAAAATGATGTCCCATTTACCACGAGCAGACTTCGCTTAACGCGACAGTGGCAATGGGCTGGTTTTCATCGAGGGCCTTTAAACATATAGCCGCGGTGTACTCTGTCCCCGTGAACTACGGTTACTCGCGTTCCTCGTCCTCCCCCTCGGCCAAGTGGCTGGCATTCTTCGTTTGCTTCGCGCGTCCAAGACGGAAGGGTTCGAGGTAAGAAGGTGGCGATAACATCTCACGAGGAAGGCTGGCTATGAATATTTATCCGTTCTAGCCTTGGGCTACGGGCCTACGAATCGCGATGGCCCCCATCAAGAAAGAACCACTTAACCACGGCGAGCTCGTTTGACGATCAAAGTTATTGGCGTGGTGACGTAACGAGGGCTGAAATTCATACTCTGAATGGAAGAGTTTCGAGATGGTTAACCCTTTGGTTTCTTTTTCTTCTTCTTCTCTTTTTTCTGTTTTTTGGAGTAGCTTGTGGAGATTTAAACGCGAAATTGTAAAGGGAGCGTTTTTAGGGGAAATGTCGGATCTCGTGAAGAGTTGTGACAATTGGACGTGAGAGATTAGGGAGTAACTCGGACATTTTGTAATGTTTTTACTAGTTGAAAATTGGAGAGACAGGATGAAGATTGTATGTATGCTCTCTGAAAAAATTGGAATTTTTCACTGGGCAGTCACCTGTGAAAAAATTCCCAAAGGTGTATTTCTTTAAAATTTGGAAACGACGAGAATAGAAAATGAGAATTCTAAATTCACTGCACTAGTTCAGGGTTGGATAGACTAAAAATAAATAAAAAGTGTCAAATTTCGTGAAGAGTTGTGACAATTGAACGTCAGAGATTAGGGAATAATTTCTCCAGTTTGTAACATTTTCACTTTTTTTAAATTCAGGGGAAAAGGCGAAGGTTGCATATATGTTCTCTGAAAAATTTGGAATTTTTCATTCGGTAGTTACCTGTTAAAAAAATTCCCAAATTTTATCCATTTTTAGTGCATTCCCTTAAGATTTTGAAACTCTGCTAACGAAAAATGAGAATTCTAAATTCACCACGCTGATTCGGGGTTAGATAGATACAAAATAAATTTGACATGCCGAAGATTGAACGCTAAATTCATACCACTCTCTTCAAACGCACCTCTAAACGGACGTTTAATAATCAAACGTCCAAATCACTCTCTCTAGTTCCCATCGAACAGCGCTCGAAGCCAGCGAAAATGTCATCGAGCAATTAACCAAAAATCCACTTCAGCCCCGTGTCATCGCGGAGTTCGCAGGCGCGCAAAATAATTATCGCGAGAGCTCGAAGGAAAATACTACGCGGGGGAAAACGCGACACGGCATTGGCCCCGCGCGAGATTAGTTCGGCTAGCTTTCGGCCGAGAATTATTCCGCGGAAAAGAGCGCGCGCGCGTAATTTGCATCGGGGAGACGCGATTAAAATTCTTTGACCCAGTTCGCCCCCTCGATTCGGCGACGAGACGGGCAAATAGAAAATTTCCTTCGAACGAAGATGGTAACTTGAATTAAAATAGAGTGGAAGAGAGACAGTAGCGAGAAGTTTTTTCGGTTTTTCAACTGTCTCGTGATGATGCTTCGGTTGCATACTGTTCGAGATGTACAGTTTGTCGGAGAAATATTTGTATCCTTCCAATTGTCGACATTAAACGATTTATATCTTTTATTATTATTAGTATTATAAATTTAGTTCTTAGCGGTGTTTCATTCATCTTAGTAATATTATGCTTGATACTGAACAGATTGAAGTCATTTAAGTTTACGGAACTGTCTCAGATGTACAGTTTGTCAGAGAAATATTCGGACCCCCAATTGTCAACTTCAAATGATTCATATTTTTCATTATTATTAGTATTGTAGATTTAGTTTTTAGCAGTGTTTCGTTCATGCTAGTAATATTAGGATACATACTGAACAGATTGAACTCCATTCAAGTTACTGAAGCTGTGTGAGATGTACAGTTTGTCAGAGAAATATTCGTACCACTAATTGTCGACTTCAAACGACTCGTATTGTTTAAATTATTATTATTAGTATTGTAAATTTAGTTTTTAGCAATGTTTCATTCATCCTAGTAATATTAGGATACATACTGAACAGATTGAACTCCATTCAAGTTACTGAAGCTGTGTGAGATGTACAGTTTGTCAGAGAAATATTCGTACCACTAATTGTCGACTTCAAACGATTCATATTTTTTTAAATTAACATTATAGATTTAGTTTTTAGCAGTGTTTCATTCTTCCTAGTAATATTAGGATACATACTGAACAGATTGAACTCCATTCAAGTTACTGAAGCTGTGTGAGATGTACAGTTTGTCAGAAAAATATTCGTACCACTAATTGTCGACTTCAAACGACTCATATTGTTTAAATTATTATTATTATTATTGTAGATTTAGTTTTTAGCAATGTTTCATTCATTCTAGTAATATTAGGATACATACTGAACAGATTGAAGTCCATTCAAGTTACTAGAATAGGTATTGTACAGTAGGACCCCGTATAATACGATCAAAAAATTGCTACTGTCACCATATAACGCGATAAAAAAATAAAAATAGAACATATAAATTCTGAAACAGAAGAAAACTCAACTGATAAAGAAACTATTCCAGCACCCAAAACGCGACGTTGATGGAACTTAATTTGTACTTCCCGCATTGCCGAGAGTCCTACTGTATAGTCGGTGAAAGAAATATAGCGAGATCGTAAAATCAAAAAAAAACACAAATTTCAAAATTCTTATCAACGAGAACGTGTCTCACATTAACTAAGCTTTCAATTGATACAAATTGTGTCCATTTTACAAATATATACAGGGTGTCCCAAATACACCGAATCCAACTATCATTTCATCCCTCGATCTCCGGCCGCTTCACGACAATTCCTCTCGCCGCAAAATTTTCATTATCGACGATTCGAAAGGTCACAGACCCCCCGGTCGTCGGTGTCGTTCCCCAGAGAAAAGATGGCGTGTCCTAAGGGGCCAGATGATATCAACCGCTCGCGTCCTGGAGGCTCGATTTGTCTCCATTTCGGCGAGAATTGGTTTTGTCGTACGAAAAAGAAACTCGACCGTACGTTACATCCCCGCGTAAGAAGCCGTCGTCATTCCGAGATACGCCTCCCCACACGCTGCAAAAGGGGATGCTCAAAGGGCAGGAGATTGAAGTGTCCCGCAAACGAAACATCTTCCCCCCCTCAGTCGATCTCTGTGAAGTGTACAAGCCTTTGTGAACCGTGGTACATTCGCGAAACACTGCACCGAGAGAGAGTGTCTTTCTCAAGAGAGTGTACACCAGATAGGGAAACGTTTTCGGGTTCGCATTCGATGCAGTTTCCCTCGATTGAATTTAGAACCGTGGTGGAGACTGTAGCGGCACGTGAAGTATGTTCGTTGCTTGAAAATAAGGTGAAATTGGACGGCGATGGTATGTGCGTTATTATGAAGCTTTTGGAAGTTTCGTGGTGGAAAGAGAGAAAGAGAGAGAGAGAGAATGGAGGATTTTGTTGGAGCGAGTTTAGGGGCGTATGAAGGCTCGTTTCGAATGGATAACGCGTTGTGATTTACTTGTTGAACTTTTCTGTGACAGGTTCTGACGGTAACACTGGTTATACCGAGGTTATATTAAAATGTACAGTCGGAGGAAGAAATATAGGGAGATCGTAAATTAAAGTATTAAACAGGGACACTCATTTTATCTTTTTTTTCTATTGGGATTGAATCAGAACTGAGGTATAGTTCGTGTTACCCTAACTGAGGTTTCGAACCCTTACTTTTTCAAATTTTTGTCAATTGACACATTTCTTTCACCGACTATACAATATCTGTTTTAGTCCCTTAAATCGACTTCAGTCGGTCGGATACGAAATCTAATACTACCAAAATGAAAAGAACGTCGCCAAAAACTAAATCAATAATAATAATAAGCTTAGCTAGAGCAGTTACTATGCCCAACCCACATTTAAACCATTCGAGAGGCCAATGACACACCAGGTGTGTACTGATCATGGATTCATATTATGTTATTACCGAAGTACTAATCATCCTAACCCTTTCAACTCAGGACCACAAAGTAAGTGTAGACACACATGGTGTGCCATGATTTGTCCGAAAAATGTCCACAACGTTAATTTTTCACTTCCCCAAACACCTTTTCGTCCCTCAATTTTCAACGTAAAGAAGAAAAGAAGTTCGAAAACTCGCTCGCCTCGAGTGGGTAAAAAATTGAAAACCAAAAGACCCAAAGTACGAAGAACAATTTCAGAATAAAAATGAGAAGTGTCAGGCACTCGACAAAACTGTATCCAACACTGTACTCCCCTGCAAGAGAGACAGGAATCCTGTGAAAATGGAGATAGAGGCTGAAGCTTCGTTCAACAGTCCACAACTTAATCCTACAATTCAGCGGTGACACATTGGAAATTCTCTTCGATTTCTACCACACAGACACACGGACGCCAACGTATACACACAGACACAGTCACATCAGCTGCTTACTCGCGGCACGTATCGCTGTCATTATCGCGTGCAGCAACAACGTGCTCTCTGCGAGCAGACGTTCCACGAATATCCGGCTAAACAATTTCGACATTGTTCCTCGCCTACTTGCACGCTCGTTAAATGGACAGCTTTCCGGGGAGTATCAGTATTCCGGGAACGCTTCGTAATCACGTCTCTCTGTCCTTTTTCCACGAGCCAAACCGAGAGCTCGGTTCGCATCAGAGAAACTTTCCAAGGACTCTCTGGTTGCCTCCGACTCTTTGACACTCCGCGTCGCCTTTTGTGCGAATAGGTCACGTTGCTCAGCCGTGAATCGATAAAATTAGATAATTCAATATGCAAGTAATCTTCTGTAATTCGATGAGCTTCCACGGTATTTGTTTTTGTTGCGTTGGGAAATTGTTGAGTAACTTAGCTCCTCTGTCATCTGTCAAAACTACCCTTTTTCTAACATACTTCCGCCTTTTGCTAATATTCCTACTGTTTCAGTCGGTGTGACTTAAATTTCTAGCGTGACAGATTGCGAGAAAAATTCGGGGCAAAGAATTGAGATAGAGGGAATATCTAAATATAAAGATATTTAGGGAATATCTCAAAGTGATCGGGAAAGATTTGCACGAGCTTAATTCAGAATTAGGCGAAGAAAATGTGATTCTGTGAAGTTGAAGTCTCGAGGATCGCAAGTATTCAATTTAATTCAGAATTAAGCGAAGAACGCGTGATTCTGTGAAGATCAAGTCTCGAGGATCGCAAGTATTCAACTTTACTCTGAATGAACCCTTTCGCTACGGACGACTGACGGTAAATTTTGAACCACGGCTGCAAAATTTCTCATTCTGGCCGTACCGTTTTATTAAACTAAGGATAAAATTCAGGATATTTAATTAAAAATTTTTTTAAGGATAAAATTAAGTATTAAATTGAGGTGGAAGTGCACCAAGAGGTACCCAATAGTATAACGCGAGCAAATTTTCAAAACGCTTATAGGGCGCCAATAGTAACGGGAGGGTTAAGCAAAGAACAGGTGATTCTGTGAAGTTAAAGTCTCAAAAATCGCAGGTATTCAACTTAATTGAAAATTAATCAAAGAACAGGTGATTCTGTCAAGCTAAATTCTCAAGGATCGCAAGTATACAGCTTAATTCAGATTTAAGCAAAGAACAGGTCTCAAGTCGAAGTCTCAAGGATTGCAACTACACAAACTTAATTCAGAATTTAGCAAAAAACGCATAATTCTATGAAGCTGAAGTCTCGAGGATCAGAAATACACAACTTACTTGAAAATTAATCAAAGAACAGGTGATTCTGTAAAACCGAATTCTCAAGGATCGCAAGTGTCCTCTAAAAGGATCACAATTTCTCCTCTAAAAGTAAAGCCTGATCGCAGACAACGAAAAAAACATTGACTTATCTTACCGAACACGCTCTGAGGAACACCAGACAGTGTATAATGCCCTGCATCGTGTCTCCTGTCAAGCAAAACGTGCCAGCGAAATAGCGACTTTTCCGGTCGAGCACCGAGAAAAAGTTAGCCTGCACTGCAGAGTTCTGCGACCGCGTGGCTGCTGTCTCGGCTGACTGGTACGTTCCAGAGTTAATCAGCTGCTCCAATGAGTCCATCTCTCTTCTGTCTTCTTACCGATCCTTTCTTTCCTGTCTCCTTCAACCAGGCTAACAACTCGATCGACAACTTCCTCTTCCTTCGAACTTCAACTATACCCTTCGACAATTATTCCTCCCTCAACACGTGACTCTGCAAGATACACTCAGAGCTGACACATACAACACGACGAAACCGAACTATTCTCTGTCATTTTCCGGA
>NW_017100231.1:3573516-3585259 GCF_001263275.1 Habropoda laboriosa
CAGTCTCAAGCCGCGCAACGAGATCTAGCAAGCAGAAGAAACATTCTTCTATCCCTGCGTTACTCTCGAATCCATCCTGTCGAGGATCATCGACGTTCGTTGCATCCTCGCGGAGCCTTCTGCGAGTAAATCGAATCTAACTCGAACGTGAAAGACGTTTCTTCCAGTTTCTTCCTCGAAGACAGCCTAGTAGGAAGGATTTCTAGCTTAGAATTACACCTTTTCCACGCGGAATTCAGTTCTCGTCGAAAACTTCGCCAGGACGAAACACCGCGTTCTTAATCCTTCGACTCAACGCGAGAAGAACGCATCTTTAACGCGGTAATAAAATTCCAAAAGGACAACTGGCACGAGACTCTGATCGATCGGAATCACATCGATCCCGGACTCGAGTATCGGCGCATTTACGTCGTCTCGCTATCGATCGGACACGGGACGCGCTCCATCATGTCCGGTACATTTGTCAGGGCAGCGCGAATTCCCTCTTCGTTCCGGTTCCACGAGATCACGGGGCGTCGTGTTCCGTCCCACGGATCCTCCACGCTTTACGAAGATCACGCGATCGTGTCGAGTCAGCCACCTCGATGTTTACAGCGTCTTCCTCCAGATTCGACGAATACCTCTCGTTGCACACACGTGTGTATAAAATGGAATCCCTGTTAGAAGGACGATCATTCGAAGGATTTCCTCAGATCGAGGAAGAATGATCCAGTATGGTCAGTGCGGGCAACAGGCTGACTAACCGGCTCTCTACATCCTGTGGGAAATCGAGAACACACGCTGCGATGGTGGTGCTGCGGTGGTTTCGAGTGGTCGTCGTGGCTCCGCTGTTTGCGGTATGGCGTAACGTCTGATCAGGTCGCACATCTCGTAGCACAGGAAGCAGATACCTATTATCATGAACGTTTCCATCGTATCGATTACCGTTTCCTCCGAGACGCGGAACAGATTACTCTTGCGTGTCCCTGTATGTGTGTACGTATATATATATATATACGTGTATTATTTAAAACCACCTTTGACACCACTCTGTCTCCTCTCTGGATCCCTCCACGATCACCACCCTCGTGTTCTCATTTCAAATAATTCGACACTTTGAACAACAGGACACAGACGAGAGGCACCGTGTCAGAACTGTCCCCTGTCAGCTCGGTTAACGCGTCGATCCTCGACCAAGTATCCACACGTCGGTGTGTGCCTGTCAGTGGCAACTGACCGATCGAGACGCAACGTCGTCGACGATACCGGCGTGTGTCTCACCTGAAGTAGTACAGCTCGGTCATTGTCTCTGCCAGGCGAGAGACTGTCCTCACGCGTGTGTTCACGCCACGGGGAACCAAGGAACCACTGTGTGACAGAAGTTGGGAAGGAAGAGAGGTGAGTTGTTCACGCGTCGTACACGACTCGCTCGTGTGAATAGTTGAAGAGAGGGAGCCACGTAGGGGTGGTGGCGAGGAGAGGCGGTTGGAGAAGCAAAACACAGACCATGTGGACGAGAGAGAGAGAGAGTGGCTCGAGGAGGATTCTTCGGCGTACCGCGTCGCCGATGGCACTCGCGTTCTCTAGCCCTCCGGTGCTCGAGCCACTCGTGCTCCTCGTGGATCAGACACGAGACCGACTGATAATTGAAAGATCCTTAGCTTTCGCAGCTCAGACGCTGCTGTCTCTTCTGATCTTCCTTTGGACAATGTTCAGTGGAAGAAGTTCTCTCTTGCAGCAAGTTCTTTTGGAGAGATTGTAGAGAAAAAGAAAAGAAGAAATGACACACACGCACACGCGTCGACACAGGCTGGCGAGGAACAGGGTAACGCGGGTTCTCGAATTGGGTCACAGCACGAGGGACACGCAGTAGCGGGTCGCGGCGATGCGACGCGACGCGGAAAAAGCGTGGACACGTAGCGAGCAAAGCGAGAGCGAGCGGACGACAGAGAGGCACGGCGAAGTATATCGGCGGGCTCGCAACGGGCCAGCGTATGACTAGCAGATACTCTCGGCGTGAGGGTGCGCCTTTGCGAGGGTGGGCGGGTGGAAACGAGGGATGCTGGGCGACGGCGCGGCCCGCGGCGCCACCCCCGACCCCACCGTCCTCGCAAAATCCACCGAACCCCCTCCATGATTCTCTCACACTATCCTTAGAGCCACCCTTCTTCTAGTCTCTGTCTCCCGTTCCACTTTTCTACCCTGTCTTCTTCTTCTTCTCCTTTCGTCTTTGACCGTAGCTAGCTAGCGCACGACGGTTTTGTTCTTCACCGTCTTCGTGGCTGTTTTAGTCTAGCTCTTCTTGCTATCGGTTTCTCAGTCGTTCTACAGTGCGATCTGTTACTGGGGAGGTGCATCATCGCGAATAGGTGCTATCTGATCCTACTGTTATGTATGAAAAATCTAATACTCGTTCCGTAATACATATCTTTATTTTTTAGAAGCAGGGATATGCTTTAGTGTGACTTTAGTGGAGTTGTTCATTTTTGGGGTTCGATGCACGAAGGTGTGTGAAAGTGTTCTGATTTTTGTGACATGAGGGGTGGTTAAAATTTGGAAGGGCTGTGCTAGGGTTCGAGGATGAGTCAAGGATTGAAGTTCGAGTATGATTTGGTGAGAAACAAGATAGAAAAAGGAACGCGACGGATAGGAAGGGAGAAAGCAGGTATACGTTATGAGGTGACTCGTTTTTGGGGTTCGATACACGAAGGGGTCTGCTTTAAAGAATGATTTGTGTGAAAATGTTTTAAATTTTGTGATCTGGGAGGTGGTTGAAATTTGCAAGAGAGGGAGAACTGTGCTAGGGGTCGAGGATGAGTCAAGAATCGGAGTTTGTGAGAGAGGAAAGTATGATTTGGTGAGACACAAGGTAGGAAAAGGAGTATGACGGATAGGAAGGGAGAAAGTCTATAGGAGTCGGTGTGGTCGTTACCTTAGGACATGTGTTTATCCTAACAGTATCACCGCGAGACGTTCGATGCTCCGGCGGGGGAATTAACCCTTTGAACTCGAAAATCTTTTTGCTATAAGTATAAATTGCGAATCAGATTTATTTCTATATTTAAGGTGTTTTTATATTATGCAAGACCTTGGGAGAGTTCGTTAACCTCTTAGCTACTGAACGCCATTATGGTGGCTTTCGCGTAGGTCTTTTCGAACGGTACGCCACTACAGTGACTTTCGCGACTTTTTGAACAGTACGTCACAGTTTGTTTACAATTTTTTCTGTCTGAAGAAGAGCAGTCCTTTTCAATATTGCGAAATCGGACGATTTGACACTCTTTGTCACAAGAATTACATATCCTAGTAAAGTCTTTCTCAGAGTAAAAAATTTTCAATACAACGAAATCAGATAACAAACAAAATTCGACGCTTTTTTCCCAAGAATTGCACGTTCTGTTTACGAAGATTCGATCACGCTAGGTAACTTTGACGAAACGTGTAACGCATGATAATCAAGATTCCAGGCAATAAATAAAGAGATCAGCAGGCATCCGTTCCCTGACTTTTCCATACGACACGATTCGATATTAGAGAGCGCAACCTCTCTCCGCGGAAACCGCGTTTTTTTCTCTCTCTTCGAGCCCAGGCTGTTTTCACAAGAAATATCGAATGTCTCGTGACGTGACTATGCTCGAGCGTGTTTTGAATACGTGCTTGTACATGATTGATCGCGATCTCGATCGCGTCCAACTGTTCTTGCTGACGTTCACTGTACCTTTTTACAATTTCCTACGTTTTCTGACGAGTGAATACGATCCTGCTGACGTTGTATTGACTCCGCCATTTGACAGTATCTTTCCTCTTGACTATACACGGTTGTGCACTCCGCAACAATTTATTTTCACACTTGCATACTCCTTTATGTTTCTCTCTCTCTCTAATGTTGTACTATGGTTTTAATGTTAATCTTATAATATGAGTTTCTTAATATTAATATTAATCTCAAAGTATAAGTTTCATAATATTAATGTTAATCTGAAAATGTGAGTTTTATAATATTAATCTCAAAATACAAGTTTTATAATATTAATCTCAAAATATAAGTTTTATAATATTAATCTCAAAATGTAAGTTTTATAATTTTAATATTAACCTCACGTTTTTCTTTTTTAAATATTCGATGGTTCAGAAAATTCGTAGTGAAATGTAAGAAAAATTCAAACCATCGTATCTCTGTTTCTAATTAAAATAGGGACAAAAACCAAAAGATACATACTTGACTCTTTATTCGAAGACGACCCAAACGCACTCCTCAAGTTATTCATAAAGTGAACGGTGAGGTACATACCGGGTGGTTCGGAAAATTCGTAACGAAATATAAAAAAAAATTCAAACTGACGCATCTCTGCTTCCAATCGAGATAGCAACAAAAACCAAAAGGTATTTTACTCCAAATTACTCCAAAACCGAACTACACTTTCTACAGTGAAGCTTTGCCACGAAAAATCCAACACCCACGCTCCACCGTTTATATCCATCACTGTTCATCTTACAAATAATTTAAGTAGTGCGTTGGATTCACCATTAACCGTCGAGCAACATACCGTTTAACTTTCATCGCTGTGTCAATTAGAAACAGAGATACGGTTGAAATTTCGCTACAAATTTTCCGAAGCAAGGTTCCTTTTTTCTCCCTCGATATTTCCCAGTGCAGCAAGAATTTCACCCTTCTGTTTCGACGTTTATTCTCTGCAGAGAGAGAGAGAGTAACTGCATTTGCCGACGACTAAATACATTCTTGTTGACTGAATGCATTCTTGATTAATAACTGCACGCTCGCTGGAATCTGACTACATTCTCTCTACTATATTCAGCAACCTATGTATACCCTAACAACTGATATTCTTGTCGAAGCCACGCCACGCTTTGACTATCGCGTTTGAATGCAGTTTCCTGGATATTTGATTATCATCACTCTCTCTCGTGCAACCGAGTTCCCTGTAACATTTAACTTTGACTAATTTTATACCTTCTCGTTGTCAATTGGTGGCGAGTTAAGGCTGCACCTGAAAATAGGTGAATTTGAGGAATTATTTTGGAGGTAACTGTTGAACGAAGAATTTTCGTTTTTCTAGGGGATGTAAAGGTAAGTTTCAGCTTTCGTCTGGAATTTTTGAAGGGCAAAATGTTGCAAAATGGAGGAGTTATTAGGTAATTTCGAAATATCTTCTGTTGCCGGGACATTGGTTGCTAGTCGCCATTGCTGGTAAGGATTGGAACGTCTGAAATAAAAGATTCTTACTGATTTATGAATACAAATGTAGTGTCTACCATGTAGCCTAAAATTTTTGACAAATTGTAATTATTATAGAAATGGTGGCAGTTTGAAGAGGAAGAATCTCTTTTTACCAAAAAAATCGACTTCGAACTTTTCTAAAAATTTCAATAATTCAGATATCGAAGAAATCTTCAGCTAGATTGTAGATAATACATTTTTATTCATAAATCAGCAAGAATTTTTTATTTCAGACGTTCTAATTCTTGCCAGCGATGGCGGCCAGCAATCAATGTTCTACCGGCAGGTATTTCCCAATAACTCCGCCATTTTGTAACATTTCCACCTTTCAAAAACCGGAGAAAAACGTCGAAAGTTGTATTCACATCCTGTAAAAAAATCGAAACGTTTCGTTCGATAGTTACCCTGAAAAAAAATTCCCAAACTTCACCTATTTACACCCTCTTAACCCACACAAAGTGAACGTATACTTTCAAAGATAACACGGGCCTTCTCTAAGGATAATTTTCCTTCATTTCTCGCCACTTGTCGGGAGGAAAAGACATACTGCGTAGGATGCAACTGGAAAACGTGATTTAACTCGATGGACGAGAGGTTTCAATTTCCTCTTCCACGAATTTTCTCCGGATTCACGGAAACCGGACTACAGAGAAACTGTCGATTCGATGTAATTCCATTAGAATTACATCGAACGTAATATTTCACCGAACTCCTCTTTCTGGTAACCAATTTCATTTTCACCGGTGAACTTTTTCATTCTCTGCAATTTCCTATTCTCCGCTTTTTTCCTGTTAATTTAAATTTTTGTATTAGAATATTATACGTAGGTATGTTGTTTTTTCAAAGTATAAAAATATTCGCGACCTGTACGTTGCCATTTGGTTCGTTACTGCGAACTTTCTTATTTGCTTTACTTCGTGAACCAAGCTGTTCGCCTCGCCCCGGAAATTCTATATTTTTCTTCCGTTCTCCCTCTCCCTCTCTCTCTCTTCCGCTCCACGCAGCTTTTATTCCGCGAGATCGAACATACACTCTGTTTCCTTCCATTTGTCCATTGTGTGTCTTGCGTTTCGGTGATTATCCGCGCTGTTTGGGGAGGAAGAGAGAGAGGGAGCGCTCGGTCGCACTTAATAACTCGAGAGGAGGAAAGGGAAATGCGAGGAAACTTGGGGAAATGTAACGTGAAACCACTCTGACTGACTGCTTTTCTTGATAAATAATGCGTTTTCCGTGGGGAGAAGTGACGAATTCGGAAGCGTCACTTTTTCTTCGGTCGGAAAATTTTAGGGCTGTGCGATTTTTGGGGTATTTAAAGAGGAATTGTTTGCTTTTAATAAGTGACATATTCTTGGAAGAGAAAATTTGCAAAAAAGAAGAAATTAAATCTTTCTTCTGACTGATTTTATTTTGTATCAGAAGATATCACGATTGTGCGATTTTTGGGGTATTTAAAGAGGAATTGTTCGGGTCGGAAAATTTTAGGGCTGTGCGATTTTTGGGGTATTTAAAGAGGAATTGTTCGCTTTTAATAAGTGACATATTCTTGGAAGAGAAAATTTGCAAAAAAGAAGAAAAAATTAAATCTTTCTTCTGATTTTTTTTTGTATCAGAAACTTTCTCAATTCTGTAATTTTTAGGATATTTGAAGAGAAATTGTTCACTTTTAATAAGTGAAATATCCTTGGAAGAGAAAATTTGCAAAAAAGAAGAAAAAATTAAATCTTTCTTCTGATTTTTTTTTGTATCAGAAACTTTCTCAATTCTGTAATTTTTAGGATATTTGAAGAGAAATTGTTCACTTTTAATAAGTGAAATATCCTTGGAAGAGAAAATTTGCAAAAAAGAAGAAAAAATTAAATCTTTCTTCTGATTTTTTTTTGTATCAGAAACTTTCTCAATTCTGTAATTTTTAGGATATTTGAAGAGAAATTGTTCACTTTTAATAAGTGAAATATCCTTGGAAGAGAAAATTTGCAAAAAAGAAGAAAAAATTAAATCTTTCTTCTGATTTTTTTTTGTATCAGAAACTTTCTCAATTCTGTAATTTTTAGGATATTTGAAGAGAAATTGTTCACTTTTAATAAGTGAAATATCCTTGGAAGAGAAAATTTGCAAAAAAGAAGAAAAAATTAAATCTTTCTTCTGATTTTTTTTTGTATCAGAAACTTTCTCAATTCTGTAATTTTTAGGATATTTGAAGAGAAATTGTTCACTTTTAATAAGTGAAATATCCTTGGAAGAGAAAATTTGCAAAAAAGAAGAAATGAAATTTTTATTCTGGCTGATTTATTTGGTATCAGAAGATATCACGATTGTGCGATTTTTGGGGTATTTAAAGAGGAATTGTTCGCTTTTAATAAGTGACATATTCTTGGAAGAAAAAATTTGCAAGAAAGAAGAAAAACTGAAATCATTTTTAGGATATTTACAAAGGAATTAATCTCCTTTAATCACAGAAATATTTCCGGCAGAAACAATGAAACCTTTCACCCGATTGTCATACATAAAAAAATTTCACGATTCGCCAATTTTCAGAATATTCAAAAACTAATTATTCCTTTTTAATCAGCGAAATATTCACGGAAGAAAGAAAAATTCTCCGAGAAGCGGAAAAATCCTAGCTGAATATCGAACTAATTTTTGACTCTCCCATGCGTACGAACTTTCTAACTGAATTCATTCTAATTGAATCCATTAATCCGCTAATTAGTTAATTAATCAAACTACCAAATTTATCCCTTTCGAACATAAATTCATCTTCCAGTCCCTATTCTAATTTGTCCTCTTTCCCAAAATGTCCTAAAAAGTTCTCCATATTCTTCCAACCATCGTCAAACCTGTCTTTCTCTCAAAAGGACCGTAGACTATTAAAGAACAGAGTGGTCAACGTTCGACGCGCAAATCCACTCGAAAACCGAACGAAAGAAATGATTTTCATTTTGCGAAAGCGAGTGGATTACAGGAATAATGGCCCGACAGCGGAAATCCTCTCGAAGCTTCCTCTGTCTTTATCAAGACCGGGGTAATAAGACCGTTTGAGGATGAAGGTCTTCAGAGATTGCGGAGTTGCACCGCGTTCACGAATTACAAATTGGTCGCACACCGAAGAAACGAACAGGCTTTTAGAATTGTCAACTCTGCACGCATAGAAAACGAGGAAAAAGTGTCGGAACCGAAACACGAAGACAAGAAGCGACAATTTAAACGCGAGAAAGAGAGAGCGTTTTGTGTAAGGCTTGAAAAGAAGAAATAAAAAAAAAAGCGAAAAACTGGAGATTTATTGTTTAATGCAACGTTTGGTGAAGTGGTGAAAATGGAAGAAGCGTTTCGGCCAGGAGCGGTATCGTTTAGCTGGAGCATGTTGAACAATCGAATTAATAAACGTTGAACCTCGGAATTCCTCGTATTTTCCGGAATTACCATCGCAAAACACGCGAGAGGCGGACGAGTCTTTGACGGAATAATCGCTGAAACTGTTTACCGATCTTTCGTTCTGAACAGATAAATAAACAAAGCCTCCGCAGCTTTCTGCAAAAAAGAAAAAAAAATCATCACGTACGAGGTGCATACGCAGGAATTTTCAGCGATTCGTGTCACGTATGTACACATCCAGCGAACGAGAATTTCAACGAATTTCTGATAAGAAGAGAAAAAAAGAAGAAACACGTGTCACTAACGAAAAACGTGTATTTTTTAGGAAGAAAGGGAAATTCGTTTCTCCGCACGCGAGAGCTTTTTTTCACACGGAAAAGTTTCAGTTCCGCTCGCTGACAGGATATTACGTTAGCGGGTTACCAGTCGGCCATTACGAAATAGGAACGAGTCCCTCTCCGTGGTATGATCTCTCGCGAAATTCCACGGCGTTGCTTCGATCGACACCGCTCGTTTCTCCCTTTGTGCTCTTTGTCCCCGCTCAGGCCACCCACCGCCACGCTTCATGGTTCTTCGGGATCCTTCTTCTGCTTTTCACGCTTATGCCTCGCCAGCCAACTAGAGGAACGTACTACTTTTTCCCTTTTCTCTTTGTCCGTGCACCCCGTTTCGTTCCTTCCGCTTCTTAACCATTTTTCTTCCATCCACTACCACCAACCCTCCTCGCCTCTCTGCGTCGTCGTCGTCGTCGCCGGTGTTCGTTCTCTTTGGCCCGTGAACAAGAACGTGGAAGCGATCTATCAGACACCGACGCCGCTTTTGCTCGTCGTTCGCACACAGGCCTATCGCGAACGCGGCGTTTCTTTTTGCGGTTAACTTTTGACTCGTGGTTGGGTGGTGAGAGTGAGCTTGCTGTTCGGAGTGTTTGAATATTCGATGTATTCGAACGTTCGGTGTAATGTGAAATTTGGATGCTTGAATACTTGAATTATCCGAAATTTGGACGCTTTGAATAGTGGATTTATCCGAAATTTGGACGCTTCGAATTCTTGAATTATCTGAAATTTGAACGCGCCGAATACTCGAGTGATCCGAAATTTGGACGCGTCGAATACTCGAATTATCCGAAATTGAACGCTTCAAATACTCGAGTGATCCGAAATTTGGACACGTCGAATAGTCGAATTGTCCGAAATTTGAATGCTTCGAATACTGGAATGATCCGAAATTTGAACGCTTAGAATACTTGAATGATTCGACATTTAAACGCTTCGAATACTGGAATTATCCGAAATTTGGACGCTTCGAACACTCAAACGATCCGAAATTGAACGCTTCGAATACTCGAATGATCCGAAATTTGGACGCGTCGAATACTTGAATTATCCGAAATTTGAACGCTTCGAATACTGGAATGATCCGAAATTTGAACGCTTGGAATACTTGAATGATTCGACATTTAAACGCTTCGAATACTGGAATTATCCGAAATTTGGACGCTTCGAACACTCAAACGATCCGAAATTGAACGCTTCGAATACTCGAATGATCCGAAATTTGGACGCGTCGAATACTCGAATTATCCGAAATTTGGACGCGTCGAATTGTCCGAAATTTGAACGCTTCGAATACTCGAATGATCCGAAATTTGGACGCTTCGAATACTCGAATGATCCGAAATTTGGACGCGTCGAATACTCGAATTATCCGAAATTTGGACGCGTCGAATTGTCCGAAATTTGAACGCTTCGAATACTGCAATGATCCGAAATTTGGACGCTTTGAATTCTCGAATTATAGGAAATTTGGAAGCTTCGAATACGCAAACGATCCGAAATTTGGACGCTTCGAATACTCGAATTATCCGAAGTTTGGACGCTTCGAACACTCAAATTACCCGAAATTTGAACGCTTGGAATACTTGAATGATTCGACATTTAAACGCTTCGAATACTGGAATTACCCGAAATTTGAACGCTTCGAATACTCGAATTATCCGAAGTTTGGACGCTTCGAACACTCAAATTACCCGAAATTTGAACGCTTCGAATACTGCAATGATCCGAAATTTGGACGCTTTGAATTCTCGAATTATAGGAAATTTGGAAGCTTCGAATACGCAAACGATCCGAAATTTGGACGCTTCGAATACTCGAATTATCCGAAGTTTGGACGCTTCGAACACTCAAATTACCCGAAATTTGAACGCTTCGAATACTAGAATGATCCGAAATTTGAACGCTTCGAATATTCGAATGATCCGAAATTTGAACGCTTCGAATACTCGAATTATCCGAAGTTTGGACGTTTCGAACACTCAAATTACCCGAAATTTGAACGCTTCGAATACTTGAATGATCCAAAATTTGAATGCATCGAATACTCCAATTATCCGAATTATTCGAACAATGAATTCGTGTTCGAAATTATCCGAATTATTCGAATAAAGAATTCGTCTTCAAAGTTATTCGAATGATCCGAACAAAGAATTAGCACATTTAAAAAAGGTAACACTTTGCCTGCATTCAACCTCCATCAGACACATCTCCCGAAAGTACAATTCTCTTTCGCTCCTACTCTTTACAGTCAATCAAGTATAAAAAATATATTCTTCCAAATTTCCTCTCGCGGATCGCTAATTAACGCGAAATTCCTCATTTCACAATGTTTGACGTATTCATTATTCCCCCTGACTCTACCTCGATAATTCGTCGCGGTTATCAACGGGACGAGAATTTGTTAAAATTATACGCCGCACGCTTCTCTCGCCGCGTTATCAACTTATACAACGACGCAACAAAAAAACCATCATACTCTCCATAATTATTTTCTCCCGTTCCAAAAGGAATTAACGCGAACGTCGAACTTGGGAACATCGGTCACTCGAAAAATCACCGCGAACCACTACCAACCCGCCGCGAAATCGATTAACAATCCCCAGGCATCGTCCACTCGAAGTTTATCAGCGGGTGGAAAAAGAGAATCGATATTTTCGGCCCGAAAACCGCGATTGTTTCATCTTCCGCGCGGAACCGCGTGCGCTCGCGTTTCAAGCCTGCACACACAAACGGGACTCCGGAAAAAATCCCGCATTCTCGATCGCTCCGCGATTGTTTCCGCGGGGAGAAAAAACGGAGGGGAGTGGGGACGGAA
>NW_017100231.1:3585273-3589344 GCF_001263275.1 Habropoda laboriosa
TATAGAACGGGAAAAAAAGAAAGAACGCGACTTCCGTTTTTAGCTGGAACTACGATTGTTTTCGGGGGAATCCACGCGGAGAGAAAAAGTTTCCACTTCGAGCAGAAGTTTCCCTGCCCCGATTATTCGCAGTGTCCGCGCGGAAATGGCAACCCCACGTTTTCCCCGCTCGGAGCCCCGATTGTTACCGAACCCGCGAAAAACCGCGGCTCCTCGTTCCCCATTCAAATTCTCCAAATGCTAACTTGCAGATTTTTTTCGCTGGTTTTCGCTCTTTTTTTATTTTTGTTTTTGGCGACCTGTGAAGAGTTGCTTAAGCTGGCTTTGGGCTGTTTTGTTGATGGAAGTTGCTTCGTTGCGTGACTATGTCGCGAGATGGAACGATATTATTGGTACTTAGGTTACTTTAATTCCTTAACGCTCGCATTTTCTCCAATCGATTTGAGTGTTTTTTAACTATTTTCTAAGCGCGTAGAAATAAGTTGTCAGTTTTGTTATTCGTCGATGACTTGACATTTAGGTTACTTTAATTCCTTAACCCTCGCACTTTTCTCCAATCGATTTTATTGTTTTTTAATTACTTTCCATTTACTTATTTTTCTTCTGTCTTATTGTTTAATCATTTTTCATAACGACACCGAATTCTACAGAGCTGGAACACTGACAGTTACTTTAAGGTGAATTGGTCACGCCGGATTACTTATTTTAATTTGTACAATAATTAAATTTGCCAGTTGAAATTTAATATTACATAGAATAGATAAGGTAATGTTAATTCTGTTAATTATCACAGCCTTTACTGTAATAAGTTTACTTACAATGCTGTGACTTCAATTTTTGCAATAGAATAGAAACGAGAGTGCAGTATGAAGAGTGAAAGAAAGTAATTAAACAAAATTGCACTTTTTCGAGGGTTCTTTAAACTTCAAAGGTTTAAAGAGAAGAAGAAAAAAATGAGGAATTGTTTTGCAAGGTTCAGCAAGGAATTACACGTTCACAATATTTTTCCAGGGTATTATTTTTATTCTCCGCAGGATTTTCATATTTTAGAAAAAAATATAAGAAAGTTACAGCCAGTAGCGTGCGTGTTTCTTGCATCTTACGATTACGTGAAAACTTGGCTTCCCTAAAAATTGGAAAAGTTCTCCAAGAAACGTAAATGGAATTGAACGGCGGAGAAGAAAATTTTCCAGGAATGTAACGTTTGTTTATGTAAAATAAAGTTACCTTAATAGAATATTTGTCGTAACGAACGACATCTCGCAAAAATGTTCCGTGTTCGTTTCCTTTCTACCGGGAAAGAGAAAACTTGACTTAGAGAAGAAGGTACGCTCATAGAATGTCCCAGTTTCTTTGCGCAAACATTCGCGTCGCCGCCGCGTAGAATCGCGGATAAAAACGTTCGACGATCATTTTCTTGCCTCCCTACCGCTGCTCGGCGGGCATTACTTAATATCGTAACTATCAGCCAGAGTAGAAAGTTGTGTAACGATAAGTAGAATACGTTGTACAGATGTGTGATAACCAGGAAGTTGTGTAACGAACTAGCTACACTTGCAAACAACACCGATTGCTCAGCTTACCACTGAATGTATTCACGTCGAAGTTATACTTTGTCTTCTTGCACGTTCTTAACCTATATTTCGGCGATAAATTCGAAACATTAGCGGAGATCTTCACCTGCGAGTAATTAAACTGCTTTTTCTTTGTCCCATGGGTTGATTTTTACCGATTTGATTCGTGTGCAGAGACTCTTTCAACGCTGCGATATGGTGGGTCATTGGTGACCCATGTGCCCCACGCGAGCCACGTTTCAATTCACTTGGTAACGTATTGCTGTTGAAAAATAATATTATGATGAATGCGATATGGTGGGTCATCGGTGACCCACGTGCCCCACGCGTCAATTCACTTGATAACGTAATTCTGTTGAAAAATAATATAATGAATGCCTTAGCGTGGGTCACGGTTGACCCGCGTGACCCACGTGGGCCACGTTTCAGTTCGCCAAGCAATGCATTGCTATTGAAATAT
The DNA here is from genome assembly GCF_001263275.1 of Habropoda laboriosa. Lineage (NCBI taxonomy): Eukaryota > Metazoa > Arthropoda > Insecta > Hymenoptera > Apidae > Habropoda > Habropoda laboriosa. The sequence continues at coordinate 3,587,308 of NW_017100231.1, forward strand.
GCAATAATGCGGACCTTCGGTGGCCCACGTGGCCGGAATGGAAGATCACAAAATTGGCGCGAAATTTAAAAAAAAAACACTTTTTTTCACCCGTGAAATTTCTAACAATACGTCGACTTATGCCAAGAGCAAAGGATGCAGCAACGAAGTAATCGAACGAATCTTCCCTTCTTCGGCAATTATCCAAACATTCTCAAGAACCACTTCAATCCTCATACAGAGTCCATAAAACCCTCAATTATTCCTCCAAACATGATCCAACTATTAAATAATCACTTCTCCGATTCGGGAAGGGATAAACAAATTCAGGTCTTCCGGTAGCCTAACACGCTCAATTTCCAGCACTGGCCGCATCGTGCTAGCTCTCATTACGCTTTCCCTCCTCGGTGACGAGCGGAGCTCGACGTTAAACGTGACCGCCGTTTTCCCTGCAACGCGACTCTGAGCAATTCCATTGAAATTCCGCGTGCACCATTCGAAAATTAACTCGGCTCAAATACAACTTCGAGCACGGTTTTCGTGTTAATCGCGCCACCGCTAATCACACGCGTGTACATTTCCAAGTTGAAGTAATCCTGGCGCAGGTGAAGGAGCAAAATCGTTTTCGATGTGGTCGACAGCATTTCGTCGGTGGTTCGGTAGGTCTTCGAACGTGTTACAGGGCTGGTTTTAACGTGGACAGGCCAGCGTACACGACACAGAGCCGTTGATCATGAATATGGAGAAAGCAACGTCGCTTTTAAGTGGTACAGGATTCGATGGACTTGTATCGACACGGCGTGTACGGGAATTTAAGGGATGCACGATACCGTATAGGCAAGAGGATCGAGATTTGTCGGTGGAAGCGTTTGGTAGCGTGTTGGAATCGACGATCGGGTTGAAGAAGATTTAATTTACTTTTTTATAGGTACACTGTGTTTTTCCGTGATTTGAAACGATGAGTTGAATTGCTTGGTATTCTGTTTTTAATTTTTCATGGAATAAAAGAATGACAGAATTTTTCCGAGTGACCTACACGGTGTTTCAAGAAATATTAATAAATATAAATAGATACCTTACCAGAGAAATGAACAAAAAAGCAATTTTTCATATATATTATTTAAACAAATGGATTTTCTTCAAATCTGTTTACACAGGCAAATTTGTCGTTAAAAAATGCAAAATTTATTAATTTGCACCATTTCTCTATCTCTAATAGTTTTCGAGATAAACCAAATAGAATAGGCGTGGGTGTTACGCCACGTTTTCGCCCTTATCTTTCAGAGCGATTTTCACCCCCTCAAAGTGGTCAATTTTCGATAAAAAAAAATACGTGTCAAATATTTTTTTGTGTACTATCTCCCAAATAAGTTTCATCAAGTTCTCTCGAAAAATTTTTTTACCCATAAACTTACGATATACTATTCCAAAACCTGTGAAGCAACTATTTCCCTTCTCTATCCAGCAAAATTACAGAACTTCGAACAAAAATGCTACAACAGAAATACGAAACATTTTCCTCTCCACCTCGATCGATTTCCCCCGGAATCGAATCGAACACTCGACAGATACGACTCGTCGAACACGACACGTACACACAAATTAAGCGTCGATCGGTCTCTGCATTGTTTCGTTGCCGCGTCGCCGCCGAGGCAAAAATCTGTAGGCCATTAGGGTAATTGGAAAGGAAAACTCGATGAAGTACGGTCAAACGATCGCGCGCCTCTCCGGCTCGCTCTCTCAATTACCCCGGCTAGGACCACTCTCGGAATTAGATTTCCGTGAGTAACGTACAAGTGTTGGCCGTGCGACGTTCCACTGTCACAACGTTGCAACGTTGTTCCCTTCGTTCGTGGCAAAGGTCGCCTTAATCTTTGAGCAGCCTCGACGACGACGACGAACAGGCAGAGAAACGTGGGATGGGAGAGTTTTCTTGAAGAGCGGCGAGTTCATTAAGGCGCAATTAAACTCGCGTGAAACTTGCCGGAAACTGTTCGTGCAGCCGGCCGCGAATGGAAATTCGAGGTGTCGCGCCACGCTGATCGGTCTGCTATCGAG
>NW_017100231.1:3589401-3589659 GCF_001263275.1 Habropoda laboriosa
TTTACAAGTGTCTTTATTTATTTATTTATTTTTTGAACCAGAGTATTTTTTATAAGGAATAATATTGTAGGAAGTCTTAAATTACTGCTATATGAAATTGCTGCAAGCAACTTTCACAAGCTGCAAAATTTTCCGAATTTCATTCCCAAATGTGTTTTCAAAAGTTTCCTTGCATCTAAAAAAACAGTCCTTTTTTTCTGAATAAAGGCGTGAAACGTGATATTGGAAAATGCAAACATGAACCTACTTTTATTTTGA
>NW_017100231.1:3589721-3592696 GCF_001263275.1 Habropoda laboriosa
CGTGCTTCAGCGGATGTGTCGTTCGATCACACGATCGATCATCACGTTTTGTGTCATGCCGTCATATCGGTAGTTTGACATGAATTTTATGCTCTAGTATATAGAATAATAAATTAATTAATTCAGTGGATAAATATTAACTGAATATAAACTTCGGTATATCGACGAGCTGAATGTTACCAAAATCCAAATTCTAAGGACATATTCTGTTAACAAAAATTAAGACACTACAGTGGATGATGAAATTAAATATATTTTTTATTTTTGTGTAGAAATAAAATCACGATATCAAGGTTTTCACACTAGATCATTTTTAACTAACGATTTTTCACTATAGATGCACAAAACAGTTAAACTTAGCTTATGTAGTTGTAAAAAATACAGTTAAGAAGTAACAATAAAGTCAGTATTTGGTAGCGCTGTCTTCTGCTGCAATTACAGCCTTGATTCTTTTTTCGATATATTTTAAGTAATTTACTATACATTATAAGTAGTGAAAACACAGCAACAAAAATTCAAATGCTCAAGGTCTATAAACCACCAAAACTGTAACACGTGGTTCTCAAGTGGCGATTTGCAGTACCTATACAAAATAACGTCCATATGACAGATAATGTTGCCTAAAGTGTCGCCAAGTGTATATTTGCAATTTGTAAACATCAACGCTTCACAAAAAAAAAAATAATAAGAATTCAATATACCTAAGTTTTCATCTGAAAATTAATCGTTATAATGCAAAACCGTCACAGGTGGCTCTAATAATTTCTTCACCCATTGTACTTGAAAAAAGGAAAATAATGAATTGTGTTTTTCTATTTGTAACTGAACAATTTTTTATTTGGAGAAATTGGAATATTTAAAGTTTGTTTCTGGAATATTTGCAGATTACAGCTTCTCCCCCTACGATCAGATTTTATTGTTTCAATTATTACACCGTGTACTTGAATTTTCGGTACTATTTTAAATTCAGTTTAAGAGCATTGAACGTAAGCATACGCTTTATTTCATAGTGAAGAATATTTAACGACGTACGATCCTATCTGGTTATGGCAGCATAATTTTCAGGAGACTCTACATCGTGCACAACACAGTTAAACTTAGCTTATGCAGTTATAAAAAACACTGTTAAAAAGTAACAATAAAGTCAATATTTGGTAGAGCTATCTTTTCCTATAATTACAGCCTTGATTCCTTTTTCCATACTTAGGAAAAGTTTCAAGTGACTTACTATTACAAATTTATATATACAAATATACAAATTTGTATATATACAAATTTTCATAATCTAGAAATCAACAAAACTGTAACATTTGGTTCTCCGTTGGCAATTTGCAGTACTGATAACAAAATAATGTCCATACGACAGATAATGTTGCCTGAAGTGTATATTTGCAATTTGTAAACATGAACGCTTCATAAAAAAAAAAATAACAAAACTGTATTTGGCGATTTGCAGTACTAATAACAGAATAACGTGCATACAACAGATAATATTGCCTATAGCGTCACCAAGTGTATATTTGCACTTTGCAACCATCAACGCTTCATAAAAAAAATGATAAAAATTCGGTAATAACTAGGCTTTCACCTGAAAATTAATCGTTACAACGTAAAACCGTCAATTTCTTACAGGTAGCTCCAATAATTTAATCAGGCGCTGTAATTGACACCTAGTTGGTCTTCACGTGTCACTGCAGCAACGACTAAAACATGGTAGCTACGATTTAAAAAAGAAAATGTCAAAAAAGGGAAAATGCTTACATTAGACCACTCCACTCTCATTTTGGGCTTTTTTGTGTACAAAATGTAGGACACGCGGGAAAAAGCACTTTGCCGGACCTAGTTGGGTTAAGTCCCACTCCATTAAAATCAGAGGTATTATACATTCCCTCCAACACCGAAACCTGAACGATGTTTGACGTTCCTGACGTTTCTCTCGCAAAGCAAATACCGGTTTTGTCGAACAGAAAAGAAAGAGGGAAAAAAATGGAAGTAGACATTTTCAGTTCCTTTCTGAATTTTTTAAAAGATAGACTCAATCTGCTATAGTTATCCTAAATTCTGTTGTTACGCGTGCAAAGTGCAGAAGAAATGACATCGCCATTTTAATGGTGTGTTCTACTTGGTACGCGGCAAACATAGAATGTGTGTGAACGGAATTCTAATAATCTCGTTAAGCATTTGAGTGACATTCCACTTTGGAATAGTAACAAAAAAAAAAAAAGAGAGTCGTCACGTATCGTATTAGTAAAATTCCATTTATATTCCGTCACTGTTTCCACGCGTATTTTCTGTTCCGTTATTAGAGAACTTGATCCGTACGTCGCTCGCACTATAATGTCGCTTTTAACTAGTTTCGATAACTGGAAAAACTATCGTTGTATGTAATTTATCGTAGGTGTAACTTTTGTTAGGTTCAGAACGGTGTGACCCACCAGGGGGTCATCGAGTGATACTTTTATCTTGCTGACGTGACCCATCGATGGGTCATTTTAGTGTGAACGACGAAAAAGGTTGAATAGAAATAGGTGAACCATTGGTGGTTCATTATTTTGTAATATTGTGTGAAAAAACACGTACATTTAACGGGTGAGAAGATTAGAAAGTGAAAAATTAAATGTGAAGCCTAGAGTGTTCTTTCGTTCGACTATACATTTAAGGACTTTGGGTCTTTTTTGACTCAGAATGTTTTGCGAGTCACTTTTTTGGGCCAAAGAGACCCTAAGACCTTAAAAGTATACTGTCGAACAGTAGAATACACTAGCATTGATACCTTAAGGTCTTTGGGTCTTTTTTGACCCAAAAAAGGTCTGACAAGATTTTGAGTCAAAAAGGATCCAAAAATTTTAAGTGTACAGTCGAAAGGAAGAATGCACTAGGGGTTGATGCCTTAAGGTCTTTGGGTCTTCTTTGACCCAAATTCTTTTCTGACCTTTTTTGGGTCAAAAAAGACCCTAAGTGTACTGTCGAACGGA
>NW_017100231.1:3593091-3594444 GCF_001263275.1 Habropoda laboriosa
TTTTTGGCCCAAAGATCCAAAAAGGTCGGAAATGATTTTGGGTCAAAAAAGACCCAAAGACCTCACGTGTAACAATTTTTGCTACCAACACGCCATACGAACCTAGACAAATAACCTTTAATAAAATTTTAAGGGAACATAAACTTGATAACAGCAAAAATTACTAGAAAAAAAAAAAAAGACTCGAGGACCGGGCGAAGGTCAACGACACCAAACACTCCATCACAAGCATTTCCTGAATTTCCCTCTCGTTCCAAACGCGTTGAAAAACGAACCCTTTCTATTCTCTTCAAAACAAATTGTTCCATAGAAATCCTCTTACGCGAAGGTCTAAGTGAGAGACGCGGCGGCATATTCAGCCCGGAGGCGTCGTCGTGGGCGCAACATCGCGCAGTCACATGCAAGGATTCCGTCTTGGGCTCGAATCACCGTAAGCTCGCGGTAATTACAGGTAGGCAGTGCGAGCAGTGCTTCCTGGTAAGCCGATAATTGGTGCCTGTTAGACTCAGATAAGGTCACCGGGGCTCATCGACCGACCCGTAGAATTTAGGAACTTCCACTTAATTGCATCGTATTTCCACCAATATGATTATTTGCCTCTTCGAGCTCGCCAATAGCTAAGACAGAAACCTTCTTGTGTCTCGAACCTTTTGTTGAATCCTGATTCAACAAAGCTTCTCCAAGTATACCCTCTGACCTTTGCAAAACGACAAAAGTCATCGTTTCGTCAAGCTTTTCCAGCTGACTAGTCTCTTCTCTCTGTCTCTCTCCCTTCGACACAGCTTACAATTTTCTTTCTTTTTTGGTTTCAATTTTAGCCGGTGCTTGTTAAAAGAAGAAAAAGCAAATTGATCCTCGTAACTGTGTTTCACGATATTCGATTCAGGTACAACGGCGAGCTTTAAATCGAATTGCCGGCCCGTAGGGAGAACGATGACGCGTGCCACTCGGTGATACTGAAAAGTGTATTTAATCGGGGACTCGACTACGAACGATAACTGTTAAATAACACGGCCAGGGATTAGCGAGCTGGTTAATCGAGTGAAAAATCTCCACTGGCAGCGACGCGACCGGCTTCCTTTTGCGGTATAGGTGAACTTTTTGCGTGTCGCGGCGCTTCGCTTTGTCGCGAAAGTTGGCCTGGATCGTGGGAAGAAATATGAGGGAACCTTGAGGAAATTTATTTTGTGGAAGTGGAGGAGGGGCGGGGAGAACTGAATTCGTGGATGTGGGGAGAGAAGAATTTTTTAATCGCGAATGCTACAATTTTCAATTCTTGAGTTCGAAATCAAAATTATGGAATTTTTTAATTTCTGCACTGTGAAAATTTGGAATTTTGGAAATTTATTTCGA
>NW_017100231.1:3594454-3601251 GCF_001263275.1 Habropoda laboriosa
TTCGTGGGAGTTGCGGAGGTCGCGGAGCTGAATTCGCGAATGAGGGGAGAGAAGAATATTTTGATCGCGAATGCTACAATTTTCCATTTTCCAATTTAGAATTTTTCACTTTCCAAACCTCTTGAAACCCTAAAAATTTTTAAATCGAAGAAATTACGATCCTCCAAATTTCTAAATTTTCGAATCCTCAGATTTTGCAGCAACTAGAAAATCCTTGGGTCCTCTGGCAATTTAATTCCTCGGATCTCCAATATTCGTGATTTAAGGATTTCGATAAAGTTTCACTCGCAAGTACAACAGATGCGATAATTAATAAATCGTGCAAGACACGGGATTTACCGAAGATCTATAGGGTTGTAGATGTTGCAAGAGGCTGGTTGAAACCACGAGCAATCGAACAGCAATAATTTCGTAATTTATCTTCGAACAGAAGTCTGAACACGAAGGTGATCGCATTCCTCATTCAGATTAATCGACGCCGACTGTGAAATTACTGTACACCAACGAAGGTGGAGAGTATGCTCGATCGAATCGCTTCTCTCTGTAACACGCTCGAGATCACTGCAAATCTTTGCCACTGGCTCTCGTGGCTGCTGAAACTCTCTCGGCTCTTGTCGGTTAAACAAGCGAATGAGTTTGTTAAATTCGCTCCGACTATATTGATCGAAAGCCTCACTTCGCCAATGAGCTCGAAGCTTTCCTCAGGTTTGTGATTATCGAAACGGTAGGTATCGAATACTTTCGATTACCATCGTTTCCTATGGTCAAACACTACCGGGGCTTCGTATTTGAAGCGTTTTTTGAAAAAGTTAGATCACAGTTGTAGATGAAAGTCATCCTCGAGTGCATCGTAAATATGCAGCTCTCTCTGATTCGTCTTTTCATGCTTCCAAGTACTTTATCGATGCTTTTGATAGTTTGGTGAGCTCGTTGTGCTGATTATGTTTAAATAGGTATTGGAATCGGTTGGATTCTGCAATATTCTGCTTGGTGAGAATATTGAAAGAAATTATTTTCAGGGATGAGTTTGCCAGCGAAAAATTTAATATTGAAAGTCGATAATTCGAAGTAGTCTTCATTTAGAAGAAAGCACTTCCGATCTACATTCACGTTTAAAAAAAATTAGAGAATTAGAAAAATTTTTAATTTCATACTTTTAATTCTGAATTTTCACAAAATTAAGAAGTTTGAAAATTCCATAATTGCGAGGATCTTTACGATTTATTAACTACTGCATCTGTTAGAGAACTTGAAGATTCGAAAATTCAGGAATTTTCAGGATCCTAATTTCTGAAACCGAAGGATTTTCACGATTCCAAGAGGCTGAGGATCTTTACGATTTATTAATTATTGCATCTCTTACTTGCAAGTGGTACTTTACCCAAATCCTTCAATCGCGAACCTTGTAGACCTAAGAAATGAAATTACCAGAGGATCCTCAGAATTCTGAGCTCCTGAAGAATTAGAGAATCCAAGAATTCTATAGTTATAGAAAACCTGAAGATTCGAGAACTTGAAGACTCGAAAATTCAGGAAATTCGAGGATCCCAATTCCTTAAATCCTAAAACTCCAAGAGCCTGAGGATCTCGCGAACTCCAAGACCGGGAGAAGAACTCCGCTAACTCGAGAACCCCAAGATCTCGTAGACCCTGAGAACCCGAGGACTCCGCGGACCTCAAGAACCCAAGTATCCAAAGATTTCGAGAACCTGCGTGGACTTTAAGAACCTGAGAACTCTCATAACCTCGAGAACCTTCGAAACCTGAGAGGACTCGGTAGCCAAAGGACTTAACCTACCATCGCCACCTTTAAAATCTTCCAACCTAATATTCCACTCTACAGCCAGAAAAACCGCAGAATACTTGGAAGCGTTATAACCAACCTCACGAACAATGTCCCAATCGATCCTGAATGACTATCCCCCCCCGTTCTTTCTCCTCCAGTTTCTCCTCGAATAAAATATTCCATTCACGAGTCGCTCGGTTTACATAGCCTCGGCACGATTAAGGATTCCACGAAATAGCGAACTCCAGAAGAACAACTCCGCGTCTCGTTTACTCGGCCAAAACCAGACCTCTGCAACTAAATCGATCACTGCCTCGTCCTGCTCCTACTAACCTTCTAAATAGAGCAACTGGCAAAAAGTTAATCCTTGTTGTTTCACCGTGGACCAGAAATTGCTCGGAGAATTCGCAGAAAAAGCGTCGCAGGGTACAAAACACTGTGAATTTCACAAGAAGGACCAAAAAGGCTGGCCGAAAGTTGGACCAGATAACTAGGCAAAGACACTTCTCTATCTGAACACGTTCAATTCTAATTTAATCGATTATTATTGAGGCCATCGATAGAGAAAAGGCTTATGAGCTTCTCTTTTGGATTTTGAAATCGATTTTCTTGAGATAGCATTTTGGCCTATGTCCCCTTTTTCCCATCAAACGCCTCAATTATGTATCCACTATGTCATCCCAACTGTTTTCAATTACCACAAACGCAACAAGGAACCACAGGTTCGCACATGGTCGAGTAGATCACACAGCGCAGGCATGTCGGTGATAAAAATAAATCCGCGGGAGAAAGAATCAGAAGAAAAACAGGTCCGCGGTTAAATAAAAAGCCCGTTAATTCCCGCGCTGTCAGCCGCTTTAAAGCTAGCCACAATCCATTGAAAGCCATTGGAACCGGGTCAGTTCTGCTAACTAAAACGGTTTCATCGATAACTATACTGGAGGCTGGCAGGCGTACCGGAGGTGGGATATTTAACACGTACGAACTCATCTAGCAACCGGCACATGTGCACATCCTATACTATACATGTACGTACACACATGTACACACGTGTATGTATATATACAGGGGCGAATGCCGCGCAGAAACGTCGTCCCGCTCGACCATTGATATATTTCGACGTTTACGACTTGAAGTAACTTTGCCTAATATATGGCTGGACTTGGATTGTAAATTTCCTCACTTCCGAATATGTACCCCGTTCCAAACCATCCAGCCTCCCCATTCTCTATAACCCCGCCACTCTACCGTGTATTTACTCGAGCGCCCCTAAACTGCCATTCGACCGAGCCAGGCAGAGGAAAGTCCTACAGGGGGAGAGAGGGGCAACGATCGTTCGATCCCCTTTCATGCAAGGCATACTCTCCCCCTCGGGCTCATTCATTCCCGAATTTACCACCGCCAAATATTTTCCAACGTCCCTGGACTACCTGACAGCCAAACCGCGCTTCCGTAGGGATAGAGATAAGGCATCGTCGGAGAAGAGAATTGTGGCTTGCGCGGGAAATCAACGGAGAAATGGAACTGGAGGTATTTGTGAAGCTTGGTGGGCTGTATGGACGATGTGTAACGGAGTACAGTTTGTAGTCTATCGTTGGTGAAAGAATTGGCTCGCAACTTTCAGGGATTTAGATTTAGTTGTCAATAATTTACAGACGCACGGATGCGATGAATACTTTATTTGGGTAATTTGTAAGTTCTTGTTGGTGGTGTTATTCTTCGTTAAAAAAGGAATCGAAAAGTCCTCTGTCATTTTTCAATCTGACGCTTCGTTTTTGACATACGAGCGTTTGAAGTTTTGAGATAATGGCGCGTGGCGCTAGTAGTCAGCCCCAGAAACTTCCAGCGCTTGAATCTCGTAAACGGAGCTTCGAATTGAAAAATGGCAAAGGACTTTTCGATTCGTTTTTCCACGTAGAATTAATCAGTTTTTCTGTGATTATGAGATACCTCGGTGAAAAAAATTGTACAATACCTGTAATGCTGGATACTAAAGACAAATAGTATTTTATACTACTTGGTATCGGAAGCACTAAATTTTTCGTGCAAATTACTCTAAAACGTCAATTCATTCACGCACATTACTTTGGATGATCGAGACACCTGCTCGGTCGCGAGCCAAAGGCGCTTCTCGCGAGATCGACAGACCATCCCCGGTCCCAATTACGATAGAACTCATTAGAGAAATTATCTACGAAGAGAAAGGGAACGAAGGGACGTTCGGCAAAGTACTTCTGCCGGAGTTGGCGACTGTTATAATTTTAAAGACGTTCCCCGCGCCAAGAAGAAAGCTGGCCCGGCCGTAATTTATGACGAAAGCCTCTCTAAGTAATTAACAGTTGGTCGGAAGAAGGGGAGAGAAGGGGGAGGAGTTTACCTTTATCTCCTTTTTTCCCCTTCCTTCCGCGCGAGTTCAGCGTTCGAGCGAATTGTTTCGACTCGGTTCTGCGACAGACTCTCCGTGCTGGTAATTCCACGGGACTTCTCGTCGTTGAACCTGCCGGAAAATCCTTTGGAGCGAGACAATAGCGCGAAGAGAGAAAAGACCGGGGAATTTGATAGAGGTTGAGAAACACGGGAAAGTGAACTTTCTTTCCTCTTCGTTTGTAATTTTACCGTTTTCCCCTCGCATGTTGACCGTTTTTTATGCACTTTCGGTTAACTCTCAAGTACGAATAAATTTAACTATTGTTATGCATTTAGTAGAATCTCCTTCTTTGTTGCTCATATTTTACAATTTCAGTGCAATTATTTATTATTATTTTTGGTCAAATTTCTGGTTTTGCAGGTTAATTATATACCCCGATATTTATCCTTTTTATTATTAAGTCTGTTTGTAATTTCATCTTATTAGAATGCACTGTTTCTTTCCTTTTCAATTTCTGACGAATACATGCTATAGGCGGGCGTCGTAGTGGGGGTAAAATCGCAGCGTGGTGGGAGGGAACGACCTCGAGCAGCCTAATCTTCGACTCCGCCTATAAAAATCGACATTCCTGCGTTCGCAAACCCGATAGACAAACCTCCTTTAATTTTTCAGAATCTCACCGTACGATCGTTCGAATTACTGTTTCCTTTTAATTACTTAGAATTCTCGGTTAACGCTTCGGAATAAGAACGCACGAAATGAAATCTAATAATTTATACGATATCCTCTGCACACTCCACCTCGAGTACTACGAAAACATGGCAAGTACGGTTCAATTCAGAATAACTTCAAAAGCGTTTCGTGCACGGCTCGCGTTCCCTAGAACGTTTCTTGGCCACTCGGTTGCGAGGCCAGATACACCGAACACAGGTAACAAACGAACTCGAAACAAACGCGGCTCACTCAAAGCGAAATAAAACAGTAATATTACTCGTGATCCTCGTGATAAATAAATACCACAGAGTCGATGATAAAAGAAAAAGGAATGAGAAAAAGAGAGAGAGGGAGAGAGAGAGGAAAAAAGAGAAAGTTGCTATGCGTAAAATGCGGCGACCGGCTGCAAACTCAATTACCGGCGCCGAAATTAAATTTTGCCGGCGCTTTGTAAGGTTCACGCGAAAAAAAAAGAGCGAGAGAGAGAGAGAAGGAAAGAGGAAAAGCCTCGTTGAAATTCGCGCTCCTTTCACAGAACCGACGAGAGCGACGCGAAATCGCTTTAAAAAAATTGCGAAATTCGCGTAATCTTCGAGACCGAAGTAGCATGGATACTTCGAACGATCGTTTAATTTTAGGGTACTAGATGTTCTAAGGAAATAAAGGGTGGACGAATCCAGGTTAGAATTGTGGTTTGTTTCAAGAAAAATTCAGAGGTGATATGAAAGTGAAGTATAGTCGGTGGAAGCAATATAGTGCGGCTGTAAAATTGGTCAAACTTCAAAGTACACCTACTTTAAACGCCTAAACGATAGTTCGCGGAACATGAGGAGCTCGAGCCTTGTTCAGGACCAAATTTGAAAAATTCAAATTTCAAATTCAATAACAAATTCGTCACCTATTTACTAATCTAGACATAACTTTAATGACAAATTGTAAGCATAAATTTCAAGTATCAATTCACAAATTATTTAGGCACAGTCAAGCAAAGGAAATTTCAAAGTATATTTCACGGATGAGAATATTCTGTAACTTCTAAACTAATGATTTTTACACCCAAGTTTATTAGAACTTTTTTGTTTCTTTTGACGAGTACTATACGCTCCTAAAATTTGAGCACAAATTTTTTCCACACCCTAACATTGCTTCGATCAACTATACATAAGGATACTCGCTGAAGTCTTTAAGATAATCCCAAGCAAATGTTCTACTATTTTATGTATTATTGGGCACTGTTTCTCTCGGTGAATATATTTTCTCCATTTTCCAAGGAAATCTGCTGTCATTTGTCACGATGAAAATTCTTTGAAAAGAAACCTCGTTGAATTTATCAATGAATCAACTGAGTCGAGTTGAAGCTTCGGCGAGTGGAACAGAAAAGAAAGCAACAAAAAATAGAAACGAGGATTGTCTGTATTTAAACCTCCTTAGCTAAGTGATAAGATGAATTACGGGATGAACTGGCGCCGACAACCGGGCTCGTTTCATTCATCTGGAAGAAGTCTGGCGCTCGTCTCTGTTTCTCGTTTATCGTTCTCGGGGTGGCGTTTAAGAGGAGGCCAGAGAGGATACGTTTTTCTCGGTGGCGCGTGTATTGTCACTTCACGTTAAGTCAGCTTTTCTCGTGTTCGGGACACACGAATTTCACGTGGTGGTTTTCAATTCGACAGGATATTGCACGCTTGTCGTTTCTCTGTCCAATAATTTCCTGGCGAGTCGACTCGTTCTTGTAAACTTATTTAGTTTTTCTGGGCTGATTCTAGCGTGACTTTTTCACGAGATAGTTTTAAGGTAGAATCGAGAGAGTGCCTGTGAAATGTGTGGGTAATAGTGTGAAAGACATGGATTTTGTATTGTGCGACTGAAAATTAGGGCTGCGTTGAAGTTAATGGAAGATTAATATATAATCTTATTTTTTATTAATTTATT
>NW_017100231.1:3601439-3627433 GCF_001263275.1 Habropoda laboriosa
ATTATAGTAGCTACAGAGGAAATTGTTAATTAATTTGTTTTCAAAATCTATCTTTTAAAAAATTTCATTTCATTCTTTCCTAAGCTTTTATGCATTAAGAATAATAAATTTTCTAACTTAAAGATCGCAGAAATTACACTCGGTGACAATAATCGACGTATTTCATGCTAGATACAGGGATACACGTCTGAAGGGAACGTTTCAAATTTTTCCAGATAAGTAAATCACTATCTTTTAAAATGTCTCGTCTACCATTTGGTACAGGAAAATGAGATTCAGCGAGTTGGTTGCATTGGACACTCTGTTATACTCGATAGCGTGCTCGGAATCTCAAACGCAAGGCAGGTAAAAATTGTCTTTATCCTTCGTTTTTTACCATCTCTTTCCATCCTTCCTCGCTTTCATTTTGTTTCTCTTACATTTTACATTTTTATACCTACGTGTTTTGTATATATTTTTCCTCTGTACGTGCTCTTTATCAAATCTTCGTACACAAGGATTTCCTTTATTCTCCATTCTATTCGGAATAAATAATACCGATCTAATTTACGAAACGATCGCTGTTGTTTACGCTGGTAAAAAAACTTTTTCCGGTATCAATGTTATATTGGTTCACCGAAATTTTGGAAATTCATCTCCTCTTTCGACGTTTGGCAATTCTTCGTATCGATCGTCTCGGAATAATAAATTTACGCTTTCAATTGCTATCCTGTTATTTAAAAAGTTTATCTTTAACGGAGAAAAAAGGGAGTTTTTTGAATTTTTCGCTTTCGATCAATTAACCAGGTATCAGCATTGAGAACTATTATTCTCATCTATGGAATAGAATTTTTTTAAGGATTTTTGGTTTCATTATTGTAGTGAAGTATAAAAATGACTGTACCCATCATGTTACGCCACTGGTAAATTATTTGCTACTTAATTGCACGACAAAGATTAGAAATTGATGAAAAATGAAGAAAAATGAACTTTGTTTTATTTTAAATGACAAAGGTTCTATTTTACATTGCGTAATGGATGTCTGCAGAGTAGATAGAAAAATAATCGTAGTAGGAAATGACGCTTTCCTTCCTGAGCCCCAACTGGTGCTGCCAGAAGGCGGGAAATTTGAATATATATCTAACAGAAATCCAGAAAATAAATTTTAAGTTACAATTATGTCTTACTTGAAAATTATACGAATTTATTCAAAGCTACCAGAAATAAATCTGAACGTCCTTAATCTCCTGAGAGACGAATTTTTAAAGCTCAACAAAAAGTACAATAGTTCAACTTTTCCTAAGTTCATCGCTAAATGGGACGAAAAAAAAAAAAAATTGAAAATCCACGAGAAATTCCAGAAAAGAAGCTTTCACTAAACGAAGCAGAATATTTTTCGACTCAATGCTCACAAAAAATTCCACCCTGTCGATATTTTCCACATAAAACGTGTTCCTATTACAAAATTGTAATTCTCTGGCAACGCAAAACGCGTTAAAAAAATTTCAAAAATTTTCCTCGGAATCTTTTCCTCCGCCATATCCCACAAGCTAACGAAGAAACACGCTTCGCAACTGTATTACCAAAAACAGGACGGAACTACCGTTCTCCAAACGAGAGAAGCGGTCTTCTTGAAAAAAGAAAGAAGAGAAAAAAAAAGAAACATTTCTTGGTTCTAATCGTAAGCCAGAAGGGAAGTAGGGTGTTAAAGAGTCACGTGTCACGTAGGTAAGATGTTAGAAGGAACGTCGTTCGCGTGGAATAGTAACGGAGACAACGGGAGACGGGGGAGATTCGTTTCCAGAGAGGTTACTTCTCTCGCGTTAAACGGGAACTGATTTTCTTTCTTTCACATGCACGTGCAGCTTTCCTCACCGCGACGGCACCAGCTCGACTTTTGAATTTTCAAAGCGCCGAGAAAATCTCATTTTCCGCGGCCGCCATGAGAACTCCTGCGTGCTCGAAGATTCATCATGCGCTCTCCTACTTATATACGCCATGTTCCACGTTTCTTTACACTGTTTCGCGTGTTCGCACGCGAAGGATTCATAATTTCGTGAAAATACGTGCGATTCCTTCGAGAAACTAGGTTCCAGGTGAATTTCAGGGAGAATGCAGAAGGATTTTTATCGCCGATTGCTAGTTGCTTCGTGAAAAGTGAGGTTAGAATGGGTAGATTAATTTAAATGAGCCTTTTGGGTGGATATCTTTTACCATTTCTGTGTGGAGCTTTAAATATCTTGTTTACTCCCATTTTTCTTGGGTGGATTCAAGGCGGAAAGTAGAATTTTTACTGCTAATTGCAAGTCGCTTCGTGAAAAGTTAGGTTATGTCAGGTAGATTAATTTAAAGGAGCTTTTCGGTTGAATATTTTTTATCATTTTTGTGTGCAGCTTTAAATATATTGTTTATTTCCATTTTTCTTAGTTAAATTCAAGGCAGAAAATAGAATTTTTATTGCTAATTGGAAGTTGGTTCGTGAAAAGTTAGGTTATGTTAAAGTAGATTAATTTAAAGGAGCTTTTCGGTTGCACATTTTTTACCATTACTGCGTGGAGCTCTAAATATCTTGTTCATTTCCATTTTCTTTAGGCGAATTTAAAGCAGAAAGTAGAATTTTTATTGCTTATTGCAAGTTGCTTCGTGAAAAGTTAGGTTATGTTAGGTAGATTAATTTAAAGAACCTTTTCAGTTAAATACTTTTTACCATTTTTACGCGAAGCTCTTTCGATTTTCCATATTCGAGCTAAATTACATAAAAATTCGCATTTCATCAAGAATAATATACACAAAGTGTCTCGTTTATTCCGAAAACTCAAATGCCTCCAAACATCAGTTGCTACTAAACACACCAAAAAATGAATAAAAAAGAGTTCCCAAAAGTCACTTCGAAAATCATTTCAACATTCTTTTACCACAAAAACTCTCAAATTTTTTCTCTTCCCAAAAACATACAGCGAAAGCTATCGACACACCGAAACTTCCTCCATTTCAATCACAAAAGCACATCATCTTACATTCAAGCTAACATCCACTTCCCATTATTCATAGTATCGCCCATTTATCTTTCGCGAATATTACCTCTCGTTTCTCCCAGCACAAAAGCCCCATTATATTTCGCAAACGCGATCTTCCTCGTCGATTAGTCGAACGTTAAAATTGCAACAAACATTAGACCGTGGTAACGGAGAGAGACTTACAATAATGATTCTACGTAATAGAGGCGAGGCGAGGGAAATTTGGACAGTCGGGAGAGGGAGCATTCGTTGCACCGCGAAATAATACTCTGCGATATTAGCTTCGCGATGAATTTCACAGTTCGTTCCACTTTTATTTCGGAAGAAACGCGAACGGATCCTTTCACGGCCAGAGGAGGACAATGCAGCTTTCTTCCGCAGAGGTCCCAGCCTTACCTCTCGGATACGTACTCCGCTTTAATTGCCGTCCTCCGTCGCGAGCACCGTAAGACTGTGGCACAATACGCTGATAACGGGTGAAACGGTGATAAAGGAACCGGGACGGAGACACGTCGCTATCTGGGCAAATTCTACGACGCGCTGCTCAGCCGGAAGAGATGTATCGAAGAGTTTAACCCTTTCATGCGATGAGAAAGTGTATTTACGTCGTGGTTTGGGGAGTTGTAGTGGTAGGACGTGTGGATGTGTTTCTACGTTGATGACGGAATCTTTTGAGACACTTGGAGGATATAGTGAAACGATTCACTTCGGTTTTTGGTGTTTTTCTAATTTTAAAAATGAGAGGGAATGAATAAATGGAAGAAATTTAGGGAATTTCATTTGACGGAGTTAGCGACTTTCGGATAATATATTGTAGGAACCAACGACGGAAAAATATTCAGGGACCCCAACGGGAATCGAACCCGGGACCTTCGGCTTAGCAAGCCGAGGCTTAGCGCGCTACGCCAACCACTCCCTCTCTATTGTCTATTCGAGGTTTCCTATTTGGGCATGGACACCCCGATACTACACTCGGCCATCCTCAACTGACATTCACCCTCGAATGTCCTCAGTGCAACACTTTCGGGCACACTCCCCCCACACAGTGGCACACAGCCGAAACGACCAATTTGGGAGACGTGCAACCCTCGACACGTTTTCATCGCACACCTCCTGTGCTTCGTGCAGCCGTAGAGGCCTCCATCCCGGACGAGCCCCATTTGTAGGAACCTAGGGAAAAATATTGAGGGACCCAACGGGAATCGAACCTGGGACCTTCGGCTTTGCACGCTACGCCAACCACTCCCTGTCTATTCCCCTGTCGGTTTCCTATTTTTGGGTATGGAGGCCCCGATACTACAATATCGATAAAAATATGAGGAGATTTGATAAAAGATTAAGAAAGATTGGTTCCAAAAAATTTCAATTTTGGGATTCTTCTGGTTTCAGTATCAAAGAACGTGTTTAGTGCTTAATTTTTCATAAATTAAAGGAGTTTAACGAATTCTATTTGATAGAGTTAGGGACTTTTGCTTCTGAGTGGATAATACACTACCGGCCAAAAGTTTGGACTCACTGAGCCATTTACACAAAAAATTTCCAGAAAAGAGTCAGCGACTTTGAGAATTTTTTATCGTTCGAATCAATTGATAAATGTAGAATTGAAATAAACTTCAAATCAATAAAAAATTAGCAGCAGATTTAATATCGATGAAAAGTGGGAGGTGATTCCAAACTTTTGGCCGGTAGCAAACGGTAGGTTTGATAAAAAAAAATATTAAAAATTAGTTCCAAAGATTTCTCGGAGGGTCCTTTGGTCATTCTTTTCCAACAATTGACAACTTTGACTGAAGTCCATAATTTAAAAAAAATTGTGGACGGTCAAGGTGGACCAAGTGGACATTTATAAGTTCTCCAAGACTCTTTCCAAACGTTTTCTAGCAGTAGAGTAGCTTTTTCGAAAATTTTCTACCTCCACGTCGATGTTCCTACTATTAAAATTACTCTAAAAATTTCTGCCCTCAAAAATTCGAAATTGTCCCCTTCTTTCTTTGAAGAAACTTAGCATTTCGGTTTCTATGATATTTCTCCCATCATCCTTTACAAGTATGCGATCTCCAGAAAGTTGAATAAATGTTACGTTTTATAAAAATCTTAAAAATTAAAATTCCTAATTCTAAAAAAATTGGAAAATTAAGAAAAAGATTCCAACTTTCCAAGAGATAAAAAACAAAAAGCAGCGAAGAAGTAAGAAAAAGGAATAGAAAGAACAAAAAACAATTGCTCAGTTCCCAGATAATGCGAGACAATATACAAGAAAACTCACTTTTCAAAGGGTTAAGATGTTCCAAGACGCGTTTCGATAACACATACTCACAGAGAAGTGAAATTTCGTGGACAATGTTCGTAGATAGGTTTCTCTAAATTCCAGTGATACATACCTGAAACAAAACAGAGAAATAATTACATTAGAAAAATTCATTTGTTCGATTTGTTGAATGGGATACGCGAGATTTTGGAGAAGTTTAAATTACGTTCGCTGTGTCGTAAGGTTTCTGCGATACAATTATAAGTTCGAGAAACCCGAGGTTTTGGATTACAAGGCTCAAATAACCTGAGAGTTGAAAAGTGCACGCTGTACGGTTGGCAGCACTGAATATGATATCCACAGAAAGTTCAGTTGTCGGAGTTCGAAAAGGCGTTCCATTTGAAAAGCTGACGTAAATCGATATACTCTGAGTTCTTTTTTTTCTTTCTTTCATATTTATTTCGTATGCGAGATATTCTTTGATATTTATTTGGTACGTTCGCATGCAACAGTCACTTGTACGATTTATTGCGTAGGATTATTGATAGTAACGGTAACAGGTACAATTCATTGAACAAATTGTTTAAATTAAAAATTTATTTTTGTAAACATTAGGACACCTTTTATATTCATCTAGAATTAAATTAAATTTCGTCGTCGAAGTTAGTATTGTATGTCAATAAAAGTAGGCATACTACAAGATTTCAGTCTGAAATTATTTTTTTTTTTGGGATCTTAATTTTCTAATGACTTTTTGGAAGTGTAATTGTAGTTCCATGTAAAAATCAATTTTTACCTGATTTAGAAGATCTAGAAATGAAGAAATTTCAGATAAAAAAAATTAAGAAAAAACACTGTACTTGCACCGAATTTAATTTTCTTTGCATTTCAAAAATCAAAGAATAACGAAACTTCGTTCAGCAAAAAACTACTTCCATCAGATTCAATTTTATGTAATTTCAAAAATCGAAGAATAGCAAAATTTTGTTCAACAGAAGACATAGCACTTTCATGGAATTCGATTAATTTTAAATTAAAAAAATCAAAGAATAGCAAAATTTTGTCCAACAAGAAAACAATTCCTCCAAAATGCTGTTTTCCAATATTTCACACAGAAAATGATGATCTACTCTCCCTGAGTCTCCCTCAGGAAACGAACTTCCCCAGTCTCCCAAATATCACAATAGAGTTCAAAACGCCCCAACTCCCAATTCGAGTACACGAGCTATTAGATTCTCCGCTGGGTCCCGCGAGGTGTCGGAGAACGAAGACAGAACTCTCGAGAGCTGGCGAGAAGAAGGAGAATAGACGAGCGAACGAGCGTTGCCACCTGTTATGCAGAGAGCTCACGCGATTCCAACGACTTATAGCGCTACGAAATCCTATAAAACGAGGATATCACGTGTTCTCTTCCCAAGCTGGTCGCATTACCGCTTCCGTGAAATCGCGATCATCGCTACTTTCCGCCTCGCGATACGCGTGTTAACGCCCCTAGGACTTCGTTTTCACGCGAATTTTCCAGAGAGACAGCTTGTGAAATTGAATATCGGCGAGGATTAATCCGGGAACCTAAATATAAATTTCCAATTCCGAGGTTCCGGCTGGCGACAATTAGACGTCGAATTCCGATAAGAGGATCCGTTAATATAGAGATTAAATCGATAGCGTGAACGTGGAGAATCTATTAACACGAATGGGAATCGTACACGACCCCATTCATGATTTCGATCATTTATTCCTGACCGAGTTGTACGGTCGCGTTTCACTGTGTAAAGTGGCCTCTGTGGGCGATCGATAATATCGATTAATCTGATATTGACTGTAATTCAATAATACACCAGATTCGGGATAATTCAATATTCACTGGAACTTCAATCTGATTCGATACTTTTTGCTAATGTTCAAGATTGATATTTTTGATAGTGAACTATAGATTTTCTGTGTTTAAAATTTTTAGGGACAGTGAACATGGAGTTGATCTCGTTAATATTCGAACACTATTTCTATATTATACTATTGTACGAACCGACGAAAAAATTTTGAGGGACCCAACGGGAATCGAACTCGGGACCTTCGGATTAGCAGGCCGAGGCTTTGCGCACTACGCCAAGTACTCCCTCTCTATTCTCCCGTGTCGGTTTCCTATTTTCATAATTCCATATTATAAAATAGTATAATTTTTTTTAAATTGGACGAAATGAAGTGAGTTTAGAGAGAGGAAAACTAAAGTCGTTTGGTCCACTATTAAAAATGTTATACTGTTCTGAAGAGTGTTCGAATATTAGTGAGAGTAACTGTGTGTGTACGTTTAGTTTTTGCGAAAAATTCGATATTTGTGACAGGGAAAGTATGAAAAACATAATCTGCGAATAAGGAACTCAGTTTAATTGCTATCGATTTAAAATCGTTTTTTTCAAATTTTCAAAAAATCGTCCTTAAAGAGATTAAGAAGTTATGATAGACCTGCAGTCTCTTGGGCTACTTGGCAATCTTATTTATTAACCTTTGCCTTGTAACGAGTCAGGTCCGTGTCCATTCTCTTCGTTGACAATTGGAGACTACAGGTTCTAATTTGTGGAATACTTCGCTCTCTTACTGGATAATTATAAATTAAATGGAAAGGAAAATAGTTCCTAAAAGAAAGTATGAAAACAAAAGATTTAACAGCTAGCCGTAGCAATTCGTTTCAAGCGGCAGCGTGTTCACTTGTACACTTCAAGGAACTTGATTTTCTGTTTGTTTTTGTCCGGAACTCGCGCGCGGCTTACAAGGCTATAGTCGTAAATCCGAATGAACGAAAGTCGCTTGAAAGTAAACTGAACGGCGGGAACAGTTTCGTAGGAAGTTTCAACAACTGCGATATAAAAAGGGGACTTGGTGGAACAAGAATTTTGCGTCGCTTCGATAAACGATTTCGCGTACGAAGTACGTCGTGGACAAGTTTTTTGTACCCTAGGTAAGTTCACTCAGACGAAATCTTAGATAGTTTTATTTTTCTGTTGAATCACACGTGTCCGGTCTCGATCGTGAAAACTATCCAGATTCTACGGTACAAATTTGCAAAGTTTCCAAAAAATTAGAATTTTCTCTCCCTTAACCCTTTAGGGACGTTGAACGTTCGCTATATACTAATGGTGACTATAGTGACCCAATGTTGAACGCTCCATGCACTAATGGCGACTGTAGTGACCCAACGTTGAACGCTTCGTATGCTTACGGTGAATACAGACTCCCATCGTCGAGAGAGCTCACTGTATACTGACGGTGACTACAGAGACCCAAAGTTGAATGCTCGCTGTATACTAATGGTGACTATAATGACCCGATGTTGAACGCTCCATACACTAATGGCGACTATAGTGACCCAGCGTTGAACGCTCCGTATATTAACGGTGACTATAGTATCCCATTGTCGAGCACTCACGGTATACCTACGGTGACTATAGTCACCCAACGTTGAATGCTCCGTATACTAATGGCGACTGTAGTGACCCCACGCTGAACGCTCCGTATACTAATGGCGACTATAGTAACCCAACGTTGAACGCTCGCTCTATACTAATGGCGACTATAGTCGCCCAATTTTTGAGCGTTTGCTGCATACTGACGGTGACTACAGTGACCTAACGTCGAACGCTCTATATTACGGTGACTATAGTGACCCAACGTTGAACGCTCCGTATATTAACGGTGACTATAGTCTCCCATTGTCGAGCACTCACGGTATACCTTCGGTGACTATAGTCACCCAACGTTGAATGCTCCGTATACTAATGGCGACTATAGTGACCCGAAGTTGAACGCTCGCTCTATATTAATGGCGACTATAGTCGCCCAATTTTTGAGCGTTTGCTACATACTGACGGTGACTACAGTGACCTAACGTCGAACGCTCTATATTACGGTGACTATAGTGACCTAACGTTGAACGCTCCGTATATTAACGGTGACAAACGCTCGCTCTATACTAATGACGACTATAGTCGCCCAATTTTTGAGCGTTTGCTACATACTGACGGTGACTACAGTGACCTAACGTTGAACGCTCTATATTACGGTGACTATAGTGACCTAACGTTGAACGCTCCGTATATTAACGGTGACTATAGTCTCCCATTGTCGAGCACTCACGGTATACCTACGGTGACTATAGTCACCCAACGTTGAACGCTCCGTATATTAATGGCGACTATAGTAACCCAACGTTGAACGCTCGCTCTGTACTAATGGCGACTATAGTCGCCCAATTTTTGAGCGTTTGCTGCATACTGACGGTGACCACAGTTATCTAACGTTGAACGCTCTATATTACGGTGACTATAGTGACCTAACGTTGAACGCTCCGTATATTAACGGTGACTATAGTCACCCAACGTTGAACGCTCCGTATACTAACGGTGACAATAGTTACCCATTATCGAGCGCTCGCTATATCCAACCGGCGACTATAGCACTCCTAAAAATTTTTAGCGTAGCATATCTCTATAGCTTGATATGTCCAAGGTAACCGATTTACTTTCGTCGAATTGCTTTATTTCACAATCTTAAGAACTGCAAAAATAACGAAAAAAATAATATTACCCTCTGTCGCTAAAGTATACTCTCACATCTCGACTCCCCCGTATAACATACACTCAGCCAATTTTGTCGTAACAAAAGGGTGAAAATCGACACCACTAGATCACCACCAACAAGTGACACACTAAAACACTTCTTTAAGTTAGCCCATTACGTCTAATCCCCCAAATCCAGTCCTCGCACAGTTCAGACTAGAATTCAACGATCCAGTGGGATCACGACAGTTCATCTGGCTTACAAGAGATCTCCTGATCGACGCTTGTTGCCTCGTTTCCCCCAAAAGAGAGCAAGAGGAAAAGGAGAGCTACTCTACTGGTTAACAACTGGCTCTGGGTATACCCACAACGGCGCAACTTTCGGTCAGGCAAGTTTGCCAGGCGTACGTGGCCCAAAGCAATAGGCACTTCCGGTGGACAACTAAGTTTCCTGGAGTCGGTTAACTTCCATACCAACCGGTGATTGCATCGGTTCGAGCTACTTCAAGAGGCTTCCTGGAGGATCCAACAGGCCGGATAGCGAATCCCTGGCCAGCCATGGGGATAGCTGCGAATCGTGCACCGGCTGCAATGACAACAGCTACCTGGCAACCCTCTGTCTAGCTCTAGCAAGCGTTAAGTCGAATGGGAATCGGCTCCTTCGAGCGAATTCCCCGGGAAAAAGCTTACAAAGCCTCTGCTTCTTGAGAACTTTCTCTTAGACTGGTTACTGGGCTTCTTGTCGTGCTCTGGGTAAGGAGCAGACTGTGCTTAAGACGTGGCTCTGTTCTTCTCTCGAATTGAGTCTGTATAGTTTATGGTTAAATGTGAGTAGAAATTGTAACCCTTTGGATATTTCATTTTGATCTTGAAGAAAGGTTCTCCTCTCAAATTGAGTCTCTGTAGTTTATGGTTAAATGTCAGTAGAGATTGTAACCCATTGGGTATTTAATCTTGATCTTGAAGAAATCGTATATGAGACACTAATTTCACACTAAACACACTAAATAAATGACACACTAAACAAATAAATAAAACTTTTGCAAATGTCAATATGATTTATTTTATGTTTAATGCAGATACAACTGTGCAATTGAAAATGAACGATTCTCCAATAAATAAACTATTGTGCAATAAGTATCAACGACGAGTAAAGAATAGTCCATCGAGTATAATATTTTGTCTCACTGGAAGAATTATTTCTCTTACAAACTGTACACCATTCACTGCCATTTTGAAATTCACGTTAAAAACACATTGAAACATTTTACATAAGATCTCTCATAAGGGAGCGTTTTATCGAGTTGGGGTCGATTTCTGTCCAACTTTCTAGTCCCTTTCTCCGTTGCGTGCGAGAAACTTTGTATTGAGCTTGGAGATCCCTAAAGTGATGTAAACGCGTACGATATAGACGCCATATTGAGACCACTGTGAGAAATTGAAAAAGAAAAAGGGTGTTTCCCTAGAGTGATCGAATAGGGTAGGAAACTAAGTTATTTTTTCGGTACTTCGCAAATTTGTCACATCTGCTCCACCAAAAATGGTCTTATAATACCATTTTCTTAACCTTTTCGGGACTTTTTCCAATTCTAAAATTAACACAATTAATATAACTCAATTTGCAGCAAAATTCCGTCGACTTTTCGATATTTCACAAATCTGTCACATCTGCTCCACCAAAAACTGGTATGTCAACAGCATTTTCTATACCTGAACGTTCGTGTAACGCGATTTTTTCCAATTTTGAAATGAACACGATTAAAAGTCCCTGTCGAAAATAAGCTACACGAGACCTTCCGCCGATGAACAGTAGAAAGATAATGAAATTTCATCGCGTAACATGATCAAGAGTGCAACGTTTCACATAAATACACAGGAGAGTGAAATTTCATTGGGGACATGCCTGGTCGAACAAAAACTGATATATGCATTCGAGATACACGTATGTATGTATAGAACGAACAACTTGCTGGAGCACAATCCTTTGACATTTAACAGAAAGACTAACAATCGTTGGATCGCGTCCTGCCAATACGCGTGACATTTCTCTCTTTGATGTTGGCCGACGTGGCATTTGCAAAACTTTGTTGCAAAATGAATATGCGGTTTTATCCGTACACGATCATTGGAACCATGAAAGGGATCTTTTGCGTATCACCGTCCTTCTATCTCATATTCTCTACATCTGTTGCTACATTTGTAGGTTGGTTCTAATAACTGCAAACCTATCCAGTAGATTTGTAGTTCCTGTGTATCTTTTAAAAGTTAATTTTTTTGCTACGACAGATTACTTCTTTCTAGCACGATTTTAATAGATTTAACGAAAAGCTGGTTAACAGGATTTCAGGAGAAATCCACTTTCTTTCTTTGACGCTTTTAACACCGGGACGGAAATCTTCCGCTAATACACTCACGTGTGAAGAAAGTGGAACGCTCCGGGAAGAAGCTCTAAAATTTCTCCGGGGGTGTTATCTAGATTTTCCTGCGTTTTTGCGAAAATGTGACAATGGTTCTCGTGAAAATTTCAAGGGATAAAGGAGAATGTTGACGTTCTGAATTTCTTTCTTCGCTCTTTTTTATCATTTTTTGAAATCATAACAGAGTGCCTGAAGAATTCCGTCCTACCAAGTTAAAGGCGCGAAATTCAAAAGGAGACCGGGTGAAAAGTTCCGAATTCGAGAGTTTCGTTAACTTAAAAAAATTAAGTCTCTTCTTCGACTGAAAGTAGAGGCGCGAAATTCAATAAGAGACCGAAAGAAGGGCACAGAAGTTTGAAAACTTCGTCAACTTATGCGGAAAATTGAATCTTTCCTCCGACTAAAAATAGAGGCGCGAAATTTGAAAAAAGACCGAAAGAAGTGCAAAAAAATTTGAAAACATCGTAAACTTATGCGAAAAATTAAGTCTCTTCTCCGACTAAAGATAAAGGCGCGAAATTCAAAAGGAACCGTATCAAAAGCACCAAATTTGAAACCTTCGTCAATTAATGCAAAGAATTAAATCTCTTCTCCAGCTAAAAATAAAGGCGCGAAATTTAAAAAGAGGCTAAATTGAAAGGACCAAATTTGAAAACTTTGTCAACTTATGCAAAGAATTAAATCTCTTCTCCGACTAAAGATAAAGGCGCGAAATTCACAAGGAAACTGAATCAAAAGTACAAAAATTGGAAAACTTCGTCAACTCTACGCAAAGAATTGAGTCTCCCCTCCGACTAAAGATAAACGCGCGAAATTCAAAAAAAAGGCCGAAGGAGCGCAAAAATTCGTCAACTTACGCCCGAAATTAAGTCTCCCCTCCTAATATAAATAAAGGCGCGAAATTCAAAAAGAGACCGAACCAAAAGCTCCAAATTCGAAATCTCCGTCAACTCTATGCAAAGAAACGAGTCTCTCCTACTAAAACTAATGGCGCGAAATTCAAAAATATGCCAAATCAGAACCCCGAAAAATTCGAAAACTTCGTCAACTGTACACACTCCATATACTCCCCAAGGCAAAGCAACCAAACGAGACTATAAACGAGACCTAACCTAACCCTTAACAAATATCGCTTAATTCTCTCAGAAAACACTCGGCAACACCTCACACCAGCAATCCATCCAACGATTTATCGCGCAGAACGTTGGAATTCCCCAAAATTAGCGACATTATTTTCCGCAACGCCGCCGTAAGGTGAGGTCTCGGCGGTTTCGTCGAGCAACCTTGCCTCAAACCGAGATTGCATTAACGCCGGCAATTTACACAGACGCACAAAACGGCCGTGGCCCTTTTGTACCAGCCAGCTCTAAAATGGCCGTTTCGAAGCCAAGGCGGAGTTTAACCACCCCCACGGTTAATGAAACGCTGACACAAATGTCATATTTCGCGGCCTTAACGAGACACGCATTCACTGCTAGTAGTATGACGACGGCTGGCCAGCCTGGCGATAGAAATTACGCCCAGTCTCAACTGCTGCTTCTGCTTCTATCTCTCTCTTTTTCACCCATTCGAATTTACATTCGACGAATGTGTGTGGCGACGCCAAGTGAAATGTTAAATGTACCTTCTTTTTTTTCTTTTCGCCTGCTACTCAACCACGATCTTCCGTTCCATCTTTCAACAGCCCCGCCTTTTGATCTTCTCCTTCTTCTCTCTCTTACGCGGACTCTTGCCCACGGGCTGACAAAAAGCGTCGCGATTTTATGGCGAACGTGTTTAAAGGAAAGACGACATTTTCCAACCGGTTGAATGGCGGTGACTGTGATATTTTGTCGCGATAGGGATTTCATGCTGGTTTGGACGAATCGAGGGTAAAGTGGAGGTTAGTAGTTGCGTCTTTGATGAATTGAATGTTTGATAAAGAAGATTGCGCGTAATGTCGAACGCTGTCTGGAAGATTGAAATCGAATCGATTGCAGTGATCGATCGTGTGTTTGTATAGGGTTGCAGATTTGTGGTGATTTTTGTGTTATGCGAGTCACTCAGTTTTGTGTGTTTCTGTATTTTCAGACGGAAATATTTATCATTTTCTGTTTTTAATCAAATATGAAGTCCAAAAAAATTAAGAACAATTTTTGAAACATTTAGGAAACCAATCAGTTTCAAAAATTACCTTCCGTGACATGTGAGTAACTCAATTTCGTGTGTTTCTATATTCTGATATGGAAATAATTTATCATTTTCGAGGGATAAATATTATCCCATTTTTTATTGAAATGTGTTGGATTATTTCGAACACCCTATGGAAATAATCAAGTGAGGACAAAAATGTCTCCGCGTTCTTTTAAACAAAGGCATCCACCAGATGTGTCTGGTGTCCGTCTTCGAGTCACGCACTGCACACTGCGATACCATAAAGTAAACAGTTCCTAGGCATAAGCGGACCCCAACTTTCTTTTTGAGTGCCTAGAAACACTCCTTTAGAACATTTCAAAGAGTAAAGACGTTTCCTCTGAGTCCGTTAATAAATAGTATATTAAAAGAATAAAAAGACTATTTCAGTAACCCATTTCCAATAAAATGTGAAGTCCAAAGAAATTAAGAACAATTTTTGAAACATTTAGGAAACCAATAAATTTCAAAAATTCCTTTCGTGAAATGTGAGCTACTCAATTTCGTGTGTTTTTGTATTTTGACAAAGAAGTGTTTACCATTTTCGAGAGGTAAGTATTATTGAATATTTTATTCAAATATGAAGTCCAAAAAAATTAAGAACAATTTTTGAAACATTTAGGAAACCAATAAATTTCAAAAATTCCTTTCGTGAAAATTGAGTTACTCAATTTCGTGTGTTTCTGTATTCTGATATGGAAATAATTTATCATTTTCGACGGGTAAATGTTATCGAATTTTTTATTGAAATATGAAGTCCAAAAAACTCAATAAAAATTCACTCACAAACACTATAAATCCAACAAATTTCAAACATTAACTTGGAACGCCTGTTCAATTATCACTTAAACACCTTTATCAATTCCATTTTTCAAACTTGTACGTATAAATTGACAACAATTTTCGTCCTCTCAATTCCCTCACAAACACATGCAAACCCCCTAAATTCCCCAAATTACCATCGAACACCTATTCACCAATTACCCAAACAATCCATCAATCCCAATCAAAAGAGAAAAGAAAAAATCATATCCCAAACTCCCCTACAAAATAATATTGAGTTCTAAAGAAACCTTGTTAAACCAACATTAACCCGGAATAAACGAAACCATAAACGACACCGTCGAAACGCAGAAATGAAAACGGCAAACGAGATCCCCTTCTCGGATTATTCGACGCGCATTAATAGCGGATTCGAGCGTAGTTTAGGACGAATCCGCGGAGAATCGTCGTTTAATCGGTTTACAGTTACAGTTTTCACGAAGTTTACCTCGACAGAGAGTAGCCGTGCTATCTCAATTTCGGCCGGAATTTTCATTCCGGGCACAGCCATAACCGCACCGCGAGAAATCGATTCACGATGAAATTTCCACGCGATGGATTGTACATATCCTTTGGCGTTATTAAAAAACGAGAAACAACGTTGAAAAGCATCGATCTTTCCCCCTCTCTCAGAGTGTTTCGTATCAACCACCGAACCCAGAGGCTAACCATCCGGCTAATTGATAATTGAAGATGGATTAAAAAGCAATTACACGAAACAGCAGCAATTGCTCGAAACTTTTCTCATTTTCTCTTTCCACCAGCCGAGAGAGTGAGAGAGAGCGAGTTTCGCGCGATCCCATGTACGATCGAGCCACGAAAATAAGATCGGCCGCGTGTCTTTCCACGCTTGAAAAACAAAAAAGAAAAAATGGCAAAAGGAGTAGAGAAAGTTTCGTCGTTTTCACGGTGAACTCCATCAAGCAGGAGTACGTGGAACGAAACTCGTGGCGAATCCAGGACGGTGATTGCGATGTAAATAGGAAAGTCGTGGAAGGAACGGCGCGAGACTCAGCCAGGACGAGTTTCCTTGGCACTTTTCTACCGTTGCCACGCGTGGAAACAGAAAGGACGGTCGACGACGCCCGCCATGGTCGACTTTAAGGACGAGGTTCTGGCGACGAGTTTCTGGGTGAATAAGAATTTCGAGTCGAAAACACGCATACCTGGGAGGTAGGAGGGATGAGGATGGAGAGTGAGTAGAGACTTAGGGATGTCGAACTGAGAATTTCGACGAGGTAAAGTGTACCGGAGATGATTGGATTTTTCGGTGTGAATTGACGAAGATGGTTGCAATTTGAATTTCTGTTGCGTGAATTGAACGTGGGTTTAGCGAGGGATTGGTGTAATAGTTTGGTGTTTGGGGAGGATTGGTAGCGTCTTTGTTAGACTGTTTTTGAGGGACTGTCGTTTTTAGATTGGAAAATGTGTCGCAGAGTTTGATATGTGGGTAAAAATGATATGTTTCTTGGTTTCTTTCTGGTGGAAATTTATTTATTAGTAGAGTGAATATTCCAAGGATAAGTGTGGCATAATTTAAGTTGATGTTGCAGGAATTAGTGTTTGGAGAAGGTTGACAAATTCCATGCTAGGTCATTTTTAGAAAAACGTGTTACAGAGTTTGATAAATGGCTAAAAATTATCTATTTTTCTACTACTAGCAGAGTGAATAAGGCATAATTTAACTTGATGTTGCATAAATTGAGTATAGTTTTGATAAGAGTTTATTAATTTGGTGCTTGGAGAAGATTAACAAATTCCCTGCCAGGGCATTTTTAGACTGAAAAACATGTTACAGAGTTTGATAAATATGTAATAATTGTCTATTTTTTGATTTTTTTTTTTTTTGAGGTGGAAATTTACTTAGTAGAGTGAATAGGCATGGCATAATTTTACTTGATGTTGCATGAATTAGTGATTGGAGAAGATTGACAAATACCCTGCTGGGTAATTTTCAGACTGAAAAAAATGTTACAGAGTTTGATAAATGTGTAATAATTGTCTATTTTTTGATTTTTTTTTTTTTGAGGTGGAAATTTACTTATTAGTAGAATAAATAAGCATGGCATTATTTCACTTGTTGTTGCATAAATTGGGTATAGTTTTGATAAGAGATTATTAATTTGGTGTTTGGAGAAGATTAACAAATTCCCTGCCAGGTCATGTTTAGAAAAACACGTTACAAAGTTTGATAAATGTGTAAAAATGATCTATATTTCAAATTTCTTTTTGAGGTGAAAATTTATTTATTGGTAAAATAAATAAGCATGGGATCATTTAACTTGATATTGAATAAATTGAGTATAGTTTGGACAAGAGATTATTAATTTAGTGTTTGGATATATTTATTAACAGAGTGAATTTTCAAAGTACAAACATGGCAAGTAACGTGTTAAATATTAGCAAGTCTCACTTTGCACTATTTTTTCCCTTAATCTTGTAATTTATGGAATTAACGTATACTCGGTTAATTAATTGATGTAAGTAATTATAAATACAGAGGTGTTCCAGGGAGCTTACTACAATTTCTGCAGTATTAATTCTTGTTGAAACACTCTCCCTCTAAAAGCCTGAGGAAAGACGCTTCCTTTAAATGCCCTCTTTTAAACTCTGTCTTGCCTCGTATTTTTCGCCTCCTTTTGCCTTCCATTACTTCCACATAGAAACGTAAATACACAGGTATACGGAAAATAGCCCGGCTTCTGGGGGAATATAGAAACTTCAGGCTTTCAACGATTTATATATATCGCGTTCACACTTCACTTTTTAAACGCGAAACCTGTAACTGATCTTTGGTAAACAAACTTAAACATGCAGTTTTCGTTCTTAAATGTATCTTATTTAATCATTCATTCTAGGGAGAAAAGATCTCACTTTCGTATAGAAAACATTTCTGCTTGAAAAGTGACTTTGTTCGTCAAATAATGTTTTTTTCTTAGATATACCTCTGTGTGAAGTCCTTTAAAAAGCTAACCTTTTCAGGGATATTGACACACGTGTGTGTTTGATATTTTTTTTAAATTTCAATATTTGTGATAGAAGAAATATGAAAATATAGTGAAAACCTGAGTGAAAATATAGAAAATATAGTGAAAATGTAGAAAATATAGTGACAATGTGAGTGAAAATATGGAAAATACGGTGAAAACATGACAGAAACTATAGAAAATAGAGTGAAAATATAGAAAATACAGTGACAACATGAGAGAAACTATAGAAAATAGAGTAAAAATATAGAAAATAGAGTGAAAATGTGAGTGAAAATATAGAAAATACAGTGAAAACATGAGAGAAACTATAGAAAATAGAGTAAAAATATAGAAAATAGAGTGAAAATGTGAGTGAAAATATAGAAAATATAGTGAAAACATAAGAGAACTTATAGATAATATAGTGAAAATGTGAGTGAAAATATAGAAAATAGAGTGAAAATGTGAGTGAAAATATAGAAAATAGAGTGAAATGTGAGTGAAAATATAGAAAACACAGTGAAAACATGAGTGAAAATATAGAAAATCTGGTGAAAACATGAGTGAAAATACAGTACAATACCCATTCACTACATAATCTCCCAACAAAACAAAAAAAACAGTGCTCAACTGCTATCAATTTAAAATGAATAAAATATACCCACACAAAAAAATAAATCCTTTTTTCCTAAAATAAAAAAAAATCCTCTCCAAAGAGGTCAATCTCCATTCCCCAGCTTCCCAATGTCTGAAGTACAAAACCGTTTAGTCTTGTTCATCGACAATGTCACGAACAAACGTTTTAATTATCCCCTCCAACTCCCTCGTTTCCCCCTATCACTCTTCTTTATTTTCTTCAATTGAAGAATAGAGCTGTAATAGGATAACAAAATCCTCCGAGGCTTGTACACCATGGTGTGACGTTAACGATTTCCCAGTTGTTGCAGATTACTTTCGCCCTAATCCTATCATCATCCAGCGGAATCTCTTTCTCTCTCCTGTTTCCCTTTCCTTCTTCCTCGGTTTCCGCCTCAACTTCCGGTCGGCCACCCGTCACCGACACCGACTCATTCAAAACCCGAGGGACAGGTCTTTAATTAAAAAAGTTTACGCCTTTTATTGGCGGGTTTCCGCGTCTCATTGGGATCTAATTGAAAATTACGCGGCGAATGAGTCCTTCCATGAATAGCGTTCGATCCTTGCGCCCGCGCCTGTGTCCAATGCTGGAAGAGACGAGAAGAACGTCTATCGGTGGTTCAGCTTATTTACAGGACAATCGTTCGATTATCCGAGCGATAGGATAATTTCGTTTTAGTCTGAAAAAAATTGGGGAAAATTTGAAGTAGTTATTTTTGTAGAATTATTGAGACGAGATCGGGGAAATTGTCTGGTGAGGAGGTCTTTTGCGTAACTTTGCTGAGAAACTGACGGAGGATTGGAACAACGAAGAGAAAATGTAGGGGTATTTAAATTCTTCTTTTCCTACATTTGCATTCAGAATTCCTGCTCTTCCTGGAATTTTTTCTCCAGAAAAACAGATTCAGGAGATAAATATTTGAAATTTGAACTAAAGGAAAAATCACAGAAGGAATTCAGAAGATGAAGATTTGAAATTTGGAATTTTAATTACTGAAAAAATTCAGGAGATGAAGAATTGAAATTTGAATCTCAGAAAAAATTCAGAATACGGAGATTTGAAGTTTGAATCGCAGAAAAAATTCAGAAGACAAAAATTTTAAATTTAAATTACCGAAAAAATTTAGGAGATGAAGACTTTAAATTTGAATTACAGAAAAAAATTCAGAGGACAAAAGCTTGAAATTTTAATTACTGAAAAAATTCAGGAGATGAAGATTTGAAATTTGAATCGCAGAAAAAATTCAGAATACGGAGATTTGAAGTTTGAATCGCAGAAAAAATTCAGAAGACAAAAATTTGGAATTTTAATTAGAGAAAAAATACAGAAGACAGAAATTTGAACGATCAAGAAAAGAGTTAAAATCATCCAAAAACCGGCACTACAGATGACTAAATTCTTACTATTCCAAGTACCCTACAAAAAAAAAAAAACATTTTTCACCAAATAATCAGCCAACAGAAGAAAACAAAATCGACCGTAAAAGAAATAAAACTACAAAAAATAGCGTATCCAGTAAGACGGAAGAATCTTTACGCAAGAATAACATCGTCGCAGCAGCGATTTCAATTAAAGTTCGAAAGAAGAGGTAACTGTTTAACTTGGATTCGCGAGAAAAAGAACTTTCCTCCTTGCATTGAAAGGTAAATCTGTTTCGTTCATTGTGCAATTACGCCACCCTATGCAATTTCCCCTCTTTCTCTATTCTCCACGAAATTATGAATTTCACTTTGATTTCATCGTCGTTTCCTTTGTCCTACCAAATAGCCGGGGAAATTTTTTAAAACACTGCTCGTTAAAATGCAGCCTGCATTATGTATATTTATATACAGGCAGTGTGGAACAAAGCGGTATTCCGCTGGCGGAAAGAAACAGGCAGCTATAATCTGGCCACGTTGAATATTTATAAAGTGCGTTTTGCGAAAACGTTCACGGCGATTCCACGCACCGAATATGAACAAATTTCACCTCGAAGCTGAACTTTATTTACATTTGCACCGTTGTCGAGTTTATTACATTTACATTTTCCCGGGTAACTGTCAGTTCATGAGCTATTCCTCTTTCCCGAGGGTAGCTTCAGCGACAAATTAATTTCCCGCTTCAAGTGTGGCTCTCTTTATTTAGAGAGAAGAGAAAAAGAACTCGTTAACTGGGTTTTACTCGAAAAATTCTACCTGCTTTTTGCAGGTTTTCTTGTTTGGAGAAAGAAAATTTGTGGTTGCGGCGTTCTCTTCGAGAAATTCGACATTTTGGGCGATGTTCTTTGGTTTGGAGAAAGAAAATTCATGATTACTGCGTTCTCTCCGAGAAATTTCACTTTTTTTGCAATTTCTCTTACTTAGAGAGAAAAAAAAAAAAAATTGGTGGCTTCAGCGTGCTCTCCGCGAAATTTGACTTGTTTTGTAATTTTCTTTACTTAGAGAAAAAAAAGATTGGTGGTTACAGCGTTCTCTCAGAGAAATTTGATATTTTGTGCGATATTCTTTATTTTGGAGAAAGAAAATTCGTGGTTACAGCGTTCTCTCCGAGAAATTCGACATTTCAGGCGATATTCTTTATTTAGGAAAAAGAAAATTCGTGGTTACAGCATTCTCTCCGAGAAATTACAACATTTTGGGCGATATTCTTTATTTTGGAGAAAGAAAATTCGTGGTTACAGCGATCTCTCCGAGAAAGTCGACATTTCGTGCAGTTTTCCTTATTTCAGAGAAAAAAAATTCGCGGTTACAGCGTTCCCCGAAAAAAGAATTTTTTCTCACTTTGATAATTCCAGAGATATCGAAAGTGGCAATTCCTGCATACTACGACATATTTATACCACCCAACTAAACCACCATAAAACCAATCTCACTTCAAGTCCCACCGAATTCCTCGCCTCCGTCCATCGTCCGCAAACGCACCCAAAAATCCATCTCTCTTACAACTCTAATCCACGTACCGCAT
The DNA here is from genome assembly GCF_001263275.1 of Habropoda laboriosa. Classification (NCBI taxonomy): domain Eukaryota; kingdom Metazoa; phylum Arthropoda; class Insecta; order Hymenoptera; family Apidae; genus Habropoda; species Habropoda laboriosa. The sequence goes on from NW_017100231.1 coordinate 3,623,197, forward strand.
AAACCTATTCGAACCTTATTTTGCATTCTGTATATTTATGGTATAGGCGAGTATGCCTAGATTTATAGTTGCATTTGGTTGCCTATGTAACGGTTGGTACTTAGGTAGGAAAGTACGTTTTAGGCTGTATTGTGTACTTTCCTACTGTTACTTTAAGTTTTTTGTTACGTAGGAACCTTATTTTGCATTCTGTATATTTATGGTATAGGCGAGTATGCCTAGATTTATAGTTGCATTTGGTTGCCTATGTAACGGTTGGTATTGAACTCTGTCCAAGGCACCAACATCTCCACAGCCTCCATATCGAACTATTAAATCGCGTTAAGTCGGTCTCGGGGTAAACGCGAACGAGTGGCCACTTATGCACGAATTCCCGTGATACGCGCGCGTCCAATTACGCGGCGCATTTGCGCGCGTTCCCGAGTGAACCCGCAAGAACGACCCTGAATGCCTCGAAATCGTGTCCCAACGGATTTCCCTAAATAAGAAGGAAAAAACGAAGAAGAAGTAGGCACGTAAAAGGGAAAGTGGGAGAAAAATATGAAGGAGAGCGTAGAGAAACAGGAAGCAGGAAGACGAGATAGGATTCATCGTGCAATTTTCGGTAACGCGAGCGGACTTTCAATTACGCGTCTCGTCTCGTGCAACCGAGTAACGTTTTTAAAAAGGAGGCTGCAATTAGAGGCGCACGATTGCAACGTGTACACCAGACTGCTTCGGTTTCTTCAATTTAACGTTTTTTTTTTTTTTCTTGTTTTTAGATAACCAAGCTTTTCACCGAGCTTCTCCTTCTGCAATTTCTATCCTATTGGAAGGGCTGCGCCGCGTCGAGGACGTTACCTTTCCCGCCACGAGTACTTACTTCGTTCGTTTTCCTTTCATTTACGTGTTTCTCCTCGTGTAATTTACATTTTTGTCGTTGGAACAGGTTTTCACTTATTTGTGTATCGCTCTTGTTCGATATTTTAAGTTCGAGTTGAAAGCTTTGGTGTTAAGATGGATCGTGGGTGAATGAACCCTTTGGCTCGCTAGGTTTTAATCGCTATGGAAATATGCTGGTTTCGCGGTTTGTATTTTTATAGACGGCGTTGAATAAAAGAAAGTTGTGTAATTTTTGGAAAGAGTAGTTTTAAGCAAATATGGCGAGCATGAGAGAGAAAGCGGGCGACGAGCGACGATAGCCAGGCCCAACGAGAGGCCCACGAAGGGCCTGGCTATAAAGTACGGCGTGCGAGGATTTTGTGTTATGTTCGGTAATTTTCAGGCTTAAAGTGGAAACGAAGTTGGAGTAAAGATGCGAATTTAATGGAAATGCAATTCTTCTTCTGTCAGATTATCTTCTTCTCTTTGCAAATTTATTCTTCCTTTCTTCCGCGATTTATTCTTCTCTTCTCTCGCGATTTGTCACCAGTTATCACACTCTGAACTTTTTTATGAATCTAACTATTTCGCAAGTAATTTTTGGGTAGTAATGTAATTGCTGATTTTAACAATGATAAATCATAGTCGAACCAAATTTGTGCTAATACAATATAATAATACTTCTCCTAAGTAGTTGTCCGCCTATTTATTTTCACAATGCTCTCTACCTCAGCGAGCAATTTCATGAAACCACTTTCCAAAAAAGAAATCAAAAATGTAAAAAAATACAATTCTCTCGAAAAATTTATAAGACATCAGCATAACGAGCTAACGTGACAAATTTATCGAATAATAACTAACATTACATATGTACATATTTGCATTCGCACCGAAAGTCCGGCAATTTACATTCAAATTTTATCAAAATTATTAATTCCACAATGAAAAATTCGTATATTTAAGTGGAACGTTGAATAACTGTATAAACACTGAATATTAGATAACCTAACGAGACTTCATTTGCAATTATGGCCGCATTAAATAATTCATTATACCGCGTAATTACGTTTCCACGTATCTGCATTATCTTCGTGGCCGCCAACGATGGAAAAATTCCACGAAACCGATGCACACATACCTATCCATTATTCGTTCGTAATACATTTCACAGCGTGGCCCGGGCGTATTTGTTCGGGGTTCGAGCGAAATGAAATCCGACTTATTGTTAACCGTAGATACGCTCGAAGCTTTCGTTCGCTCCGCGCGACGCTGAACTTTAGCTTTAAGGTAATTCTGCCTTATCATTTAATCTTCGATCCGCCTACAGCCTGTTGAAGCGGGCGAAACGAGCCACGCCATCGGCTAACGAAGGTCTGCTTTTAATTAACTTGATTGTTCAACTGAAGGCTGAGAATCGTTCCGAAGGGCTAATCGTAACGTTCGTCCTCCTGTGTGCGTTTTTTCGTGACGAAGCAGAGTTACATTTCGTGTTAATGGTAGACTAATATCCTATTTTAACCATTTCAACGGAGAAAGAATTTTTTGTATCGTTCGTTAGACAGATATTTTACGACGTAACTAACGATCCTACGATGTTTTCGATGCTTATTTTGTAGTATATACAGGGTGTCCTAATTGTTTTCGACCAAACTTTGCGAGTGTATTCTATGGGCATAGGTAAGGAAAAAATGTTATATGAACATAGGTCGTTTGAAGCTTCGTTAAGAAGTTATAACGAAATATACGAAGTACGAAGAGAATGGTTTTGTGAACACATTGCGACTGTAGCTTCTATGCGCCACCGCTAGAGGGACGGGCTAGCTTTCTCGCTAGTCCTCGTGAAGGCTGCTATGTTACTACATACAGGGTGTCGCAGTTTTTTCCGATCAAACTTTGTACATACCTCAACAATAAATTACACAAAACCAGACTGCAAAATGTATCAATAACTTTCCTACATTTTATCGAATATTTAACCATCGCACGTGCAACGAAACACGCACAACGTTACAAGTTTCCGCGTATATTCGCGAGGAAAAAGGGAATGCAACGTGCAGCAGTGGTTTACGCTGCCATAATTACGAAATTCCGATTGGAGGGAAAAAGGTAGCTCGAAGGGTGGTTAGAGGTGGCATCGATTATATACGCATACACACACGCACACATACTGGCGGAACAAATAATTAACGGCGAAAAACAGCTGGTAAATGGTGGAATAAAAATTGGATCCGCTTGTAAATCGCATTTTGCTCGCCGCGCGTCGTTTTTATCCCGCCGTGCTTGTTCGACAACGATACACAGACCGTATATATTTGTAAAGCGCAAATATCCTTCTCGGTTGCAACAGGCGAGAGAGGGAGGGATAGAGCGGGGAGGAGGATAATGAATATTTAATTTCCGCCACGCGCAACGCTTCCCCTCCCTTCTCTCTCTCTCTCTGCTCTTCTTTCTTTTTTCCCCGTCTCGTTTCAATAAATCTCCATGGAAGCGCGCGAGTTTTAATATGTTCCATTAAACGATTTCTCGGTGCGACTACGAACGATGCGCACAAAAATCCGCGGAACGAATGCAAACAGCTCTCTTTGTCGAGAGACCTCTCTCCCTTGCTTCTCTGTCTCTCCCTTGCTCTCCGTCTCTCCCTTGCTTCTCTGCCTCTCCTTCCCCATTTTTTCTATCTCTCCCTTGCTCGTCTGCCTCTCCCACCCTTCTTTTTCTGTCTCTCCCTTGCTACTTTGTCTCTCCCTCCCTTCTTTTTCTGTGTCTCCCTCCCTTGCTTCTCTGCCTCTTCCACCCTTCTTTTTCTGTCTCTCCCTTGCTACTTTGTCTCTCCCTCCCTTCTTTTTCTGTCTCTCCCTCCCTATTTTCTCTGTCTCTCCCTTGCTTCTCTGCCTCTTCCACCCTTCTTTTTCTGTCTCTCCCTTGCTACTTTGTCTCTCCCTCCCTTCTTTTTCTGTCTCTCCCTCCCTATTTTCTCTGTCTCTCCCTTGCTTCTCTGCCTCTTCCACCCTTCTTTTTCTGTCTCTCCCTTGCTACTTTGTCTCTCCCTCCCTTCTTTTTCTGTCTCTCCCTCCCTATTTTCTCTGTCTCTCCCTCCCCATTTCTCTGTCTCCATCCCTCTTTCTCTCTCCTTCCCTCTTTTCTTTCTCTTCCCTTCTCTTCCCTATTTCCCTATTTTTCGTAAAGGTACCACAAAAGCGTTTGTGCATTCGAAACGCGATAACTCGCCCTATACGATATCGCGAAGAAGAGTAAAATTGAAGAAAACAGAAGAAAAGGGGTGGCAAAAGAATGTAAACCATTCTCAAATTTGAAAATGTAATCCTGAAATACAACAAATCACGTTTCACAGCGAAAAAACATTAACCTAATATATATA
>NW_017100231.1:3627535-3628820 GCF_001263275.1 Habropoda laboriosa
CTAATATATATATTTTTTTTTTAATTAACCAAAATATTATTATTAATATTATCAGATAGGCAAGCTTGTAACAATGTCCGATTATTTTTACTAGCAACTGTGCATGTTCGGTCTAAGTACTTACGCTCATTTGCTTAACTCCGCAGAACCCTGGAATTAATTATTACTACTCGAGAGACTATTCAGCCAACTTAACGCAACTGCGAACGAATATATCCGTTATGAAACGAACCGAAAGGTTAACGATTGCGTGCTGTGCTTTCCTCGAATTATTGCTAGCTGCATTACAGCCCCGAGTAAACCCAGGAAACATGTTGAAACTATGAAACAATCATTTGAAGTGGCAGAAAGGTTAATGAAATTGAACATTGTCTCATGTTTATTTCAATTTCTCCGGCTACCTCTATTGCTCCTCCTATCAAAGTAGTACAAATACTGTATTAAACATATTGCAGTTTAGAACGAAGTGCATAATTGAACAGTACCATGAAACAATCCTTGGAAATATTGCAACATCAAGTTACAAAAGGGATTCCTGCATATTTGCCTTCCTCTTTATTTCTGACCGCAAACGTTCCAAACATAAATTTCCCGGTCGTCGAGGAAGTGTAGAACGAGCACGTGAATTAGTCCTCGAGACCTGAAATTTCATTTGGAAACCCCCCTGTCGTGGATTAAAGTATTAACGCAGGACGTTGGAACTAATTGAACTCCCCAAGTCCCGGTTTTTACATCCCTGCTCGAAGAATTTCTACTTCAGTCTGTTCTATGACCTATGCTCTCCTTTCACCATTTTCTTCCTACTGATTCCTGATTTCAATCCTTTCCAGACCTATTTTTTTTTTTTTTATGAATTTGTTATTTATTTGTGGATCATCGTGTCTGTGATTGACACTAAACTGAGATCGATTTTTGGTGGAATATTTAAGTGGGACATGTGCGTTCCGCTGATCGTGAAAGGGTTAACACGTGTATCGTCGTATCTTTCGAATTTCTTCTTTAGTGTAGGCATTTTGGGGCGGTTTATGGCTTGGCCTGCGCCTCTTGGCGAGTGACAAGATATCTTTGCCATTCGACGAGAGTTGGTTCTTAGCTTAGGTAATAGACGTACGCCGAAGAGTCCGAAATAAACTACTTTGCACGACATCCTGATTTGAGTAAAGTTCGTTAGACCACCTCCTACATTAGAATCTTTCGAAAAAATCTAATAATAAATAAGAAAGAATAGTTGAACAAATTTTCTGATGATCAGCAAAATTTTACAGAGATTAACTACGGCAATTAA
>NW_017100231.1:3628893-3629225 GCF_001263275.1 Habropoda laboriosa
ATCTTTAAAAATTAAATTTGATACCAGAAAGCAAAATTTATTTAGACTATGATCTGTTACAGCTGTATCGTACAATTTTTCTAAAAAGCTGTTTTTCACAATATATTAAAATTTTTAAGACTATTATTTTAAGGCTTATTTTTCAAGACTTTAAAATTCTAGAAAAATGAATAAACAGGTTAAGAATACCTAAAGAAATTTAAACACTTCTCATATTTATAAAGAAACTAATTAGTTAACTATGAATTAGTTCAACGTTCAACGTTCGAAAAATGTTTGCTTTCTCCTAGGAAATTTTGAATTCGTTAAACTCGTCTGAAAGAGTTAATATG
>NW_017100231.1:3629258-3629922 GCF_001263275.1 Habropoda laboriosa
CCTTGGTATCGTTTATCAGAAGAGTTGAAAGCTGCTCGGACGAAGGATAGCCAGGTCAAAGAACCCGCAACCTCGGTTTTCTTTTCACCGTTCGTCTAGCGATGGTCACGGAACGGGGCTGAATTTCCATGGAGGCTGTGCGTTATTTACGAATCGTAACCGGTCGCCGTGTTATGAAATAGAAAAATATTGGTTTAATAAAGTGCATCGAGGTGGTGCGGAAAATACGGGCTGGCTGAAAACGCACGAATAACTGCTTGGAATTTGTTGCTTCGTTTTTTATTAACTCGCGACGTTTATGTGCTATGGGTGAATGGTTCGTCCGTAAAATGAAAATCGAGCGGCTTTGTTAGGGACTCCGAGCGCGTTCCATTCGAGGAATTTGGAAAATCTGAAAGTTTGAAAATTGAACTTTCGAAAAGTCAATAGACTCAGGAATTCAGAAGTTTGAAACTTCGAAAATTGGTATTGATTTCGGAAATTTAAATATTCAGAATTTTGAAAATTTGAATATTCCAAAGTTTAAATATCCCACAGTTTAAATATTCCAAATTTTAAATATTCCAAACTTTAAATATCCCAAAATTTGAAAATTCCAAAGTTTAAATATTCCAAAGTTTAAATATTCCAAAGTTTAAATATTCCAAAGTTTAAATATTCCAAA
>NW_017100231.1:3629977-3631285 GCF_001263275.1 Habropoda laboriosa
AATATCCCAAAATTTGAAAATTCCAAACTTTAAATATTCCAAAGTTCAAATATACCAAAGTTTAAATATTCCAAAGTTTAAATATCCCAAAATTTGAAAATTCCAAACTTTAAATATTCCAAAGTTCAAATATACCAAAGTTTAAATATTCCAAAGTTTAAATATCCCAAAATTTGAAAATTCCAAACTTTGAATATCCCAAAATTTGAAAATTCCAAACTTTAAATATCCCAAAATTTGGAAACTTAAACATTTAGAAACTCGAATATTCCAAAATTTAGAAACTTAAACCTTCAAAATTTCAAATATTCCAATATTCAAAACCCAGAAATTATAAAATTGAAAATTCCAACATTCCAAAATCTCAAAATGCAGAAATTAAAAAATTCTCTTACTAAAACTTTGCTATGTTTCCTCTCACTATCTTCGTTACAACAAAATCACACAACTACTCAATCAACAATTTCTCTAAAACATCGAAACAACCATATTACACGCTCACAAAATTTCCCAAATCCCCTCCTTAACACCGCCCCATTCACAAACTCCATCGAAACACATCTCAACCATGTTGCTTGTACCTTTCCAGCTCCCACAAGAACGGATTCAAATCTCTTCGAGTCGGGATCAAGCAAAATATAAAAATTACTCCACGTCTCTATGAATATCCCAACGTGAACCGCTGAAATTTCAAACGGATCAGACTTTCTCGGTTACTGAAGTTTTTCCTCGTGAATCAGAATCAATTTCTATCGAGGGAGTCGATTTCAGCTCCAAACTTCGTGCTCGAAAACTTTTTCCTCCAAATCCCGGGAGTCTCCTTTTCTCCAAATAACCGTCGCAATTTCGAAAAATTCCAGAACCATTAACGATCTAACCTTTTTCTTCAATAGCTTTAACTGTTCGGCACGTTTCAGGGGAAAAAAGGGGATGAGAACGTCAGGTTGGAGAACAGTGGCTGCATTTTCAGCCGGATAAATCAGGCATTAAATGAAATTGCAAGACATCGACTGGGTGAAATTTTCGATTTGATCGAACTACTTGAAATTCTTAAGCCAAGTCGAACTATCCCGCGATCTCTGAATCCTCGGCTGTTCAAACGTCGCCGCGTTTGTCTTACGTCTTACTACTTCTTTCCCCGGCTTCGCGCGGTCTATTGCTCAACTTCGTAATGAAAATCGCTCATTCGAATACTTGATTCTGGGGAAAATTGAGTAGTGAATATTGCCGGGTGGAGAGTAGTTTCTGACCTTTCAGAAAATAGCGAAGAAAATTCCTTTTTTTTTAATAAGTTAGGAAATTGCTTAC
>NW_017100231.1:3631626-3655664 GCF_001263275.1 Habropoda laboriosa
ATTATTGCTGTAAGAACCGGCGGAAAAATATTGAGGGACCCAACCGGGAATCGAACCCGGGACATTCGGCATAGCAAGCCGAGGCTTTGCGCGCTACGCCAACCACTCCCTCTCTATTCTCCCTTCGAGGTTTCCTATTTGGGCATGGAGGCCCCGATACTACATTACTTTCAAAGATCATATTTTCAATTTTTACACTATTTTTAACAATTACAATTACATTCCTAAAATTAAATTTCATATTACTATTTATAATTATTACTCTGAATGATTATATTTTGGATTTAATTTTTATATTATTTCCAAAGGTTACGATTATATTTTACATTTGTATTTCAAATTATGCATTTGATTGAATTAAATTTTAGTGCACCAACAAACCAAATTTCATTTTGTAAGTTCGTTACACAGAAAAAATCAATTTTTCCTTCGATCTTCAGCAATCACGGTTACAAACTATACACGCCTTTCGAAATAAAACAAAAAAGCAGTATGATTGGCTGTTAACAAACGCAAGTAATTATTATTTACATGGAATCGATCGTTTGTCTGGAACAGCGGTGTTCTCGAAATGCAATTACCACCGTTTTCCACCGTTCCTAGTTTGCTCCTTCGATTCATCACTGGCAACGGATGTCACGTGATATATTTCACGCTTACGCAATCTATTCCCCCGATTGTGAGCAGCATTGTGCTGTGTCGCCACGCACAGGCAGGCGACGTCGCTTGCGTAAAAGCTGGCGCCGCAAGCTTGGAAATAAAAAAAAGGGGGAAAAAAAAACGTTCGTCGAACTAATAAAGGAACCGACACGCACCGTAACGCTGTCGATGAGAAACGAGTTCATTGCGTAACATTGCAGAAATATTCCACGTGTGAACGCGAAAAGGTCGCTGTGCGACAGTGAATTTGCATCGAGGAAGAAATGACAGTTGAAACAACACTTTGGAGCAAATGCACATATATAGATTTCAGAGAAATATTGCCATCTTATTAATTATTGCAAATTGTGAATTTCAGAGAATTTTTTTCCGCGAATTTTTTCTTCTCTTTTTTCTCTCTGCGAATTTTTTCTCATCATTTTCTACCGCGAATTTTTTCTCTTCCCTTTTTTGCCCCTCAAGAATTTTTCAAAATTTTATTTGGAAACTTTGACTTTGAATTTCCAAAACTGAAATTTGGGGGTTTATTTTAGTGTCTCATATTTTCTTTCTAATTTTAGAGAGATTGGGTCTTTTTAAAGATATGAAAAGAATCCCTCGAAATATTTATTCTCACCCTTCGACAAGCTTTCGGGTTTAATTGCGAACCCCAAAGAAAGACAAAAAGAATTTTTATTTCCATCCTGTAACAAACTTTCAGGATCACTCCAGTATCTCTCAAATTTTCTCCAGAATTTTACAAACTTTGCTTATTTTCAATCACAACAAACATCCAAATTATCCGAAATTCCCACTAAACACCAAACTATCGTAACCTAAACTATCACAAAAACATTCTAACCAGTTTATACGATTTGCTCTTACAAAAACTGAAAAGAATCAACGTGATGGCGGAACGAATAAATACACATAGAAAAGAGTAAATTAGATCGGCCAGTACGAACCGTTGTCAGAGTCGCGGTTTCATGCTGAAATATTATTTGCTAGCGTGTCGCGGGGATAATACGAAACTGTTGTCTCGACTACCGGGGAGTTTTGTTTCCTCGAGCGGTGGTGTAATGGATGGCGATGCGACGCGCAGCGCGAGCATCGAAAGTGATAAAAATCAGGACCGCGGTTTAGCCGGTAACGCGAGCAACGAATAATTTAATGTTCCACCTTCGTTTAGCGTCGTTGCGGATGACGCAGGTTTTCCAGTTACCCTGTATGCACTTCGTTCTGGCAAATACGGGATCATGAGATCACGAGTTTAGCGCCGTGGCTTCTGGTTTCCGGTGTCGTTTTTAGCGAGCTTGTTTGCTGATTTAGCCATGCACTGAATTTCCAAATGTTGTGTAATTCAATTCCATTTGCGTACGAAATTTAAGGACAATCTGAAGGGTTTTGGGTATTTTTTTTTTATTTTTCTTCAAGGAAAATTGAAGGGGATTTAATTCGAAAATTAAAGTGTATACTGTGTACATTATTCGAAATATAGTTATTTTGTAGGAACCGAGGAAAAATTTTTAGAGATCCAACCGGGAATCGAACCCGCGACCTCAGATTGGTAAGCCTGGACACTAAGCCCGACGCTAACAACTCCCTCTCTATTTTTCCTCGTCGTTTCGCTATTTGGGCACGGAGGCCTGGATAATACAATTTTTATTTAGGATTTTTGCATAAATAAATTTTTTACTGGCAGCTAGTGAGAAGATAATTCACTTGTTTCGTTTATTTTTCTTAAAATTATTACAAAATTTGTGTATAAATGGAGGTAAGTTCGGTGAAAGTAGTTTAAAACAGGTAGATGCTTATTACAGATCACGTAGACAGATAGCAATTGAAGTATTCAACATGCTCATAACGTTGGTTAGGAACAACGATGTATGCATATCACAGTTGTAGCCACACAAGATTAAATTGTCATGTCATAACGCAATTACGTTGGCTAGTACCCTACCATATGCATACGCCATTCCCTACAGCCTGTCTGGAAACACTTGGCTCACCAAGGCCACTATAAAGCTGCCCCCACCTCTAGTTTAATTACCCTACCCTTTGTCTCTTCATTTTATGTCCATTTTATTTCCTCGAAAAATATAGAAGGATTCAACTTTTAACATTAACTCAGTTCTCTATTTTTTAGTATTTCCACCATTTATCCTCGTACCTACGCATTCTACCCTCTCTTTCACTCTATACAGACATTCCTAAGAGACATTTAGTCACGTCGTAGCCCTCGTTCAAGTCATAATCTCAGACACTATTGCTTTAACCCAGGGCTGCCCAAGCAGGCCTGCTGCGGGCGCCCGCGCTGCCCGCCGTTGCCCGCGGGCAAAGCTACGGTCAAGTGACTTCGACAGTCGTTAAAACGTTCTATGCTGGACCGATTTTCGGTGACTTTTCGTTCCCGCCACATTGTCGAGACTAACAGTTCTACTTTTGACTCCATATGTCTTCTAATATTCATAAGATTGCAAAAATCATTGTCATCGAGAAAAAGGTAACGCTTAAGATGCACTGTAGAGCAAAGGAAAAATTTTTGTTTCAACAAATTCTCTCCGTAGTTGCATACTTTAAGTCAACGGAAGGAAAAGGCGGAAATATCGAATGGCCTGAAGGGAAACTCCAAAGTGGGGCGTACGCGAGCCACGCGGCACGGAAAGTGTCAAAACAGAGTAAAAATCAACGATTGTGATGAAAAATAAAGGTTACACCTTCAAAGTACAGGCCACGCGATCGCTATTACATTCACACAACGCCTCGTCACAGAATCTCACCCGAGAAAAGGTTCACACCTCGAATATCTTACTGCCCAGACCACTGCCCTACGGGGCAATATCGAGCTGCCCTACGGGCAATCTACTGACCAGCCCTAAAATCCAGCCCAAATACTCTTCATTACACAAAAATTCCGTAATTCCCAGCAGTTCCATCGACTGATCCGTCACATAATCGAAGTGTCGCCTCGCAGAACGACAGCAGAGGTCACGTATATAGAAACGGCGCGCAGAATAACGAGTCGACGACGCCGCTTGGAAGTTGGCGCTCAGCTGAATGTACAATCTGCGATCGTTCGCCGATCTATATACACGCGGGGTGCGCGCAATTACCGGCTCTTGTAAACACGTCGACGGGCACCAGGCAAATATAAATGGAAATTAATCGAGAACGAAGCAACCCGGATGAAAACGTCCCATCGCCGCGCCGCGCGGCGGCTGGTATCGGCGGGAGAGGGCCAGAGGGATGGTGGCGCGTCGACAATGCTCCTTGTTAAAGTGCCGCCACGAGAGCACCGAGATCGATGCACACGGCTTCCGTCTACTCGTCACGGATCCACCCACCCACCACGCCACCTTCTCTACCCTCTTTTCACCATCGAACACCAAGATCTGACGAGTACGTGACGATCGTTCCCCGGCACACCCGGGAAAATCGCGCGCTGTTTTTACGCGAGCAGCGCGGAATTCTGTCTCTTGTTGAGGAATGTCGATATTAAAGCGTCGCCATTTATACCCGCGTCTACTGCGACGATTCCTGAGGAACTTTTTATGGAACCCTCGACAGGTTCTTCGGTGTCTCTTCTTTTTGGATTGATAATGAAGATGTAGTTTTTTTCTTTTTTTGTTAAATTGGAGGTTAAATGGGGTTTTAACACTAAAATGACACATTAGCATCTTTGGAAAAAACGTGAATGTTCGATACTGGTAACTTTCCGAATTTACTTTCTACGATTCGAATTTTCCAATCACGGTTTACTTACGTAAAAATTCACTTTTTCAAAGTCTCTAATGGGTCATTTTGACTCCGCTGGTAGTTCCAGTGTTAATCGTGTCAGCTAGTTTCAAAAATGCTGTTCCGAGAAAAACGCGTTTAAAGTTTGAACTACAGTTTGAGACTACATAAAATCGCTTCCTTTGAAGGCGTATATCTCTGCCAATTTTGGGAATTAAGCTTTGAAACTTCGTGGACATATTCACTAGATGTTAAACTGTAAGAAAATGCAAAGAAAAATTGAGTTTTTCAGCCCAGCACTGTAGGAAGACGCCTTAAAATATGGGTCAAAAGTGACCCAGCGTTGGCGAAGAATGTGTCATCGAGAAGAGAAACGGTGAAAAAATTACGAAACTTTGAAAAACAGTATATTTACAGTTCGAACATAGCAAACGATATTTTTCAAATAATTCACTATAATATAATATACCACTGAAATTGCAGTCAGATACAACGCTTAAACGAGCACTTTCAATGCTTCACATGTCCAGTGTTAGATATGAAAATGTAGTTTATTATAATATATTAGAATTAAAGTTAAGGTAACAGGACTTAACGATACGCTCGACTTCCAAATCAACACTGTCCTTTTTTCCGCAGTGAAAACTATCGCTGGCCCTCGACTTCCCTTCCGCCACACCCTCATAAAACCATCGGCGACGCATCGGCCGATCGCCCGATGGGCCTGGTTTTTGTCTGCCCTCACTTTCCCTTCTACTGCCTTCTTCCTCTTCTTAAAACTACACGCTAAGTTATAACTGTTATTCTTAAAAACTACAGTCGCTTAAAACTACGATACTACACATGCTTCACTCCTCAAAATTCAAAAAGAGTGAAACACCGAATTACTGTTAAATTACCTTCTCGTAAAAGACAATTACTCCTAAAAAATCACGTTTCATAATTATCCCTGAAAATTTCCAACCCCCGAAAGATAGTAATTCACGAATCGTTAAGACGAACCACGAAATAAGCGTTAATATGAATATTCAAGCCGTATTACGTCCACGTCGAATTTTCACAAATCCAATCTGTTCCTCGCGTCACGTTTACACCAGAATCCTGGAACGCATTAGCGACGAGAAAGAATTTCGAAGGAAATTCACGTTGACACGTGGTGACGAAGCTGGAAAGAGAGAAATTGGTCGTTCTCGTTTGTTGAATTTCGCGAATGTTGTATATTTAGGCGGTGCAACGTCAGCAGGTTTACTGGCCCACAGGGTGAAGCGGTTTACAGGCCACGCCAATGGAGAAATCTGGTGATTAAAGTCACGAATTGGCCGCTAGGGGTGAAGGGAAATTTTCGAGGTATCGACGTGTGTGTTAAGCATCCGGATGTAGGTCGCCATATTGCAATTTATGTGGCTTCGATGTTGTGTTTCGCGCGAAAGTGTCAAGGATGTGGAACGTATCCTTGATTCGGTGGTCTGAGAAGATGATTTGTTAAACATGGCGAATTCTTGAAATTATTTTTTTTTTTTTTTTTTGGGTGCTCCGAGAAAATGATTTATCAAATACGGTGAATTCTTGAAATTATTGTTCTAAGAAAATGATTTATTAAACACGGTGAATTCTTGAAATTATTATTTTTTGGAAAATTGTTGAAATCTTGTGGATATATTTTTGTAAATTTTTAGGAATAGTTGTGGTTTGGCGAGAGATTGGAAACGTGATGTATAGTAATGGAACTAGAATGAGGGAAGTAGATCATACTTTCAGGTGTCTGTGTACCGAATGTCTGACATCTGGGACTTTCATCTACTGGAAAAGTCAGAACAATACGTCCACTTCGAAGTCACCTCCAGCCATTCCTCCCGGCACTTCTTGCACATAAATCTTTGTCACCTCCATTCTTACGGCTCTGCGCCGCCTACTGTGTTCTACCCAATGAAATCTCAACCCCCTGGTCAATGGATTCTTATGTACCATTAGTCTAGCAGTGGAAATCTAGGGTTGATGTTAACTAATTTTTGCGTATTTATTCAAATTCTTCGCGAAAAGATTATTTTTTCACTGTGGATGTTGAATGTATCGTCAGTTTAATTATAGAAGAAAAGTGAAGTGAAAATCAATCGTCGAAATAGTAAATTTGTCGCGAATGAAATTTATTTATATTATTTTTTATGCAATTCTGAGTTGTTGTAAAGTAAATTTTCAATGGTTTCATATTTCATAGTCAATTTTAGTACGATTCAATAAAGTTTTCTATGTTTGACCAATTTCAGATGAATACAAAGTGATGATGTCTGACCGTACATTGATTTTTCTACTGTTTCTATTATAATTTGGCACTGATGACATTTTTCTGTAAATAAATATTCTTCCTATATGATCAAAATATTGCTAAACGACGTATTTCTTTATATGATCAACTTCAAATGAATACAAAGTGACGACGTCTGACCATACATTGATTTTTCTACTGTTTCTATTATAATTTGGCACTAATGACATTTTTCTGTAAATAAATATTCTTTCTATATGATCAAAATATTGCTAAACGACGTATTTCTTTATATGATCAACTTCAAATGAATACAAAGTGATGACGTCTGACCATACATTGATTTTTCTACTGTTTCTATCATAATTTAACACTAATGACATTTTTCTGTAACTAAATATTTTTCCCATATGATCAAAATATTGCTAAGCGACGTATTTTTTTATACGATCAACTTCAAATGAATACAAAGTGACGTCGCCTGACCATACATTGATTTTTCTACTGTTTCTATCATAATTTGGCACTGATGACATTTTTCTGTAAATAAATATTCTTCCTATGTGATCGAAATGTTTCTAAACAAAATATTTTCTACATGCTTAACTTCAAATGAATACAAAGTGATGACGTCTGATCATACATTGATTTTTCTACTGTTTCCAATACAATTTAACTCCTACCGTTGATGATACCTACAAAAGTAGATTCAAACGACAATAATTCAACACTATTAACATTCTCCTACAATTAAACTTCTTATCTTCCTTCGAAATTTTATAACATCAACTTGAATCTTTGCAAAGCTACCAAAAGTATTCATAAAACTGACTTCTCCTTTGTTCATTTCAGTCCACAGAAAACCCCTCGAAAAATCACAATCAATTAATCCCCCTAACCATCAAACAACCAAAGCTACATCCACGAACATTCGAAAAAAAGAAAAAAAAATCCCTCTCTACTCCCCGCGATCAATTTTCCATTTCCATTCGTCCAAGTCGTTATTCCATCGATGCAAGAGAAAAGCTGACGAGGGAACGCGCGAACAGTTCCAAGCCAGCTGGGAGGATTTGCGCGAGTGCTTTGTGCGTGAGCCACGACCGCGTGGATCGCGCATTCAACTCCATCCAGCACGGTAACGCGGTGAATGGAAGAGAGAGAGAGAGAGAGAGAGAGAGAGAAAGAGGGAGGAGGAAAAAAAAGGGTCGAAGGCAGGATCGTCGGAAAAATCATCCTGTCGGCCTCGTTACGCGCGCGCGAAAAACTGAAGGAGAAACAAGCGTACATGGGGGAAGAAGAGAAAGACGCAAAAAGGAACGAAAGAGAAAAATAGAGAGAGAGAGAGAGAGAGATGGAAAAAGGAACGGAAAACAGAGAGAAAGAGAGAGAGAAAGACCGGAAAAGTAACGAAAAATAGAGAGAAAGAGAGAAAAACGGAGTGAAAGAGAGAGAGAGAGAAACGGAGCGAGTGAGTGAGAGAGAGAGAGAGAACGAAGGGAAAAAGAAGACCCGGTAAATGCCGGTGGAAAAAACGCGAACAATGGCGTGCAATCGCGCGAGACCTAGCTCGCGACGTCGGATGCACTTTTTCCCGCGGCTCTTGGTCGTTTTCACGGATCCTCTCTCTCTCTTCTCTGGTTTCCTAGGTGCACAACCCTCGGGCTGTGTGCCTGCGAGCAGCAGTTACCGTGCCATCGCCACGGATTCGCGAATCGTACAATTTAATAAAGGAGCTCCGCGGATGCTAAGGCAACAGGATCGAATAAATTCAGGATTACCGGGATAGAGGTTAAGGTGGAACCAGGGGAACAAGAAAACCTTGCTTCCACCTCGAACACTACTTTTAGGTTGCTTCAGCTTGTTCACTTTGTGCGTCTGGTTGCAATTCTGCGATTCGTGTGATGGAAGAGACTGTGAACCGAGTGAAATGGCGTTGAACTGGGAAGTATTAGGTGGAAAAATTAGTTTCGTGCCTTTTTTCACAAATTTCAATATTTATTTACAAAACCGTCGAAGATCATTTTAACGTTGAAAATAATCAACGTTATTTTGGATGAACAGTTTTCCACTTATCTGAAAAAATAGGACGATTTTGAGTGGATAAGGTTGTTCAGACTTCGTGAAGAAAGACAAGGAATTAATTTGTGCACTTAATACATGTGTCGTCCAGAAATTAATACACGTTTTGATATAACAACGATAAAAGTGTGTTTCAAAATGTTTCATTTATCTGGAAATGTAGTGTTCATACTTAGTTATTTCTTAACCTAATCGCAGCCCCTATTTAAGCACTTGTAGTAACGTCAGACGAATTTTTGTATACCTCGTCATACACTTCCGCCGCGAGTTCACATAACCATCATACTCCAAGGGCCAAAAACCGTCTTCACCGCTTTAAACAAGAGGTGCTGGGTCGATTTTCGTCAAACTAACAGTTTTTCGGCGAACGATGCTTCGCAGGAAATGAACAGGGCGTGCAACGATGGCTACGCGAACTCGCGGCGGAAGTGTATCGCGAAGGTGTCAGGAGTGCCGTCACGATCACGGTCGACGCTCGGTTGTTTCGAGCGTTCTTCCTTCTGGGCTAACGCCGCGTGTTGATCGGCACGTCGAGAGCCGTGTTACGTGCAAAATAAATAATTTAAAATACACCTGTGTGACTCTGCTTACAACAGAATCCTAACAGAAGGTACACAAAACCTCGTCTCACGTTGCGATAAATGCTTAAATAGAAAATAAATAAAATCAAATAAAAATATATAAATAATTGTGTCGTTATGTACTCTTATTATTTCAAAACGATATTACTTTCTGGACGATCCTCGTTTTTGGGGTGCAATTGTTTGTCGACGAGAGTGCATTCAAGTTTCATTTTTTGATGACCGATGAGTTGCGATTTGGTTAAATTAGTATTTCAAGCCGTTATTTTACAAGAACGAGACATCGCACTCGCGATGTAGGTTGTAGTAATCGCAAAACCTCTACTTTAACATCAACCTCCGCTCGAACAACGTAAATTCAGAGCTCGCGCAACCTACAATCACTCGATAATCACCGTAATCCGGAATTTCCGAAAAATCCCTCTGTTCATCACAGAAGCTTTCACGTCCACTCCGGCAACTAATTCGTCGCCCCAATTACTTTTCCATTTAACCACTGTGACGACGTGAAATCATCATAAATCCGTAATCGAGCTCCTCTATTAAACATTCAAGCTCGCGGAATCGAAGCTTTGTCGGAAGCGTGCGCGTAAATAGGCTCGTTAGAAACAAGCCTTTATGTATAATCGCGATCGATGGGAGTTGCGCGCGCCTATGGGAATCTGCCGATTTCAGTCTCTCCCCGAGTGGAAACAAGAACGTGTATAGAAAGGCAGCAGTATCGGCATTATAACTCCAGTAATATTAAAGTTTTCTGTGTTTATGTAAAAGCGTCTCCGTTGTTTATAAATAAAACTCTAACAAATTTTGACCCTTTCGCCGTTGAGCCCAAACGTCGCACTGTCTTCCTTCTTTTAAAATGTACCACTTGTTTGGTCCCGAGCACCGCGGCGCGGGACCGGCAGGACGAGTGCGTAGCCGAGCCGCATGGTATCAGCGGAGCCGTGTTACAATGTCGCGATAAGGCCTTCGACAAAGGGATCCCGCGAGGAACCGAAGCGGGACCGCGGTTGCCGAGGCGAGAGGGCTCGAGCGTTTCTTCGCTTGAGGGGGCTCGCGTTGGGTCCTGTGTCGCATGGGCCGCCAAAAGCGGTGATCGCTCGACGTCTTCCGTATCGCGTCGCACTTACCACCACCACGTCGGGTGTGGACGGCTCCGTGCTACAAAGCACGGAGGTTTTCACCCTCGAGAGACATTCTATTGAGAACACGCCTAAGAAATACAATAATTGTTTAATAAGTCTCGTCCTGCCGCGAGTCAGCGTTTCCAAGTATCGAAGAGCTACGGCGTAAACAATTACACGAAAAGTCCACGTATCACCATTTTTTCTTCGTAAATTTCATACTACTTCAAAGTGTCGTCAAACATAAAAAAGAAACCCATTCTTATTACCAAACATCGTCGTTTTAATCCACAGCGAAAGTGTTAACGAGCATGACCAATACTTTTCCTTCACTGTGCTAGATCATAGACATTTGCTTGAACCGTATCAATCAGTGATCAGACCGATACCGAATCGACACTGTCGGTACTAGACCGTAAATTATGATACCGTATCGAATAGTATCGAAGACGTAAGTATCAAAAATATTGGTACTCCTTTGATACTTCTATGAAACCCGTTCGATACTTTTATGAAAGTATAATGGGATTCTGTTAAATATTTTTGCGTTTATTACAATAAAAAGTAACCCCACGCGACGCCGGTGCTGTTCACTTATAATCTGCTTCCTTTTTCTCACCGCTGCTCCGATTCGTTCTCTTCATACTCTCACACTCTTCTTCCTTTTCTCCGCGCACGCACCACATACACACACACTCACACACGCCGCGATCGGCTCGATAAACCATGTTGTCTAAACGTAACAAACACGCCACGCACGATCGCCTTCCATTCGTTCTTCCTTTCCAGGCCATTCACACCAACTCTCTCACATTCACTCTTTCACACCAAAACCCCCCACAGTATCGACGCCCCTTTGATACTTCTATGAAGGTATGGATAGTCGTTCCATACCTTTATGGAAGAATCGATACCCATTTGATACGAACATGAAAATTTCAATATCCGTTTCATATCTACCGAAATTCTCGATAATCATTTAACATTTCGCCGAAATCGTATCGATGCCGTTTTTTTTTTTTCATAGAAGTATCGAACAAGTATCGATACTTTCATGAGGTATATCAAAGGGGTATTGATTCAAGAAGTATCAGTATCGAAAATTGATACCAAGTGCTTAAAATTCACAATAGATATCGATACTTCCTATTGAGTACTTTGGTATCGAACTGATTGAATATCATCAATAGTATTAGTATCGATCCCATCGCTAGTATCAATAAACAACGTTCCCTTCCAGGAATCCTTTCGTCGGCTCTCAATGAAACGGCAAACAGCCATTTGCATACGCGCAGAAAGGGTGAGCGATGACGCGTTCCCCGAGCAAAGTGAATGATAAAAAAAAACACAATCTGTGGTTGTTCAGCCGCGGGAAATATCCTTTGTTTGCGTTCACCGTGTACGGGGCAACTTGCTCGAGTTTATTCGGGAAAATAGAGCCGGGAGGACTCCAAGTGCGTTAGACCGAGTCTCGCGTATATTTTCAGGGGTGTGTGTAAACGGAGTAGACGCCGGCTTAAAGGATAATTCGTGATTCGCAGTCTGTTGTGGACTTTTTTCGCGTATTTTAACGCGGCAAAATTCGAACCTCTAATTTTTTTTTAGCACATCTCTGGAAATATTATTCCAGATGTGCGTGCACATTTCATCGTTAGGAATTTTATTTATTTCATTATTTCTCTCCATTCCGGAACAATGATAAAATTCTCGGTATTTATCACTATCGCGAATTTCTTCGAATATTTATATAAATTGTAACGCCGGTAATTTTTCTGCTTCTCCGGAACAATGATAAGATTCCCGGTATTTATCACCGTTGCGACTATTTCTGTAACACGGATTAATTCATGTTTAACACGAGGAAATAACGAACGAGGATGGAAAATCGTAAATTTTTGTATTACACGCGCTCCGCGGGATGATATAAATCCAACGGGGCGGAAACTAAATCTCAATGTACAGAACTGCGCCTAGATTGTTGATTGTGAAATACGGTGAGGAAACCGCGTCGAATTTTTCAGCCAACTGAAAATATCCATGAAATACTACTGTCACGGTTTTCCCGCCAAAAAGAGGATACAATCCTTTTCTTCCAAAAAAAGGAGGAGGAATGTAACTCACCATCGAAGATTAACGAGCAAACTTATCACATAGCCCGGTGTTTATTAACGTGCCCGCGCCTGCCCGAAGGTTTTGCAGACACGGCCCCCACGGGCGCGGAATTGAGATACGCTCGATAAGCGCGGCTGCCCAACTAGACCCTCGAAGGGTACAGGTTGAACACCTACCCGTCTAAGGGCCGCTTGTGAGAAGGAATCCCGACGTTACGGATGACACGGAGCGACTTTCCAACAATCTACCAACTCTCCAGATTGGCGCCGGTGCAGTTCGCAACTCACACGTCGGAGCCTGGAAAAAGGGCCCCTGGCCACCGTGCGGTCTAACCACTGCCACCTCGAATCATACACCAAACCCGGCCAGCCCCCGGCGCTGAGGCCGCAGGAGCGAGCGCCACACTGGCACGAGCCCCTGCTGGCCCAGCTCGGATGGTCAGGGGAGGGCGGAATGCCCGCCACAGCCCCCGACATGGCTTGGAAAGGCCGGCCGGCCCGAGGTACCGTCTACATCATCGGTGGGATGTTCGTAGGTGGACACCAACACCACTTCCAGTTGAGGGACCTCACTCCTCTCGGATATGGTAAACCGGCTCGGGCTTTTCCCGGGGGGTCGCCAGTCCCCGGACGCCCTTGGACGTCCCCCTGCGGGACAAACTTATCACAGTTGGAAATTTTCAACGCGCGACATTTTTTGTTGTTCGATCAAACATACAGTTCTTGCAAAAAGAAAGGAAGAATGTAATTCGCCATTGGTGATCAGCGAGAAAATTTATTACAGTTGGAAATTTTCGATACGCGATGGAACATTTCGAAGAAAGGAATATTGCAAAAATTTTGCGAATTTCGTTATCCAATGGACATATTGTATGACTGCGCTGTTTTGGCCGGGCAAATGTTTGACCTTTACTACTGAAGCGAGTGAACAGTTTGCATGCATCAATATGTGCTGCTACTGTTCTCGTGTTGGCCGCGTTCTGGCATTTTCGTGTTCGATTCTGTGCTGTACCGTTAACTGAAAGGTTCTAGCAGTAGTAATCTAGGAATTAGTTTCGTGATTTTTGAAGTGAATTTTTTGCACACTAATCTGCGTAATTTTGTATTCTTGGTGCATTAAGTTACTTGTGAAATTATTTAATTTCTTGGAATTGAAAGGAAGAAATAGAGTGAATGATTTGATGATTTTTGACGATCTTGATTTTGAACGATTTAATGATTTTTTATCCTGATTTTGAATGATTCGATGATTTTTGATGATCTCTATGTTGAATTTGATGATTTTCGATGATCTCGATTTTGAATAGTTTTGATTTTTTGAATTGGAAGGAAGAGAAGAGAATGAACGCTACTTTTGATTAGCGATTGGTACTGGACACGCGGTACCATGCAACAAAGCGCAGTTTATGGTTCACCATAAATAGAAACTTAACTCGTAGCTGGCTTTTTCACGATTGCAGTAAATTAAAATTACCCAAACTAGTTCACATCGCGTACACGGCTGACTATAAAAGTGTCTCTAGAGCAGCGACCATAAACCGTAGTTCCCCTGACGACATTAGGACCCTGCATGGTTGAATGTGTCACGTGACTCGCGTGAACCGTGGAAAAAGCTAGTACGTTTCGAATAAAAGCTTTGATCATTTTTAGAAAAACTCCCTAAAATACAGAGCAGCCTTCGCACATTAAACAATTCTTCAGCTAGAGACATCAAAACTTAATATTTCTCTGTAATCAAAGTGTTAAATCCTTGAAACTCGTCAATTCGAAGAAAATCGATCTCGTGGGATCTCCAAGCAGTTTTGTTCCTTATCGAAGCACTGATCCTTATCCCTGATCTATCTTCGGAACTCTCGAGAACTCGCGTGTGATCGATGTGATTCACCCTGGTTTATTTTTTTCCTTGTTTTTTTTCTTTCTGCTTCTAAAACAGTTTCAAGTACGAAACTATCTCGTGTTCGAATTCCCCTCGCGATTGAATCGTTCGACGACAAATCCGTGACGCGCATCGATCATAGAAGATGAAAATGCGTTCGTAAATCCATCGAGAAGACGTCGTAAATTTGCAACGGAATTTTCTCTGTACTTTAACGATGGAATTAGCTCGGCTAGAGATGAGAAAGAAAAGGGAAATAAAAGGAGGAGCAGGTGGAAAATTCACTGCTGCATTATTTAACGACGTCGCTCTCTCACCGGCCATTAACAAATTCGCCGGAATCTGCTTTCGAGGAACCCGCGTAATGCGGCGGTTTCCGGCAGCGGTGCAAACGAATTTCGACCGCGGCGCGTTTGGCGAAATTAGGTCCCTGGTAAGTTATGGTAAACGTGGCTGCGAATACATTAACATACTGTGGCGGAATCGTGAGACGGTTTGTGTCTTGAAAAAATGGGAATGGTGAATGGTGACGCATGGTGCGTTCATTTCCACGGAATAACGAGGATTTTGAATCGATGGATAACAGTATTGAAGAATTTAATACCAGTATTCGAGAATTTATTCTATTTATTCCGTGGTGATTTTATTTTTTAATAAGATGTGAAATGTAGGGGTGAAACTTGGAAGTGTAGGAAAGTGTAAGAATCTGTGGCTGATGTGTCAATCATGGAAAAGTATTTTGAGTCGTTGAGTAATAATTTGAGAAAATTTATTTCGTGGTGATGTATGTTTTAATAAGATTTTGGAAGTGTAAGGAAGTGTAAGAATCTGTAACTGATGTGTCAACCGTGGAAAAGTATTTTGAGTCATTGGGTAATAGTTTTAGAGAATTTATTCCACAGTGATTTGATTTTTTAATAAAATGTGAAATGTAGATGAAAAATTCAGAAGTGTAAGAATCTGTAACTGATGTGTCAACCGTGGAAAAGTATTCTGAGTCATTGGGTAACAGTTTCAGAGAATTTATTCCGTAATGATTTTATTTTTTTAAGACGTGAAATTTGGAAGTGTATGGAAGTGTAAGAATCTGTAGCTGACATGACAATCATGAAAAAGTATTTTAAGTCATTGGGTAATACTTTTAAAGAATTTATTCCATGCTGACTTTTTCTTTTAGTAAGACGTGAAATGTAAATGTGAAATTTCGAAATGTAGAATCTGCCGTCGATGCGACAATCGTGAAAAATAAACGAGAAGTACATAATTGAATTTTAAATGTCGAAATTGAATAAGGAAAGAAGGTAGAAGTTGAACAAATAGTTCAGGAAATGAGAGTTTTAGTGAGATGCTGTGGAATACTGATGCTCCAGCAAGTAGTGCAAGTCTGAGACTGATAGGTCGGAAGTGGTATGTGCATTCGATTATACGGGCGCGATCTAGAGTACTAGGAATTCCGTATTACGCATTTGAGTCACTAAGAATGATATCGGGGCTGCTTTTTACTGCGTTTCTTAAAATAATGCAGGTAAATTCGTTTACCTAAAAAATTATATAGTTCCATTTAAAAATCTCCAGATAACCTTGGGTTCACTCTGAAAACAAACTATTTTCTACATTTTTAATATCATTGTATATTGTAC
Organism: Habropoda laboriosa; assembly: GCF_001263275.1. NCBI lineage: Eukaryota > Metazoa > Arthropoda > Insecta > Hymenoptera > Apidae > Habropoda > Habropoda laboriosa. The sequence goes on from NW_017100231.1 coordinate 3,647,675, forward strand.
ATTTAACACAGATAAATCTTGATTAATAATTATTCTTTAGAGTGAACACCTGAAATATTAATTCCTACAAAAAAAAAAATTGTACTCTAATTTTGAACTTCAATTAAAATCCCCTAACCTCCCCAAAAATCTATCTTAAAACAACGCTTCCAACTGTACAAACGTTTCTCCTTAATTCCACAAAATATTCCAAGAATTTGCAGCACAAACCGAAAGACTCGTTCATTTCTTATCAAATTCTATTCAAGAATCCTCGTATCCAGCAGTCTGCAAGGCAAATTCTTTCCATCCCTGTCGCCATACTTTCCCTAAAACCTACCCAGCTGACGAAAACAAATGTAGCCGGCTGACATGAATGCGCGAAGCGTTGAATACACGATTTCGCCGGGTTAACCGATTCGCGTGCATCGCGTTATTATGCGCGCGTCGCGTCACTCGTTAACGAATGATTGATCGCGTCGTCGACCGATGTAATTCCCCAGCCTGGCGATTATCGCCGCGCCGAATTGATACGAGTCGCCTAACCTTCGGCGAAAATTACCAGGCATTAGGCGACCTAGAGAGTTTTTGTCAGGCTTGACGACGATCTCCTTCGTACGGCGCGCTGCTCCGTCGAAGAATACCGGTTCCCGATCCACGTTAAGCGAGCCTTTGCAGAAAAATTCCATTAATCCGGAAACCGTACTTTCCACCGGGTGAATGTTTCCTCCGCGAAAACGCTTTTAAGTGGATTAAACCAAGGTGACGTGTTCGGAGACGCGGAAGCGTCGACGATGGCCTGGGTTCGACATACACTTGTCCGGCATCCGGATAGGTGACGACGATTAACCCTCGGTTCAACCGCTTTAGAGCTTACAACGAGGGTGTGGAATCTTTGTTGGTTGAAACGAAGCGAAGGTTACGTGATCTAATTGTTTGGAGATACTTTTCTACGTTTAGACTTGGAATAGCTGCGAGCTGCATCTTTGTAGAATTTAGATTTTAGATCTAGAATTTATGATTCTGTGTAATGAAAGGTATGCTATCTATTTAAATTTCCAGGTTTAGTATAATATTTAAACAAATGGACTTTTTGCAAATCGGTTTAGACAGTCAGATTGGTCGTTCAGAAATACAAATTTCATCAATTTACACCATACCTCTATCTGTAACAGGTTTCGAGATATCGGAGTAAACATGTTTACTGCCCTCAACTTTGAGCTCGATTTTCATCCCTTCAACACGGACGATTGTCAATTTAAAAAAACACGTGTCTAATATTTTTCTGAGATCTACCACATACTAAAATTTCATCAAAATCGATGATTAGCTCTTCGAGCTGTTCCCCTGTGAGTAAAATAAGACGCTATAGTAGGAGCCGAATATATTGCCCTCTCAAGGCCACTCCTCTCCATCACTTTTTCACACCGACGAATCCTACCGAGCAAGACTTGTATATCTAGTGATTCAGCAGGTCATAGACACACAGACGTATCTGTTTTGCAACGCGATCTTCCAACAGTAATATACTTTGTCCATATTTTTTCTGGCAATATACTCTCGACTCGTGTTTTACGACGACACATCAGACGCAGTTCAAAGAAACAGAAAGCTACCACAGAGCCACTGTTAACTTTCCAACGATAAAACCGCAAAAGTGACCTTGACCGGTCAATATATTCAGCCTCGACTATAGCCTCACGTATATCCTCGTTGTCGACGAACTTACGAGCGCATCTCGCAGCCCAAAAATTCCACTCAGACACAACCCAATCAAGTGTCACACATACTCTCGACCAATTTCTCGCCGTTTTCGAGGATCTCGCGAAGAAATCGAGAAGTACGACTACTCGTTTCTATCGCGGTGGTAATAAATGGGCGTGGCCCGATAGCCTGACCGCGGCATTCACTCGGCCGGCTCGCAAATTATCGACGAAATCATTGCATACAGTTGCGCGCGTTGCACAGCTGGAAATTCGGAGGAGCCATTATCGCGGCTTATTGCTCGTTATATCGCGTTTCAACGGAGGTGGGGGGGAGGAGGGGCGGTCTTTTTGTCCGCGTTGCTCGGCTTCGTTCGGCCTCATTAGCAATTGAATGTAAGGGAAAACGTTCCCCGGATTGAATCGGCAGGCTTTCCTGAAACGAAACACTGTAACAGCGTTGTAGTGGTTGTAATAGCGGAACAAGGAGGCAGAGAGAGTGGAGGGAGGACACTTGGCTTCGCGGCGTTGTTTGACCGGAAAAAGTTCGCGAATAAACGGAAGTGGGTACTAGAGGTACACGGGGGATGATGGCGCTATTAGGGAGAGGCTAAGGACTATTTTATCGCGCGGATACGTTCCACGAGAGAACTATAGCTGGACCATCAAACTGATTGCTTTGTAATTTCTCTGGGAAAGTAGTAATTTTTTATTTACTTGTGGAAACTGAGGAAGTAAATTTGTTACGAAAATTCGTGAAATTTGTACAATTTGGTTTGAGAGAAAAATATTCATTTTTTTGCGATAATGAAATATTGGGTGTGCAAATTAACTCTGTGCATTTTTGCGAAAAATTTTCCTGACTTTATCGATTCAAAACTGTCACAGTTTTTTAGACAATAAATTCATTGGCTGTTTCATAAATGGAAAAAAATTATTCAAAATAATGCAGACTATTTTGAACACTAAAATCATGGGAAAAACATAGTGTGTCTTCTTGTACTTGCTTTTTGTGAAATTCTTCTGAAATTTCTTGCAAATGTCTTTCTTGAAATGTGACAAAATTTTTGCAAATATTTCTCTCAAAGTATGACAAAATTCTGCAAATGTTTTTCTCAAAGTGCGACAAAATTTTTGCAGTTTTTCTCAAATTTGACAAAATTCTGCATACATTTTTCTCAAAGCATGACAGAATTCTGCAAATGCTTTTTCTAAAGTATAATACAACATTTTCTGTTATTTGTTAATAATCACTATTTCACTCGTCACTTCTTAATAATTCTACGTTATTAGATACGTTATTTCGTAAAAGAAAGTTTGTCTGCCTGTTTCCACGAGATCGCTCGAAAGCTATACAGAGTGTGAACAATTATTTCCGGATTTTATTAATACGATTAACTTTCAAGGCCCGATTATTTCGCAGTAAAAATGTGTACGTGCGTGTGTCTGCTCTCGAGGAGTACAGTAAGTAGAAGCGTGTGCTTTGAAAAACGGGTCAGCCGAGAGTTTACTGCGAGGGAAAGAATTTCAGGAAGTTTACCTTAGAACTACTGGCTTGTGTATTGTTTAAATAAGAGAGATTACGTCTGTCTCGTATTTTTCTTCCTTTTTTTAATTTATCCCTAGGTATATATTTGTCCAGTTTTACTCGCATCTTCAGATTTTCTTCGTGAATAAATCATTCCTTTTCCTCCCTAACAATTCGTCCAAACAAAATAACATCGCATCTCTCGTTAATAAATTTCTATCGTATATTAACTTATTACATTAAATTATCCACGATATTCCTCAGTTCCTACGAAAAATATTCACAAACGTACCCACAAATGAACATATTCACGAAAACACAGCCAATTACACGTCAATTTTCACATCCTGTCAACCTTCCTCATCTCAATTACTTCGTAGCCAGTTTCAAACAGACAAAACAATTTACACGCACGTTTACAATTTCACCTCGCTAATCTAGATGCAATTTCATCGTGTCAAACGTGAAAGCATCGGTATTCTAGCGAATTTTGTCGTTGCCGTCGTGTCCTCAAACACGAAACCTGCCCCTGCCTGCATTGAAGTATTACAAAAAAAAAAAAAAACGAAAAATGCCACAAATACCTTTATTTATCTCCAAAAAAAGAAAAAGAAGAATAAGAAACCGAAATTCTGTAATACTCGAAAAGGTTCTCACGATATTATGATCCATTAATGGAATGAAAAATCCCCGGCGAAGGAGCATAAATAGTGAGGAAAGGTTTGGACGCGATAGAGAACGAGTACGAATTTTCGAGGAGAGAATTTGGGAGAAAGGGGAACACCGGTTTCGTTCAATGGAGCGACTGCAAGAGATCAAGAGAGAGCCGTGCCAAGAATTAAGAAAAAGGAAAACAAATAATATACACGAGGAGAATGTATAGTTCGGGCTGGAAGAGGAAATGGAATTTGCTGATGACGCAATATCGAAGATTTATTCGGCCCGGAGAGAGAGAGAGAGAGCATTCCCGGGCTTAAATTCACCGGCACAAAACGAACGAGGCGAATAACAAATAGCAACATTCTACACAGCGGGAATTATTTTTCAACTTACGCGTATATATCGATCGCGACCCGTTTGCGTCATTTCGAACGGTTCTGCACCGAACGATTTTCCACCGTGGAATTTTCCATTTTCTTCGTTGCGTGTGATTTGGGCAGATGGAGAAAGTGAAGTGAAATTTTAGAATTTTAACGAAGGTCGGGGACAGAGTTTGAGAGTTAAATACGATCTAACTGAAATTTAAGGGAAAAGCTGCGGAATGTTTCTATTAGCGTTGTCTACGTTTTTCCGAGGTTTTCATACGTGCTTCAATTCTCGAATGTAATGTGTTCTATGCGTTCGTCGGTAACGAGAGCTCTCTCTGGAAAAATTGCTGGAATAGAAGTGTAATTATATTTATATTATATTTCTGGAGGTGTAGTAGATGTTAATTTATGCTTAGTTTTGTTGGATTCTTTATTTATTTATATGTGCAATGTTTATTTGTCAACTAATAACACTTTTTGTTTATTTATAATACTTCGATTTATGTATGCAACCCTTACTTCGTAAAAATGGGTCAATTTTACTTGTTTCACTTTGTATATTTGTAAAAATAATATGTTTAAACAAATTATTCTTCAAATTTATTATTGCAGACTTTTTTTAGAACCTTCAAAGAGGCTACATGAATTTTTTCAGATTTTTCTGAACACTTTTACTCGTTGAAAAACGCGTCGGACTAAAATGGTCCACGCTTGCAGTTCAAGGATATAGTCTGAGTCGCGATATAGCCTGTTCGAGAAATAAATTTGCAATTTTTACGAAACGTTGGAATATTCTTTCCTTAAGGACACGGTTTACACCTGAAAGCCTCAATAATAATAATTATACTCTTAGCCATGAAAATCTAAAATCTTTTAGAAATAAACCTCGAAATGTGGCCATTGTTTTGGCTCAGACTGTACCAAAAACACGTTTACGGAGTAAGGGGTAATACTAAGCGTATTAATAATTAAAATTCTGCTTTTCTCATAACTGTGTCAAATCTATCAACACTAAATATCCAAAATATAATTATAATTATAACCTTAGTTAATTATATTAACCATACATAAATTTAATATTCAAATTTTTATCTTTATATTTAAAAAAATGTATAGTACAGCTATAGCATAAACTATAGTAAATATAATTAACAATCCTCTCCAAAAAGACTAAAATACAGTAATTAAAAAAAAAAAAATGTCGGAGGAACTGTAACAAGAAGAAAAGCAAGCAGAGAAAGTTGTACAAACAGCATTCGCCAGTGCATCCAATCCGAAAATTAAAGACTCGCTCCCCGAATCAGTTCCAGGGAACGCACTCGGGCCAGAGAGACGAGGGATGCGGTTAACTTTCAGGTCGAGTATGACTTCTCGCATGACTCCTCGAGCACCGGCGAACCGTGTGTCTAGAAACAGCGACTCGGCAACGGCTGTTCGTGGAGAGAACGGGCCGCGAGCAATCCAGGATCCTCTGAATGCAAGGCTAGAGAGTAATCTAAAGTGACGCGAAGAGCACAGCTTCGCCTACAATGACCATGTCAATTGAACTTTCCGAACGCGTTCATCTGGCCCCCAATTGTTTCTCCAAATGAAGACGCTTCGTGGAACGAGGAGGACGTGTTTTGACGATGAGAATGCCGAATACTTTGGGGATATTATACCTGGTAGGTGAAATAATTTTCTACCCAATTCTACCCGATCTTTGTATTAACTTCTTTATCAGAATATTTATTTCAACTATCGTATATTATTTTTACAATTATTCAACAAATTCATCGATATTTCATTTAATTCTTATATTTCATACATTCTTACATTTCTTATATTCAAAATATTCTTAAACAAAAAATGCCATCTTTGCTGACCGATGAACGAGCAGGCCAGTTGTAAAAATGTTTGCAATAGAGATTGGAAGAAGAGAAGATGCACTCGAGGAGCAGGATAACTCGCTGATAGGACGAGAGAAGAGGTGATTATTGGAGGAAAAGGATAGGAGATCGGATTGTGTTAGGTGTGCAAAGGGATGGTAATTGAAACGAACCCTTTTAGCAGAGGATTTTACGTGAAAAGTATCGCTGAAAACATCGATACACTTCGTTTTCACATTTGTTTCAATTTCCAAGGATAAATGTGACAAGATTCCCATTTGCAGTCCATTAGGCGTGTAGTTCAACTTCTTTCACTAAGATCGATCGAAGTTCTTCTTCCGATGGTAATTTTAATAGTTGGACAACACGTTGCTCGTTCATTCTGTGAAATTTAGTAGAATTTTTCCGACCCCGCGAATCTACGACACGCGTACCCAAGAGGCGAAAGATAGAGCGACTACTTAACCGAACTGCATCTCGGGGATAATCGCTCACAGTGTCTAAAGTGGGCTACCGAAATTTCCACGTGCATTATCCTCGAAACTTTTAACACCTTGTCGTTCTATTAGCGAGATCGAAGTTAGCGGAGCTCGACGACCTTCGTTTCGTGAAATATGCAAGAAACGTTGAGCATTCGCTTTTACAGGAGTCGTTAGACCGCGGATTTTTGGGCAAATTCAGATTTTTACGAGTGTAATTAAAAAAAAAAGGAGTTAAAGTCCGTTCAATTTAAGAGTAACCTCGCTCTCGGACCGATTTTCGCCCGTTCTGCGCGTAGACAGAGAGCGCAGCGGTGGCTAAGACGGAGGAAAACGTAGGCGGTTTGGACGTTCTGGCCCTGCCTTAGGCACGTCGCATGCGCGAAGCGAGGTTACTCTTAAATTGAACGGACTGTAGATAGGTAAATTGTTTTAGTTACTAAATATTAAAACGAGTACTATATTTTCATGAGTGTGATTTAATTTATATTCGCTAAATGTTACGAGTACTGTATTTTCGGCTTATTTACATATTTTTGATTATTACGCGCATTCTGTGCACTTTCGTGCCTTCAAATTTTCCAGAAATGCATCAAAATTAAAAGAAAAACTGAAGGACACAACTTTCCCCACCAATTCCTCAAAAATTCTCATCGTACCCAAAAAGCAAAAAACTCCCTGTTAATCTGCCACAAAACCTTGTCCCAGTGGTTCTAAAACCGGGTGCCGAGAAATTTTGAACTGTTCATACGTAAAACGCCAAATATTTAACTGCTATAACTATCTAAATATCTAAATCTGAAACGAAAAATTGTACATTTTAATTTTACTTATTCGTATCAATCTTATATCTTGGGATTGCACTACGTCGCCACTTGCCGCAGTGACTCGACAAGGGGTGCCGTGAATTTTGTTCAACGATTTCAGCGTACCGCCAGACAAAAAGCTCGAGAAACACTGCCTTGTCCCAACATTTATTTAAAAAATTCCCCCGGTTAACAAACTCCAGCGCAATTAAAAACCTCCGCCGACCATGAATCATTTATTCACCCCCCGAAAAGGAAAGAAGGGAGAAGAAAAAAAGCCTCGTTCCAACTCGTCAACGGTGAATTAGATTAGATTAGCCGGCGCGTAATTTCCCAAACAGAGAGACAGAGATAGAGAGAGTGTAGGAAGGGAAGGGTGTTTCGATTCGGGGGCCGCGTCGTTCCATGCGGCTCGCGTCGCTTAATCTTCATTGGCATGCGTGAAGTCGCTTTGAAACCCGCCCAAGCCAGGGTTCGTTCTCCTGCAGAGTCTGCGGATTTTCCCTTCCCGGCCCCGTGTATCGTCCATAAATTTCAAAGCAGCACAGATGCGCGACGTGCAACACTTTCAGTGGCGCATTACCCCTTCTCGCCCCCCG
>NW_017100231.1:3655975-3658936 GCF_001263275.1 Habropoda laboriosa
TTTTTTTTTTTGCTGTATTTTGTAAGTGATCGTCGAGAGGTGCTTGTGCATCGATAGGCGAAGAAGAGAAGGGAGGAATCGAAGGGGAAGAGGTTGTAGAGAGAGAGAGTCTCGTGGAAGTCAACAGAGCGAGTTATGAAGTCGGTGATTGGGAAAAAGGAGGGAATTGGTGTAATTGGATCAGTTGTTGCGAGCCACTCTCTCTCTGTGTAGGTTCGTATCGATTCAACGGATGGTGAAAGTTTCTCTTCGAGGGCACTGTGTGAACTGGCCTTCGAGTGTGTGCACACTCGGGGTTGGATGTAGCTCTTCGGTTAGAGATTTGTAACCTAGTTTTTCGAGGGTGAATCTTAAATTCTGAGCTTTTTCTTTTTCAGATGGAGTCTTGAGGAGGAAGCGAGATTTTCGGTGAATTTTAAGTTTCTGTGGGTGGATGACGTGGGTCTACTTGATGGGACTATGGTGATTGGGGAGGAAATAAAAAGAGAGGATAGGACTCTCGAAAATTTTGAGAATTTTTGAAAAAATACCTGTGACCAGGAAAGTTGCAAATATTGTTCGCAATTTGATACTACGTTTTTGAAGGATGACGAATTTAGGTTAGTTCTACTTAATGAAACTATGGTGACTGAGGAGGAAATAAAAAGGGAGGATAGGACTCTCGAAAATTTTGAGAATTTTTGAAAAAATACCTGTGACCAGGAAAGTTGCAAATATTTTGGGTAATTTAATGCTACGTTCTTCGAGGATGAATAATTTAGATTAGGTATAACGACATTTCTAGTGGAGTTTGTCACGGTACATCTGTGGAATAAATAAACGTCTGCTGCGTGGAATGGCGTCGAGTGCGTGACATAATGCAGAAGCTCACAAATCAAGTCCCAGATTTGTGTTTGCAAAATGGAATATCTAATGAATCCTTGATGCAAAGTCGCAGAGTTCGTCGTTCACCATTTCCATTCAGAATAACACTCTAACTTACTGTCACACAGGGTATCTAACTCCACGAGTAATGAGAAACATTCGTATTCTTATTATCACAGTATAGACTCCCATAATCTTCGTCTCAAACAAAATTCTACACTGTGGACTAATAAAAATTACCACTTTGAAGCGAGAGAAAATTTGATAGAAATTTTCTTTGGTAGAAAATTCAATATTATTATTCCCATCGATCGTCTTATCATCCATAATCATCTTACACCCCTCTCTGAACAATACTTTGCATCAAAAAAGAATTTAATTCGAAAAAACACAAAATTCAATTAAAAAAAGAAACGAAATTTTTAATTCAAGCAAAAAACACAAAATTGAATTTAAGCAAAAAACACAAAATTAAATTCAGAGTTTCGCTGAATTCTGAAATAAACATAATTTCGAATATTCTCAAAAATGGGGAATATTCTTTATCGTATCAAAAGCTTTTCTTTCTCAGCACAATGAATAATTTTATAACGCAAAATTTTCGCACCGAATTTCCTGCCGAGCCATCGTTCGAAGGCGACTAGGTCTGAGGAGCGAATAAGAAGAAGAAAGGATCGTTGCAAAGAGAAAATCAGCGTCGATGAAATTAGTCGACGGTGAAGGGCGTCGCGACGGCGGCTTCCAGTTACTCGACAACTTGCTGCTCGAGCGACAATTTCACGTGGAAGTTGGAAAGGACTCGCGACGATCCGTCTAACTGCTGCTACTCTGTCTAGCTTCGCTATTATGTATTCATTATGTATCGTCGGTGTGCATTACGAGAGCTATCTCTCTGCTGTGTTATTGCCGTCTTCTGCAATTCGTGCCAGTAATTATCCACTCGCTTCGGTTCAAGCGATATCAAAGCTTCCAGTCGATAAACGCACTTGTGAAAATATCGGAATATTCGTTAATGAATGAATATAATAATATTCGTTAATGAGTGATTCGTAATTCTTAATGAACATAATAATATTCGTTAATGAAAGAACAGAATTCTTGATAAATATAATATTATTCATAATGAATATAATTCTTCTATAATATTCTTCTCAACCCTTTCCTCACTACTGACACCTATAGACGCTTCGAAAATCCATTCCTTTCGAAGCACTTCCACTTTAATTTAATAAAGTAAAATTTTAAAAAATTCCAAACCTACTTTGCTCCAAATAAATTACGAAACGATACAGTTGAAAGAAAAAATTTTGCGACCATACTTGACGATCTACAAAGTAGACGTATTCAAATTTCACTTCTCAAAATTTATCCTAATTTACATACTAAAAAAATCGAGTAGATATTCTTTCTACCGCAGTGATCAACTCAACGATAAAATCACACGGCGAAATAAATAAAAACAGCGGCTGCCGTTAAGAATAAATTAGCTCAGCTCGCCGAGAGAGTTTATCGATTAATCAGAAACTTACTTATCCGTCTACCGGCCTGAATTATTTCATTTCTCATTATTCTAATTCTCCCGTGGAGTATTACTCCGAGCATTGAAATACACTTCACCGACGGGGGGGATAACAATGCGATCCCCGTTCATCGGGTAAAAAAGTCAAGCGCACGACGACGGACTTACGGGCGTACGATTGAAACAGAATAATACGCTTGACGACAGATCCCGTTGAAGTTCGCGATATCGAATAAAACGCAGCGATTATAGAATTGTTTCGCCGGGTGGAGAAAAGTTTAGCCGCCATTACGGCGGCCGACCAGGGTTGGATATAATACGGCACGTCGATCCGTGGAAACAATATGAAAGAGTTCCACGAAGAGAACTTCACGAGATACTCGAGAAACGTACAGGGTGTTTCATTATTTGCGGGAGCGGTTCTAAGGATGAATTAACACTTTCGCGACGGCGGAACTAGGCATCGGTACGCCACTGACGGACGGGTCGTCGTGCCATTAGTGCACACCATACACATTAAGAGTGTCACGCGTTTTTTCAAATCTTAGAGGATTTCGTTGGAACAGCAGAGGACTTAA
>NW_017100231.1:3659234-3681017 GCF_001263275.1 Habropoda laboriosa
TGGATGCCGGATATAACCGGCGTTAGCCAGTGTGAAGCATTTAGTGGATGCTGGATATAACCGTCGCTAGCCAGTGTGAAGCATTCAGTGGATGCCGGATATAACCGGCGCTAGTCGCGAAAGGGTTAAGTACTTGGGAATGAACGAGAAAGTTGTATAGTTACGTTGTAAGTTTGTGTCCAAAGGGAAAAATATTTAAAGCGGAAAGTAAAGGCATTTTATGACAACTGTATAGTGGTTCTAAGAAAAGTGAGGAAAAAATTGTAGCACCAGGTCACTTTTTTTTTTTCATAAAATCTGAAAAGTTGTTTGCAATATCGAACTGTGATCAAATTTGGCTTAATAGTATTTTAATTTGGTCAATAAAAAGGTAAAGGTGTTTTATAGCGACTGTATGTATAGTGGTTCTAAGAAAAGTGGGAAGAAATTGTAGCACCAGAAGGTTATTGCTTTTTTTTTTCCATAAAATTTGAAAGGTTATTTGAAATATCGAACTGTAATGAAATTTGGCGTAATAGTATTTTAATTTGTTTAATAAAAAAATAAAGATGCTTTATAGCCACTGTATAGTGTGAAGAGTTCGGCAATTGTTACCGATCTCGGGTTGTTATTCTAGACATGGGACCTCCGCCACGTGTGTGATTCAACTCTCAGTGGTTATTCATCGTAATATTGTAATCCATACTTATTCTAATATATATACTTCAATAATGTAAGCGTGTAGTTCAATAAAACCCCAACGTAGTAGTTCTAAGAAAAATAGGAAGAAATTGTGGAACAAGAAGACAATTGCTTCTTCTTTTCTTCTTTGTCATAAAATTTGAAGTAAATTTAAAATATTGTTCCGTGATAAAATTTGGCCTAATAGTATTTTAATTTATTTAATGAAAAGGTAAAGGTGTTTTAAAGCGACAGTATAGTGGTTCTAAGAAAAGTAGGAAGAAAATGTGGAACGAGAAGACGATTGTTTCTTTTTTCATAGAATTTGAAATTCTTCTAAAAATTTGGCTTAATAGTATTTTAATTCGTTTAAAAAAAAATAAAGGTGCTTTATAGCGACTGTATAGTGGTTCCAAGAAAATTAGGAAAGAATTGTCCAACAAGAAAGCGACTGTTTTATTTTTTTTTTTACAAAATTTGAAGCTTTGTCTAAAATATCGATTAATTTTTTCAATGAAAAACCAAAAATTATTATAGCGACGGTATAATGGCTCTAAGAAAAGTGAAAAGAATGGCGGTATTTTTACAACTATGTATCAACATTCTCGCTAAATTTTCACGCACCAAAATCTTCTCCAAGAAATCTCACACGCAATGGAACACCCTGTACACACGAAAGAGTTGATTCTCGCGTATCGAACGTAATTCTTGTTTAATTTCCACCGATCGCCGATTTCAGCGAAGCTTGGACACGCGTTGAAAATTCTTCGTTCTCTTTTCCCTTCTTTTTTTTTTCAACCACGCTGGTGAACGCCGAAACGCGGTTCAATTTCAAAGCTGTTAACACCGGAAAAAGAGAGGCAGATTCTGTAACGCGGAGGTTCAACGGATCGATCCAGAGAGCCCATTTCGAATGCTCGCCGCAAACGTCCGCGGGAACCTTGACCAGAAATTAAAACTTTTTCTATGCATACTAATATCCGCACCGAGACTCGATACCTTTTCAAACTAGTTTCTCGTTTGATCGAATAACGGGAATACTATAGGTTCGCAGGACCATAGTCGAAAACAAATGAACTGGCGATCTCGTGTTCCCACATGCTGCACAATTTTCATTGCCTCCGCGTGCAAATTTTCCTGACGATATCGAATTTTTCTACGTTAAAATGTAAAAAATATATATAGAGAGAATAATAATTTCTAATTTGATCGATGTTTAAATTAATTTCATGAATATGATAGAAGTCTTGTAGGAACCTAATACGATAGATTTGTGTCATTTTCTGCGTTGATTAGATTCACATTTAATTTCAAATTAATTTTACGAATATTGCAGAAATTTTGTAGAAACCTAATACGATAAATTTGTGTTGTTTTCTGTACTGATTAGATTCACATTTTTCAAGTCAGAGCAATTTTTAACCCTCGGACAGCCGACCGAAAACAGTGCCGCCGGGTCTCTTCTGACCCGTACTGCAATTTTTACTATACGTATTTCCGAACTAATCTTTAGGTAAGAAACATCATCTTATAAGAAAAAATCTTAGAACAAAAAATATAAATATATTGTTTACTTCTGTTGGGTTTTTAGTTAGGCAAGGTGGTCGAACAGAAGGTAGTCAACTCGAGGTAGTAAACACAGCACGATATATTTAACATGTAAGCGGGGTGCTACAACCGTACAACGCGTGCAAGGAAGGAACGGCCCAAGCCACGCGTGCTCTCGGGGAAAAACTTTGCATTCACTCACAAATAAAAAATTCCCAAACTTTCACATGCCTCACGGTGACTCTCTTAATTCCACATAACCTCTGATAAATATATCGCCGGTATCCCGCTGGTTCCCGAGCTAAATCACCTCTAACGAACGTAAAAGCAAAAAGCAACGAAAAAAGATAAAAGAAAAACAGTATAACGAATGCAAGAGAAACCATTAAATTACCCGGAATAAACGAAAGGAAAGGGAAAAGACAGGAGAGAAAGAAGACGAACGTTCGGCCAATAAAACGCGAGATCAGAGATTAATCACCGTCTTGGGACAGCTCTCCCTCTCGGTTCATTAGCCGCTAAGTAACCCTCCCTCGAGTTTCGTCTCGTTCACTTGTTCCCCGATTTTGCATATCGAGCGAGCCTTAACCCCTTAACCTATGATTTCTTTTCTGACCGTGCGTCTAAGCGTCGGCCACTTAGTGCTTTAGTGCTGTATCAGGCAAGAAAAGTTAATTTTTCACAGATTAATTACATTTAGCAATTCTCGATCCTGCAAATTTACACGAAAATCAGGATTATTATTAATTTTTCTTACTAATACAACTATTTCTGTCACATCTTCGCCAGAATCTCTGCCACGAGTCTGACAGGTTGCTATAAGTTAAGGGGTTAAGAAGTAAGTTGTGAATGTTTTTAGTTGAAGACAGTAAAATTGTTTTAGAGAGTTTCCATAGCCTAATTATTATCCTGGCTCCTTGTGGAAAAAGTATTTCGAAGTTTCCTAAGATAATCACTGACAATTATCAGCGTGTCTCACAAATCCTGACGAAGTGAGCATAAGCTCCACAGCCTAATTATTCTTGAAACTTTCAGGTGTAAGCCGTGTCCTTATGGAAAAAGTATTCCAACGTTTCCTAAGATAATCACCGACAATTGTCACTGTGTCTCATAAATCCTGACGAAGTGACCTGCAATGCATACGGAATACTTTGTTCCGTAAGAACACAGCTTTAATAATTATTCACCAATCCGTGAAACCCTCAAATCTTCAACTCCATAGCGTAACAAAGCATCTCCTAAATTTCCAACACACACGCAACTAAACCTAACCTACCCCATTTCCACTAATTACCTTTTTCCACAAGAACACAACTTCCACTCGATAACAATTACACTCCGATCCGCGAAAGCCTCAAATCTTCCACTCCACGGTGCTAAATGAAGCATTTCATAAATTTCCAAACACGTGCAAACTATATCCATACACCCCTAACCTATCCTATTTCCACTAATCCGCAGTTATTCCAGATATCGACATGATTTATTCACGCGAGGAGCGACGATACCAAAGGTACACGTCAACTTGGCGAATCATACAGCAAGCATAATTCGCGTCGAACCGACAGCCACGATTCAATATCCGTTGCCGTTCGTCCGTAACGTTTATCGAGCAATATTCGACGCGACGTATCGTCACCTTCGACGCGTGTGTGTGTATGTGTGTCACCCGGGACAGGAATATTGTACACGGTGAAATTATAATCACCTGTATCGCGTATCATCCGCGTCATTTGCAGCTTCACAGGGACTTTTTCAATTTCAACGAATTTCATCGAAATACGAAGAGGGACGAGAGAGAGAGAGAGAGTCGGTTTTATTTACCTAGGAATATAATGCATCGCTCGGATTAAACCGGGTTGACGTTGTCCAAAGTGGAAATGTGTGGAAAAGCACGCGGAATCGAGCAGCGTGCAGGCACCATTCAATCTAATAAACTCTAGCCGACGCCTCTTAATTTTCCCATAACCGTGGCGATTTGATAGTTCACGCCGTAATGGGCTGTAAAATTTGATTACGCCGCCATTAACAACTTCGCGTTATCGTCCGCTCGTGTAGATTTAAATGGCCGGATTTATTACGAAACCACCTCTATCCTGGTCACTTCTACCCAATTTTTGCACAGGAGCGTCGAGCACGGATCGTTGTGAATAATTGGAAAACAGAGCGTTTAGAGATCCTGCTGCTCTATGACGAGACGTTACCTAATGGAGGATTCGATTTTTGCGATTAGGGGAGTGTTGTTCGATTATACAGGCACCCAGAGTGTTTGCTTAAATGATTTTATGGATGTGACAGGGGAATTCTTTGGGAACGAGGTTCTCGCTGTGTTTCGCTTGTTTTTTGGAGAATTAGTGAAATTCTTTTGTACCTAAGTACAGTAGGATACAAATTGAACAAATTAGGGTGAAATTGGGTAAGTGATAGTTGGAATATAACGTGTCTTTTGTAAAAAATATACGTTTGTTAGGTAAATATCGAACAACTTCGAGAAACTGTACTTTCATCTGCAATGTATAGTTGATCGAAGCGATATAACGAAGTCGTAAGATTGGTCAGGCGTTGGAACAGTAGTTTGAAAGAGGTAAGCAACTCAAACTTTGTCCGATATATTTATTAAAAAAATTTTAAGACACCATAATCCTTGAATGAGGGTTTCACTTGTTTTCTGGAGAATTAGTGAAATTCTTTTGTACCTAAGTACAGTAGGATACAAATTGAACAAATTAGGGTGAAATTGGGTAAGTGATAGTTGGAATATAACGTGTCTTTTGTAAAAAATATACGTTTGTTAGGTAAATATCGAACAACTTCGAGAAACTGTACTTTCATCTGCAATGTATAGTTGATCGAAGCGATATAACGAAGTCGTAAGATTGGTCAGGCGTTGGAACAGTAGTTTGAAAGAGGTAAGCAACTCAAACTTCGTCCGATATATTTATTAAAAAAATTTTAAGACACCATAATCCTTGAATGAGGGTTTCACTTGTTTTTTCGAGAATTATTGAAATATTTTTATACCTAAATATAGTGGAATATAAATTGGACAAAATAGGGTGAAATTGTGTAAGTAATGCTTAGAACAGAAAGAAACTTTTGTCAGAAATATACGTTTGTTAGGTAAATGTCGAATAACTTCGAGAAACTGTACTTTCATCTGCAATGTATAGTTGATCGAAGCGATATAACGAAGTCGTAAAATTGGTCAGGCGTTGGAACAGTAGTTTGAAAGAGGTAAGCAACTCAAACTTCGTCCGATATATTTATTAAAAAAATTTTAAGACACCATAATCCTTGAATGAGGGTTTCACTTGTTTTTTCGAGAATTATTGAAATATTTTTATACCTAAATATAGTGGAATATAAATTGGACAAAATAGGGTGAAATTGTGTAAGTAATGCTTAGAACAGAAAGCAACTTTTGTCAGAAATATGCGTTTGTTAGGTAAATGTCGAATAACTTCGAGAAACTGTACTTTCATCTGCAATGTATAGTTGATCGAAGCGATATAACGAAGTCGTAAAATTGGTCAGGCGTCGAAGCAGCAGTTTGAGGGAGAAAAGGAACCCAAACGTCGTTCAGTAGATTAAAAAAAATTTTAAGACACCATAATCCTTAATAATTGCAGGTTAATTTTTAACAATGCAATAATTATTATTGAACAGAAGGCTCAACGTATAGCTCTAACAAGCTCTACGTTTCTTACGAAGATTTTCTTACGTTCAAAATTAAAAGAGAGGTATATTTTCGAGACATCGTTGATAATTGTGCATATACATGCAAATATAATAATAATACACATTGTACTATTATTTTATTAACAATTGAGAGAATACGCTCTACTTACTATACACACATTACCCTAACGAAAGATTGTAAGCAGAAATATAAAACATCTATTCACAAGTAACGCGTTTTATATCACAGTGCGTCGAAATGTCCTGAAAATATCGCTTCCACAAACTGTACAATTTCCATTCTTATCCAACAACCGCAAAGTAACACGAGGAGAAAACATAATCACAGAGAATTACCGGTGAAACAAGTTCAATTATCGACTAATTTTCGTGCAGACTTGCTCAATCCGAAGATTATAAGGTTCACCTTGCTGATTTATCGCGCAATTCTCGGCAATTCCATCGTAAAGCCAATTTCAACAGTCGTTTTCCAGCGAAAGAATCCGCTTGGTTTGCGCATGGCGCGCTGTCGTTACGTTAACCGAGCGGATCGAGCCCTGGAACGACGCAATATCCAACTAGAAGCCCGCGTAAGAATCAGAAAGTAATTAGCAATCGTGAAACGAAAATCCGCGCCTAACGAGCGCGTTACTGGCGGGGCCACACGGCGCTGCGGCCAACCGCCTCTTCTAACAAACGAACAATTAAGCGCACCGCGTACACACACCGTCGCCACGGAGATTAAATTTGCGTACAACTGCGTCGAGAATCCGTGATAAAAGTGCCTGGTGATTTTAAGGAACCCTTTGGAACAGTGTGTTCGTGGAGAAATCAGGCATAAATGTTGCACTGAGTTAACCCTTTGTAACGCGATTTTTCTTCGGCCATCAGGAGAGAAATTTCGGTCGATTTTTTTCTTTTTTGCATTTTCATGGGAGAGGCGAGAATAAATATAAAAAAGTGTACTGTAGATAGGTGAGTTAACTCTCTGTAACGTGATTTTTCTCCGTTCGTGAGAGGTAAAATGTCGGTTGATTTTTTCTTTTTCGTATTTTGATGGGGAAAGTGAGAATAAATATAAAAAATAATTATTATAAAAAAGTGTATTGTAGATAGGTGAATTAATCCTCTGTGACATCATTTTTCCTCCTCCATGAGAAGAAAAATTTCGGCTCCACTTTTTTTTTTTTTAATTTTGATGAGAAAAGTGAGAATAAATATAAAAAGTAATTATTATAAAAAGGTGTATTGTAGATAGGTGAATTAATCCTCTGTGACATCATTTTTCCTCCTCCATGAGAAGAAAAATTTCGGCTCCACTTTTTTTTTTTTTAATTTTGATGAGAAAAGTGAGAATAAATATAAAAAGTAATTATTATAAAAAGGTGTATTGTAGATAGGTGAGTTAACCCTCTGTCCATGAGAAGAAAAATTTGATTTCCTTGTACATTTTCATGGGAGAAAAGTGAATAAATATAAAAAAGTGTGATAATTATAAATTATTGAAACAGTAATTTGATCAAATAAAACAGGACTACGAAATATAGATAAACGGATACGTAATTTCCAAGTCACATCACATTGCAGAGAGCTAAATGAGTAGGTACAAAATTCTCTCAAAGGTTCCAACGAAATTCAGGTTCCATTTTGTATTACTTTGGTACTAATTTCCTTACGTTCAAAATTAAAAGAAAAAGAAGGTATTTTTATTTTATATTTTCGAGCCTTCGTTGATAATATATGCAGATACAACAATAGCACACACCGTACTATTACAGAATTAACAATTGAGAGAATACGATCTACTTACAGTACACATATTACCCTTATGGGAGTTTCGTTAGGTGAACGAACGTCCTCGCGAACGAGGCCGTTAATTAAACGTTCCATTTGGCTTTTGCGAAGCCGGAGCCTTGTGTGTCTAATTAATTATACCAGACCGCGCGGAGAGATTAGTCTGAAATTTTAATTACGATTAATTTGCAACGGACACGCATCATCGGCGCCATTCAATCGATACACCCTGAGTTTCCTTTGATCGATGGCCACAAACGGTACGGGATGCCGCCATTTTTCGAAAGCCATTCGTCATTGTACCCTTGACTGTGTATCTCTTCTGACTGATCTGAATTTTTGCTCCACCAATTTTTTGCTCTACATTTTTTTTTTTTACAATTTTTTTGTCACACTCTTTTGAGTGAAACGGACGCATCGATGGCGTGTCGGAAATTAGGTTAAAAGTGAAATGAGAGAAGAGTGGGACATTTAATCGACAAATTTATCTCAGTGTTGAAAATTGAAAAATTTGTTTCTGTTTTGAAATATTTTCTATATCTGGAACACTTTTATTTCATACTGGTAGATATAAAACGAAACTCGCTATAATTCACAGGTAATAAAACTGGCCAGAATCAACACGCAACTACAATCCGCCTTTTATCCTATCATTCGATGCTCTCTCTCACAATTCATCGCTCTTCGATAATTTACAACACCGCGCTATTTATTAATACCTTTTGTCAACAAATTTTGACAACTTCGTGGACTAAAAACCACCACACTTTTTCAGAAACTGTGAAAAAACACCGTCAAAAGTGCATCTACAAAAGAAATCATTCGAAATAATCTTCACTAATCTTCAATCGTCAATAATCAATCTTCGTTATTTTGAATATTAAAACAGTTCGATTTTTTATAAATAAACACTCAAGTTAGTAAAAAGCGTCACCTAGTGTAATAAAATAAAATTCCGCCTACTTATTTCCACTTTTAACCAGCGTAACTTTTGCAAAAGATCAATCTTTCGCGCTGCAAAATTTTTTTTTTCATGTTCTTTCCAGTAACTCCGCATTATTTTAAGTGTTTTACTTAAAATGCACCTCAAGGAACAATTTGTCGATATGAAGCAATGTAAACATACCTCATTTCGATTGATTCGAATGATGCGCTACCATTTTTGGGGGAACTTTTGTGCAACTTGCAATGCACAGTGATTCGAAACATTTGGCCGGTAGTGTATAATGCACGTTTAAACTGGCGATATAAAAATGTAATTGCTTCGTCACACGTACACGACACTTTTCTGTAACAATTGGACTCTGATAGAAAATAGGGCCATATGCGTGTAACGTTGCTTATCTAAGTGTAAAAAAAATATTGCGAAATACACTACCGGCCAAAGTTCGGAACCACCTGCCAATTTCTATTACTATTGAATCCGCTACTAGTTCTTTATTGATTGAAATTGATGTTGCGAAGATCAATAGCACTTTACCTCATTTCGATTGATTCGAACGATGCGCTACCATTTTTGGGGGAACTTTTGTGCAACTTGCAATGCAGTGATTCGAAACATTTGGCCGGTAGTGTATAATGCACGTTTAAACTGGCGATATAAAAATGTCGAGCGTGACTCGTCAAACGAGTGCAAAGGGTTAAAAACGTCGAGTGACATAGGAGTTCACATCCAACATCCTCCTCGATCTTGCATAAGAACAAGAAAGAGATCTCGTCAAAAGAACATATAGTGTTTGCCGCCCCGGAAAGGACTTTGGGGTTCCTCAGACTTCTGTCTTATACCTCCGTTCAGCAGAAAATCTACACAACATAGACACCGCCCCGAGATCGGGCGATGGAAAAATCCAGCCACGCCGCTGAGCGTTTTCAGCGGATGAGCCCTTTCGTTACGTTGTCAGTCAAACCGAGCAAATACCCCGACGTCGACTGCCACCGCATCCATGGGGAACCACGGGAAGGCGGACTCGCCAGTACACGCAAGTACTGCGCTCTGACCCTGTTACAGGCGAAGGATCGTAAGGGAAGGTAATGATTAGGATAGACGAGATGTTGGGGAAAAGGAGCGGAAAAGGTGTTGGCGTTTTGGCACTCCTAAAGAGTAGCCGGTTGCCGTGCCCAGTCCCACCAGTACCCCACTCCGCAAGAAGGCCTTGCACCTTATTTTGGAACTTCGTCCGGTCATGGGCACAACGTGCGTTCGAGGCTCAGGAAGCCGGAGGTTTGCCAGACCCCGGGTGTTCGAGAGCACCCCCCTGCGTTTGCTGTGCCCAGTGCCACCGGTACTCCGCTCCGCAAGAAGGCCTTACACCTTATTTTGGAACTTCGTCCGGTCATGGGCACAACGTGCGTTCGAGGCTCAGGAAGCCGGAGGTTTGCCAGACCCCGGATGTTCGAGAACACTCCCCTGCGGTTCTCGTCAAAAGAACAGCCTTATCCACGATCCCACGTTTAAACATTTCCTCAAAGTTGGCGCAGCCTGGTGGTCGCATAATTAGTCGCAACTACAAAGACCGCTAATGAACTTCGTTAGCGGACGTGGCGCGCGATTCGAATAATGCAGCGGAGTCTCTCGACGAGTGGAGACAACGTTTACGCCAGCGTTAAAGCTGGCAGAGAAGGAGAAAAGGAACCGAACACCGAACAAAAATAAAAAAAGGAAAAGGGAGAGCGACGCATTGATACGAGGAGAATCGTTGGCCTAATAATAGAGGTAACAAGGTATAATGCGTATCACCCTCGGTTCTCTTCGACACGCTACAACAGTGACTAGCCTAGCATGGTCAGTGTTCTCGTGATGATTAATGGATCACGCTTTGTTGCGTTATTGCGCTGGAGTAATGGTAACCTTAGCTTTCATTCGTCGCTATAGAAATCGTGGATCGTCGAGAAATGATCGAGATTCGAGGTAAAAGTCCAGAGTGTATATTGTGTTTTTATGAGTGTTAAGGATACTTAAGTTTAGACCAGGTTTACGATACGAACGCGACTCTGCTATTTTTCAGATTAAGGTTTGAATACGCGTTTAATGTTTCGTTTGCTAGTTATTCCTTGTTGCCAGGAGGGCTCGAAACCTCTCATAAAAGCGGAGAATTTGGAGTTTCTTCGTGCACCTCAATAACAATTGAACCCGCGCGAGCACAGCGAGCGGTACCGTTACTCTGGATCTCTCCCAGAAGCTCGCGTACCTCACCCAGAACACCCCTTCCTTAAGGGTGAGCGGTTGGCGTCGAGCGTCGACCAAGGCCCTAACTTGATTGGGAGTCTTGGCCTCCCACCCAAGTCTCACCCCCGTCAAGGGACCCAAATGGACGGACAAGAATATATAAAAGGACTGAACAGGGATAGAAAAAAGAGACATTGTTGTAAGAACGAATAGAACTCTCAACTTTTGTACGAACGATTACACGAACTTTGAACCTCAGGACATTGGATTCGCATATATTTAACATTTAAGAACTTAGTTACATTGTATCCTTGGCGCATAAAAACTGTGTTGCAAATAAAGAATTATTTGCTAAATAATCAGGCTTCGCGACCATTGTGGGAGCCAACAATGAGAGATGGATGTGGGACGGTCTAAGCTAGACAAAAGCTCCCGAAAAACGACAGCTGTGTGCGTGTAGAATGGTGTGTCGGTGAGGCGCGAGACGAGCGAAAGAGGCAGTCGTTTGGCCACCTACACGGGTAAGTCTCCGGGTCTTTTGTGACCCGTCGCCTTTTCATTTTTTAAACAAATTTTGCTGTTATCAAGCCTACGTTCCCTAAACATTACATTCAAAGTGTATTATCTAAATTCATACGGTATATTAACCCTTATGTCAATAACCTGGTACACTTTTGCATAATTCTCACTTAAAATATTTGATCTTCCAGATAAAAGATTGAAATATCCAGCCAGATCGTTGTTATTTCGCACATTTCCTGTCCGTGTTTGCCTCAAGTTTAGAATTTTGTTATCAGAAAACTACTAAAATTGGACGATAAAGTAGACGACAATTCTCGTTATTGACATAAGGGTTAATGTGAAAGGGTTAAATATACAAAAAGAGAAAAGACAGATATGTAGGAACCTAGGGAAAAATACTGAGGGACCCAACGGGAATCGAACCCGGGACCTTCAGCTTTGCACGCTACTCCAACCACTCCCTGTCTATTCCCCTGTCGGATTCCTATTTTTGGCTATGAAGGCCCCGATGCTACAGATACCACAATTGTCCTACTCCGACATCACTCTATCCAAAAATTACCAAAATTCTTCCTTCACTCTTCCACAATCGATCACCATCGTGAAATCGAGGAACCGAATACAGTCAGTCGAAAGTTCACGCGCGTTCTAACACAAGAGGGAGGCAATAATTAGCAGAGCGTTTCAGGGCGCAATCCGTTCAACGTTCAATGGAACAAGCCACTTGTTCTTCGCCGCGCTCTCGGCCTCATAACGCCGCTGAAATTAATTAAGACGCTCGCGAGTGGTCTCGTTCGTGGCTGGTCTATCGTACGATACCAGAGAGAAGCAGGAGGAGGAGGATCGTTTAGACGAAAGCCTGGTGAGTGCAATATACGCGTCGCGTAGCTTGGAAGCAGCCTCGGCGGAAATCTCGATCCGGATTATTTGGCGCGAGGTGAGAGAAACTCTAAGGGTTGGCGGGAAGAGGGGCGAGCAAGGTTCCTCAAACTCGAGAGAATCCCGAGTGCATCGTCGGGATAATTATCCTGTCGGCAATACGCAGCTGGAAACTACGACCAGCTGGCGGAAACGTCGATACGCGTGCCTCGACCGGAAGTCGCGTGGAATATATGAGAGCCTGTTTGTCAGAGCCTTCTGCGAGATACGAGGGTGGATTGAAAAGTTCGCGGCCTAAGTAGGAAGAACTGCTGCTAGGTGCTTGCAATTTTTACAGTGTAATTCTGTGATCATTTGTGTACCGACGTACGAAGCTTCGTGGCTCTCTTTTACAGCTGGTGAAGTAGGGCTGTTTACGGCGACGGAGAAGAGACGAATAGTCCAATAGTTTATGAAAGAAATTTTTTCCATTTGAAGAACCTAAGCTAGAGCACAGTCTTCCATAAAATATCAATCGTTGTTCGATCTCTCAAAATTGGTATTTACTATCGTCCAATATTTTCGAAAAGAAATTTTTTCCATTTGAAGAACCTAAGCTAGAGCACAGTCTTCCATAAAATCTCAATCGTTCTTCGATCTCTCAAAATTGGTATTACTATCATAGGATATTTTCTGAAAGAAATTTTTTCATTTTCAAGAACCTAAGCTAGAGCACAGTCTTCCATAAAATCTGAATCGTTCTTCGATCTCTCAAAATTGGTATTCCTATCGTCGAATATTTTTTCCATTTGGACCTTTCAAGAGTCACCGACCTCGAAACGCAAAACTGAGTGTTGACGAATTGTTACAGTTCACGTTGCAAGCAGATTTTCAATTTTTCAAGTGTCCTCTCTCTCCAATTTCAGCCGTCTTCCATAAAATCTCAATCGTTCTTCGATCTCTCAAAATTGGTATTTACTATCGTCCAATATTTTCGAAAAGAAATTTTTTCCATTTGAAGAACCTAAGCTGGAGCACAGTCTTCCATAAAATATCAATCGTTGTTCGATCTCTCAAAATTGGTATTACTATCATAGGATATTTTCTGAAAGAAATTTTTTCATTTTCAAGAACCTAAGCTGGAGCAGTCTTCCATAAAATCTCAATCGTTGTTCGATCTCTCAAAATTGGTATTTACTATCGTCCAATATTTTCGAAAAGAAATTTTTTCCATTTGAAGAACCTAAGCTGGAGCAGTCTTCCATAAAATCTCAATCGTTGTTCGATCTCTCAAAATTGGTATTACTATCATAGGATATTTTCTGAAAGAAATTTTTTCATTTTCAAGAACCTAAGCTAGAGCAGTCTTCCATAAAATCTCAATCGTTTACTTTGAAATATTATATCGCACCGGTTCACGTTTATTTTTTTAAACGAAATCGTCGAGAAGATAGCGAGAACATTAATCAATACACTGGTTGTTTCCGAATTTTCAATTTTTATTCGAAAATTTTCGAGTAAATTTCAGTTATCAATTTTCAGCTGATGTGTCTTTTTTTAAATCGTGAACGATGTTGCGACAGATGCGACGAGTTAACGATTAGGAGGAATATCGAGATGTGCATTACAGCTGGTGATATGTCAGAAGATTAGAGAGATCGAGGAAACTTGCAACGTGAAATCTACAGAGCAAGCTGGATTCGTAGGAGATGACAGATCTGCACTGAATGCAGGTGTTAACATTGGTATTTAAATATGAAAACGTGTGCAATGGTAGATTTATGAAGGAGGATTACATTCTGATGGCTCAGTGCAGGTGTTGTGATAGCAATCTGTCAAAGGAAGATGCAAAACTCAGTTAAATTATTATACTTGTAATTTAGCAGCGAACTAATGGAAGATGAGAGATTATTTATTCGATGGATTAATTGATCGAATTTATTATCGTAAAATAAGTTGGACATGTTTTGCGTATTTTATAATTTTTCTGTGTTTAATACTGGGTCATTTATTCTTACTGCATAGCAATATACAGGGTGCCTCACATTAACCCTCTATGGGCCCGTGTAACTTTCAAGTCACATACTAATATATCGATATTTTATTAAATAATTGAACTTTCTTCCACAAAATGGCATAAACGTCTTGTTGTACAATGTCTCCTTATTAACCAGTAACTTTCTTGATAACCGTTGTTACTTCAAAGTTACAATATGTATTCGTTGTGATAAAATTGTCGAAATTGCTGAATTCACTGTTATTCTGCATTTATAGGTCGACATTTGCTAATTTTACGTTACATAAATTTTTTTACAGTCAAGAAAAATATTCGGCCCATAGAGGGTTAACATCAATATCTCTCATACGAAATATATTTTAGATGAAATTTCAACGAAGAATACTTCTGTCTCAGTAATTTTCTTTTTAATTTTCAGGGTCATACAAATGCATACTAAAGTTAATACGCATTCAGAGACGCGTAACAGCAAAACCTTCAAGTGCCCATTAATTCCCAAAATTATTCACAAAATTTCATCTTTTATTCACTGGTTTCTACAAATACCGACTGAAACCGCGCAGAATTGGGTTACTTCATGTTAACAACAAACCTAAAACACTTCTTCTTGTAATACTCTGATCCGATTCTTCGGTTGTAAAAACCTAAATCTGTTCAAGGCGAAGGTTCAGGCGACACGGCTCGCAAATTTACTTGTTAACAACAAACCTAAAACACTTCTTCTTGTAATACCATCGAATTACCGAAAAAGGGTAGAAAGCTCCGATCCGATTGTTCGGTTGTAAAAACCTAAATCTGTTCAAGGCGAAGGTTCAGGCGACACGGCTCGCAAATTTACAATTATTTAGGAAACCCTCTCATCTGGCCACCAGAAGCGGCAGCCTGCCGACCGACCAGATGAACCAGGACTCGACCCTACAATACAACAAATATTTAACAACAATACCCCCACCCTCTCGACACGACAGTCACCCCCGGAATACTCACAAAAATCTAATCAACACTTTTCAACCACCTCCACTACACATTTAAACAGCGAATAGAAGCACACAGCAAGTTGATAAAATAGCACGCACAGACACTTCGATTTTATTATTACAAGCACCAACAGTCACTTACACATTAGCATACACATTCGATACAGACACTATTATTGTAACATATCTGGTTAACTATTTTAAATACAAGTATATCGTTGTTCAACATTGTGTGATTACTCAAAATTCAATACAGTCCACTACGTATCCATCGCATCCGTCGAAAGACTTCACTGAAGATTGCAAAATTAACAGTTCGAAGTCCGCGTCATCAAACCGTCGCAAATTCTAACGTCGACGCTGTGACGCGACCAAACACCGATGAATTTGAGAAAAATGAATCGAAAAAAATGTTACGTTAAAAAAAATAAAAGCACCGAGTGACCCTCGAAATACGCGGACTAATTAGCCGTCGGCGTTTCGAAGAAGGAAATTCGACTTGCCGAATTATCGGAGGATCGATAAATCGGCTTAAGGTGAGACGAGAGCGGCGCGGCAATTAGATTGTGGTCGTCGTGAGAAAGTGGATGATCCTTTCACCGCTGGTCCCGTGACACGTCGATGGCCCCGGAGAATGCTAATTACCCGGGGCAACCGGGAACATTGTCAACAGCGTGATCAAGATCAACAGAAGGGAGCGTAGAATTGTGTGCAAGACGTTCGATCGGCGAACGGTAGAACGTGACGTTTCTGGAAATAGGGAACTTATGCGAAAATGTGGGAATTTATGGCAAGAAGAACGTAATAGCCGATAAGTTGGTGTTCCTTGCAAGGACTATGATTGAAATGGCGTGTGAACGAAAATATCGAGTCGGCGTGTATCTTTGAATAAACCGTTAATTTAAATGATTAATTGTAGGAGGTTAATGACCGATCGTCACCCGAAGAAACCTGCGGCACGAATAGGCAAAACAGCCTTCCGACGTTCGTTGTTATTAAACAAGAGCAAGTGTGTTTGTGCGAATGCGAAGGGAGTGCGTGAGAGTGAGAAAGAGCGAATGCGGGTCGCGAAGAGCATATAAATAGGGAGAACAATAGCGAGAGTGGTCCTTTTTCTGCGAAGCGATTTCGTTACATTTTTGCATTCCGTTTCCTACACAATTAATCAACCCTTTGTGGTCCGAACAGTCCAGTTAGTCCACACTGAATTGGCCAATGTTGGGAAATGCCGCGTAGCGTGCCTTTATTTTCATTTCTCAGCGTAATGTTAGATGTGAAATATTGAGCTCCAGTGTAATATTAACCCTTTCGCTGCGGCAGATTTCAGTCGCGGCCGCAAAATCTTTGTTTCGTCGTTTTCTTTTTTTTTAAGATTTATTTGATCACATTAAGGTGGAAGTGCGGAAAGACCAAAAATTAAGGATTCAGTTAGGGTGAAAGTGCGGGAAAAGGCGCTAAGAGGACACTAAGAACACTGTATTCTTCCAAATTTTCCAAACACCTATGAGCGCCAACAGCAGTGAAAGGGTGAATGCATAAAAAAAATGGTTTTCTATCATTGTATGATATTTAAAGGTAAATATTCCTTTGAAACTCTAGTCTGACTGGTCGTAGGACCTTAAAGGGTTAGATTAGAACAATTAAACCACTTGCAAAAGGAAAAAATATCGACAAGGTAAAGTAGAATCTTGAATAGATATTTGTACAAAGATGAAAGCTTTCACCTTGGAATATGCAATTACATTTATTGGATTAATTATAATTACACGCGCGATGCTATCTGTAAATTAGAAAATGTATAACAGGATATTGTGGAATTGGTAAGGATAAAGGAGAGTTCTGTTCCTTGGAGCCGGCGCATCTCACGTTTCCCAAGCTGTCGCCATTACGTCGCTACGGATTGTATCTCCTCGGGGCGATTTTGCATCAGAACCTTCTGGCGACACTCGAACCGTGCAATCGATTCCCAGGATCGGATTGTCCCGTCTCAAAGGGCGTGCTCTCCCTCTCCCTCTCTCTCACACCCTTCATGTTTCCTCCCTGTTTTCCGCGTTCTCTCTCTTTCTTCTCGTCTCTCAACCCCTTCATGCTTCTTCTCTCTCAGTCCCTTCATACTTCTTCTCTGTCTCCATTTTTCTGTTTCTGTCTCTTCCTATGCATCTGTCTTCCACTTTTTCTCTTCCCTGTCTTTCACTTTCTTTCCTTCTTCCACACTCTGTCTCCCTCTTTCAGTTTTTCCTCTTTCTCTTTCCATCTGTCTTCCACTTTCTCTGTTTCTTCCACTCTCTGCCTCCCTCTTTCCTCTCCCTCTCCCTCTAACTCCAAGTACTCCACCTCTCTCTCTCTCTCTCTGTCATTCTTCGTCTCTCTGTCACCCTGTTTCACTTTTTCTCTTCCCTCTCTTTCTTCTTTTCCGCCTTCCATTTTCTCTCTTTTTTCCACTCTCTGTCACCCTGCATCACTTTTTCCCTCCTCTTCCCTCTTTTCCATCATCCACTTTCTCTATCTCCGTCTTCCCGTCTCCCTGTACCTCCTTCTCGTTTCCTCCGTCTGTTTGTCCCATCATCTCCCTCTCTCCCACTGTGTCGCTGTTACTGGTCTTCCGCGGTTTGGCAAGACGCTCGAGAGAATGCATTATCCATGGGCAGCCAGGGGTCGAAATAGACAGCGAGGACCGTTCGGAAGTTAATAATGCAGCTTTACGGCGGTCGCCACGAGCTCGTTGCTAAGAGACAAATGTTTCGTAAGAGCAAATTGCACTTGACTCCGGTAGGATGCTTTTTAAATAATTCAACAACCACTGTGAATTTCGGCAACCAGTCTCCCGGACACCGATGGGTTATAGATCGCTCCATTTTCGCGCAAACAGATCTTCACGATAGATCATTTTACTACCTTACTATTATAATTTCTTTCGTAAAGATATACCTCTAACGAAATTCTCCTTATATTTTCCCCATTATTCCAAGTTTCAATATTTTTGCAAATGGAAATTCTTCGAAAATTATCCATCGAGGCTACATATTGAAGGAAAAATAAATATCTTCTACTTGGAGGAGGAATTTGGAGAAGATTTTTATGCGGGGTTTAAAGTAGCGACGAAGGTCGAACGCATTATATTTCCTACTTAAATTTCTACGGCTTGGAACACGTTTTATCGTTATCCGATCAAGCTCGTAAAGTGCAAACGTTATTTTTTCATGGATTCGAACATTTTTCGGGGATGGGTGTAAAAAATTTCGCAGAGAAATTTTCAACCACGTAAACCCGATGCATAAGTGCCTATATTTTTTTTAGTAGTACGAAGCAATTTTATTATTCCTGTCGCAGTTTAATGACAATTTGGTGAAAGAGATAAGTCACGTTGGAGGAAGGAATATAAAAAACTAAATGAGACTATAATTGAGTAGAATTTCGCTCAAATTATTACAGTAATCCTTGAAACATAATTGACAAATTTCATTTAGCTTATTTCTGTATAATATTTCGAATATAAAATATACTCAATGATAATAATTCACGACTAATAATTATCTTAAGTTTTGTCTGGAATTTCCCAGAAATGATTACAGTAATACTGGAAACATAATCGACAAATTTTATTCACTTTACAGTACTGCATAATATTTCAAAAAAATGTTCAACCTTAATAATTAAAAACCCATCGCGAATCTTCAATTTTTCACGACTACTACTCAATCCTTGAATTTTTTCCACCGGTACCAAATCACACGTTTAAAAAATTCTCGCAAAAATCCCAAATTTCGAAATTGTCCACGAAAAACCAGCAAAAATTTATTGCAATCCTCGCTAACGAACTACCATCGTCGCTCTCTCGTCAAATACAAATTGCGTTTAATTAAAAAGGACCACCTGAGTCGACTACAGATAACTCTAAAATTAGAGATCAAACAGATTAATATTAAAAAAGCTTCTCGGTACGCATAGAGTGGAACGATAGACGCGGGCTTAGAGAATATTACAATGACCGACGATGCACAAAGCAGCGATATTAAACTATCTATTGAGAGGCGCGTGAAAACCAGCGGCTCGCGATAGACTTTAATTAAAGTCGCCGCGTTTCATCGTCCGCTCGAAAATTCGCAGAATTCATTTCGAACGAAATTCCAGCATAATGCCGCGTTAATCGCGATTCCGTATTAAATTTCATTCGTCCATCTCGCGCAGGGACGTAATTAACGTTCGTAGAACCATGCGGTTCGCCGGGGAAATTATGTGAAAAAAAAAAATTACGCGGAAAATGTATCTGACGCGTATCGAATCCAAAACTGGTCGACGAAAGGAGCGAAAAAATAGGTGGATCTTTCGTGAATTACGCGCACGTCCGTGAACAACCATTGAAGATTTTGGAACGAAAGATTTTGGAACGACAGAGTTTGAAACGAAAGATTTTAAGACGAAAGATGTTGAAACGAAAGATTTTGAAAGGAAAGATTTTGAAACCAAAAATTTTGAAGGGAAATATTTTAAAACGAAAGATTTTGAAGCGAAAGATTTTGGAACGACAGAGTTTGAAGCGAAAGATTTTGGAACGACAGAGTTTGAAACGAAAGATTTTGGAACGAAAGATATTGAAACGAAAGATTTTGAAAGGAAAGATTTTGAAACCAAAAATTTTGAAAGGAAAGGTTGTAAAACGAAAGATTTTGAAACGAAAGATTTCGGAACGAAAGATGTTGAAACGAAAGATTTTGAAAGGAAAGATTTTTCAGAAAATGCAAAAATCGCCAAAAATCAGAAAATCATTTTTTCCTGTTCCATTTCCAAAAGTTTTAAAATAAAGCACAGTTGTTCTTAATCTCCTTGTGGCGAACTATAGGTAGAATTTTGAAAAATTGGAGATGAGCGGTTTTTGCAGGAAAGTCTTCAATTACGCTAGTAATGTTCGTTAGAGTGGTGCTAAAGACTTTGACGCAAACTTTTCTGTGGAAGCGTGGTCGATGTGCAAGCAGCAATTTGCATAATGCCAGTTAGTGGCTGCTGGTGCTGTTGAGATAGTTTTTATTGTCGATATGGCGAGGAGAGTGGTTGCAAAGAGGGTCGCTATTTTTTTTCGTTTATTGTTAGATAAAGAGGAACATGGTATTGTATATATTTTTTGTGCATAAATCTTCTCATACCCCTGTTCGTTAAAATAAAAGAAGTTAAATCTGTGAAAAATCAGAATGAATATTTCTTTATAGATAATTGAAATTATACTTTGCTATCAAGTGTTCCCTTAATTCTCAGGAACATCTAAAAATCTGAACTGTTACTTCAAAAAAATGAATACTAAAAAACCTACCTACCGTATATTTCTTAATACACATTAACTATACCTCTGAAAATGATAGCAATTAGTTACAAATCTAATCTGAACTTGTCGCAGTATCTACTTCATCGGATCGTTAATAAATTCTTTAAAGAAAAAAATTCATAAAAAAGTTATTCGAACAGTAAATGAAAGAATATTTCTCCCAGAACATTGCAACGAACATGTAAAAACACAATTCACTCCAAAAACACGCGAACGTACTGTTAGGATAGTGACACTGATAGAATTAGTCACTATCCTGACGCACCAGGAGGATCCTTTGGCTGTTCGAAGCTCGAACGGCTTACTCACAAGTGTAGGAGGTGGTCTGATGAACTTTACTCAAATCAGGATGTCGTGCAAAGTAGTTTATTTCGGACTCTTCGGCGTACGTCTGCTACCGAAGCTAAGAAAGGACTGTCGTCGAAAGGCAAAGATATACAGTATATTCTCCACAAGTGTCAGACCGCAAGGAAGCTAAACCTGACACTTGTAGAGTCAGGAACTACGTTTTCCAGCCTCGCGCCCGCCTTTGTAGTTTGCCGAACGTAGACAAGGACAGCGAATAAAAGATAAGGATGAAACGTGAGTCGAGGCAACCAAGCGATTTAAATATCAACTTTTTTAATTTTACGTTTTTTTTATCCCGAAATTTTTCTTAACATATTGGCGAGATTTTTCTGATGAAAATGACATCAAACACGACATAATTTGAACAACATTTACTTATTAACACGTTCACTGTCACGCCAGATTTACAGGTTGTTGTCAGGCGGCCACAAAAAAATACATTTTAAGCATAAGATTATAGTATTATGCTTTATAATTTTTTTTTCAATTGAAAATAACGTCTAGCTAGCTATGACGTTCAAAATTTTTAGTTGACAACATTTATTTTATTTTAATTATTCTAAACATTTGAGGCACTCCAGTCACTGATGACCACCATGGCTGTAGAATCGGCCCTACATTTGACTGACACTTGTAGAATCGGCCCTACATTTGACTGACACTTGTAGAATCGGCCCTACATTTTGTTTTTAATTACTCAATAAGTATTATTAAGTAAATGTTCAAATTATATCGTGTTTGATATCATTTTCATCAGAAAAATCTCACCAACATGTTAAAACAAATTCCAGATGAAGAAAAGTAAAATTAAAGAAATCATATTTTTCTATTATGATTTGTCGAGCCGTGTAATCTCGTAAAGGAAACCGACTGGTGTAGCGTTACACGCTTGACTGAC
>NW_017100231.1:3681045-3691948 GCF_001263275.1 Habropoda laboriosa
GCAATGACGCAGACCTAGGCGTAGGACCATCTATACTGTCACTTGTAGAATCCAAACTTACCGACTCTTGTAGAGAATTTACTGTATCGCTGGGCCGAACCGATGGGTACTCGGGTCTGGTGTTTGTCACTCGCGAAGAGGCACAGGCCAAGCCATAAACCGTCCCAAAATGCCTACACAAGGGTACAAACTCCAGCAAAAGCGAAGGGATACAGGACAGCGTCCCCATACATTTTCAACAATAGTTGGTTTTACCTCGTCCCGCGCACGTCATAGTCAAGAGGCACAGGCCAAGCCATAAACCGTCCCAAAATGCCTACACAAGGGTACAAACTCCAGGAAAAGCGAAGGGATAAAGGACAGCGTCCCCATACATTTTCAACAATAGTTGGTTTTACCTCGTCCCGCGCACGTCATAGTGAAAACGTCCTCTGTACGTGATTCCTGTATTATATTAATAAAAAGCTACTTTTACACACTAAGAAAACGTTCTTCGAGACTCCTCTCTTTGCCGCGGCATAACAGTACTACATCCAACATCGATCAAACGAGTGCAAAATAAAAAACAAAAGAAACAGACACTAAATAAAAGAAATTGAAAACTCGAAGAAGTATGTAATCCCCAGATCCCCGGGTATCGTTAACAGAATGACGCGAGGCAATCGAATCTCAGGTTGTCGATGATCGTAATTTCCTACGGTGAAATATCGCGAAATGGTTGCGGCGGGAGAATAATTGGCGAGCGGGAGGGATGAAAGAGCTTATGGAAGAGTCGCGGACAATATTGGAAACGTGAAATTGAGCGGGCATAAATGTGGCACACGGTATCCGTGAAGAGATCTCCAGCTTCGATTTATACTAATCATCGGAGAATAGAGAGGACTTGCCGGCTGATTTCCACCGGGAGAGGAGAGACGCGATTAATGAAAGAAAGATCCGGAGAGACTTCTTTCCACGTTGACAATTACACCGTTTCGCGTTTGCTGCCGTGAAATCGCATCGACGGATTTGTAAACGTTAGGATAGCCGTTATGCTCGCGTAGACATTATTGTGATTTCTGTTGCATTTCGAAGTTAGTATCGTACGAGTCATTCAGAAGCCAAAGCGATTAATTCTTGGTATTTATTGATATTGACTAAAATTGGAAGAATTTCAAATAGTGGAATTAATTATTTTGGCTTCTGAATAACTCATATATCATACTACTGTTTGCCTCACGTCAACGTTTCGACTATTAAAACTACCCTAAAAAATTTTGCCTTCAAAAATTTCAAATTTTCACTTTCCTTCTTTCAGATAATTTGGGATTTTAGCTTCGACATTTGTCCTATCAATATTATTACAAGCATGAACGTTCCCAAAAAATGAATTTTTAAATTTCTTATATACAAAAATCTTAGGTAATAAAAATCCTTTCCAAAAAAATATAACTCTAACTTCGAACAGAGAGAAAGCGTAAAGAAACCAAATTACAATAACAAAGTGAAGTAAAAAAAATCTTCAATTCCGAGCATGAAAATAAAAAAACTTTAGTACTTAAACAATAGAAACAAATTGCAAACAAGAAAAGAGCTAAAAAACTTGCTTAATTCCACAATAATTCCGACATCACTCTAACCAAAAAGAAATAAACGTAAAATGATAAGAAAAAAGCTTGTAGCATTCCTCCATTAAACTTTCAGTAACTCAAACGACTGCATCCTTCATCGAAGATAAAAACACCAAAGCAGATTACCAACGAATTCCCCAGGAATACTCGTTTTTCCCCCAACAAAAACAGAATAGAGAGGCTAACGATCAAATTCATTTACCATTTTTTTTCCCCTGTTTCACTGTTTTTTTTTTTTTTTTTGGACAGCAGCTTCGGGAAATAAAGCTACTCGTTACGGTAGTTTTCGTGGCACTGGTTCGTTTCCCCTGTTACACGATGATGAATAATGCGCTAACTTTAGCCAAGGTATCGTATATTTACAGTACGTAGCATAAAACGTACAACAGTTTCGTCGTGCTTTTAACAATTTCGAGAGGAAGTTGGTGGAAATATATGATATCCCATTCTGTTACAATGTGGTTTCTAAATTGTTACACAGTTGTTACAACCGAACGTTCTGTTTTTATTACAGTGAACCGTCTCTGGCTTTACTGTTTTTATACCAACTTTCACATATCCTTTGCAATTTCTCTAGAAAGCTTCTCGGATCGATGAATTATCCCGAAACCGATATCTCAATTTCGAACAAATTTCATATTAAACCTTTGACACAATATTTTAGATATAATTTTGATACAATATTATTTTAGAGCTATGGTTTATTCAATATCATATGCAGAAACCGAGGAAAAAATTTTGAGGAACCAAACAAGAATCGAACCCGGGACCTCAGGATTGACAAGCCGACACTTACCGCACTACGCCAACTACTCCCTCTATATTTTCCCTTGTCGGTTTCCTATTTGTGGATGGAGGCCCCGATACTACAAATGTAATTGTTATTTACTGTTAAATATTTTATTACGCTACAATTATACCTCATATCCGCTAAGTTTGAAAAGAATAATTACTAAAATTTTCCTCCAGAAAATTCACATTTTCTTCTTGGTAAAGAAATTTATAGAAGGGTGCTTTATCAAAAATAATGTTAACGTTAATAATTATGTGGTCTGTGATTATGTTTAAAGCACAGTTCTGGTAACAATATCTCGTCCCTTTCCGACTTCCTTCCTAAAAGTCTCTCCTGAGTCAAATTGTTCGTTATTCAACGCACCGAGTCTCACTCGGGAAAAGCTGTCGAAAACAGTTAGGGTAAAAATTCATCGTCCCTGAAAAAAAAAGAAAAACTAGAAATTCGTGGCATTAACCGCGAGAATTCATCCAGTAAGAAATTACGCGAAATTGCGTCCATAAAATAGGGCAGATTACCGCGAAAGATAAAGGACGAAATAAAAGACAGCAATTCCAGCTGGCCAATGGCGCAGCTGTAAACCCTAAAACGTCCAAAAGTGAAGACAGATAACCGGAGTAGGCAACAATTAATACTCCTAACAAACGTACAAACACTCCGCACATTACTCTACGCCTGAACAAGAACGATAATTCACCTGAACAATTACAAATCTCGAGTTTTTCGTTGGGAAAACCTATTTCATAGAGTTGAATCCGGATGGTTGGTTGGTTGGTTCCGAGGTCGAGCCATTCATAGCTCGAACGCGAGATCTTCCCTTATCTGAGGGTGGGGTTTTTATTGCGGTATTAAAGGGGTGCCCGATCACGCCACTTTTAACGTTTCTACCATCTCAGGACTCGCTATGTCCCTCCAACTCTCCCTTCTAACATTTCGTTTCACAGTTTTCTCCTCCGGTATTTTATTTCAAGTCGAACGATATTATACACTGTCGTTCAAAATTTTCGGGCCATTTGCGATCGCAGAGTTGGCTCTGCGATTTTTGGATATTTACATTCTTTTCCCTGACTTACTTTAATTTACCTTAATTACTTTCTATACTTCAATTATATTCGGATATACTTTAGAACGGTACAACTTTTGTAAAATTGGACAGAAGACCTCGAGTTTCTTTTGAGAAGTTGGAAGGATTAGTGTACCGGATGACATGTAGAAATTTTTTTGGAAAAAGTTGCAACTTGTGGAAACCGCGAAGAAAATTGCGAAGGTCACTTTTTACAATTTTTTAGATTCATGTTAATTATATACGTATTGAAAATTTCGACTATATATTTTACAATTAAAGTGTGCGGACTTCCTCGTTAATTAGAAAATTCCACAATAGCAAATAATCGAATATTTTAACACATGAGTTGGAAGCAGTCACGTGGCAGACTGACGCCGGGTCACTTTTGACCCGTACCAGAATTTCATTATACACACTTTAGATCTAGCATTTTGATGCAAAATATTGTTTAATAATGCTTTCAATGTAGAGAAGAAAATACAATACAATATTATTTAACACACTTTGTGCAATTCTTATTATTACTTTTCCACTGTAGAAAATACACCTTGCAATTCAGGTTCGTTATCACAGACTGATATCCATCTATATCCAATGATAATTCGTCCTTATGATTTTGTTCACGTTCGAAAAATCTCATTAATCTTCCTCTCTACACTGGAGATGTAGTCATGGGTCAAAAGTGACCCAGTATCAACTGAGCCTAGAATTAAATAGTGAATATTCCAAACACCAAGTGTATTTTTTTCATCCTAATCTCTCGGTCAGCGTATCTCCTGAAGAGATTAACCTGTCGTAGTGAAAAAATGAGTACATTTGCTTTTTAAAAAAAATTGTGTTTCGTGGAACATTTAAAAAATCTCCATTTTTCGGAAAATTCTCGGGTACTCGATATCTCCCAGCGGAATGGAAGTTTTGGCTCTCAGTGTACCAGGATGATATCCGGTAAGTTGGCCGATGGAAACGGAAAGGTCGTCGCTTATTTTCTCCGCGGCGGCGTCGCTCGGCCGTGAACGAGGCCGTTCTCTCGCCCCTCGGGGACCCTTCGATTCCACGACGTCGAGTTTGTCGCCAAGTGGGCGAAAACAATGGCTCGTTCGACGATTCCTCTGGCTCGGCTGGCCGATAGATCGTCGAGTGGGCCGCGGGAAACCGGCGGAAGACCCGTTTTCCTTTCGAGAGGCAAACGATAGCTACCAGAATCCAGATCTATTTCTCAGCCGGTCTTAATCACCTTTAATTCTATTTCGACTCCTGATAGAATTCGATCCAACCACTCGGTATGTACGTACGGTTCCTACAGTACTCGCTTTCAGATTCGACGTTTCGTCGAATTTCCAACTGTATCGTGGAAGATCGAGTGTCGACGAATTTTTAGAAATTTTCTCATTTTTCAGAGATTGTTCGCGATAAGAAAAATTACGGTTGATTAGAATTTTACACTTCGATGGGAGAAGCAAGAATAAATATGGAAGATGATTATTGCAAAGAAATGTGATAATTGTAAATTTGCAAATTATAATTGTCATAAAAATGTATTGAATGTTATTGAAAAATTAGCTGGTGATAATGTAATGGTACAACAATATAGTAACTTCCAAGTCGTTGAATTTTTGAATTTTTAGGAATTATTTAAGAGTTTCTTGTGAATTCAGCTGAATCCAATTTTGCAAATTTGTCGAGCGTTGTACTTAACGATATGAAGCATATTAATTTTTTAGGGATCGAGAATTAATTGGTGAAATTGCAGCGTTTCTTTTGGAAAGAACGTTGAATTTTCAGGGATTATTTATGAATTTCTTGTGAGTTCGGTTCAAACAAATTTTGCAAATTTGTCGAACGCTGTAATGAGCAATATGAGGTATATTAACAATGAGGACAAAATTTTCTGAAGGCTGTGAAATATTTTTTCTTATTTCACAGCTTGCTGATATTACAAGCTTTATTATTCCGACTAAACGCAATTTAACTGGAATGTTTCTGGGACTGTAATAAGAAGACTGCTGGATACCAACATTTATTAAACCTACCAGCTTCAGATTCACGCTGAATATTTGATATTACTGATCTCTCCAGAGATGAACGAGGAAATTGTTAATGACTGCTGACCTTCTGTCAACACGAGCGAATTATAAATTTATTTTGCGGGGGTGTGACCAGATTTCCGCTTCATAATGTGCAAAGTTTCAAAGTTTCTCTCTCTAGTATAATAAATTTGTAGCACAATAGCATTCTATATACTTTGTGACAAATATTTATATTGTATTATCATTTTTCATATGATTTTAAATTTTCGTGAGTGGTTGAATATTTTCAATATAGAAATTTAGTTGGGTAACGTGAAAAATTGAAACAAAAGTGAGTGAAAAGTGGAGTAAAAATATTCCCGAGAGTTTGTGAGGAATATTGAAAATGTAACGCTGCCTATACCTTCCCCCCTCCATTATCCTCTGACGCAGTTTTTCAATTATTGTTTTCAAAGCTGTTCCTGTAGAAAAATTCATTAATTAATGCAAAATTCCGTCTACGAAGGGACCTTCCAACTTTCATAACGATTCCATTCCGTTCCTATAATTGGAAACCGCTAGAAAATACCCTTTAATGCACTACCGATGCTTCGTTGCATTGTGAATCGTATTTAATAATAAAAAATTACTCCTAACAGACTGAATGAAAAATCAAATTTCACGTGGGAATGTTAACAAAAATCTCACTAACGTGAAATATCAAAAAAAATTTTTGAAATACAGTTAGGATAAATATAGAGTGCCTGACAAATCGCTAATTTCTAATTTTCATAGGAAATTTTATACTGAAAAATTAAAAAAAAAATAATGATTTCTAAAATCTGTCAAATGAACGTGCAATGAATTATGATTTGTCTCAATTCTCAATGGCTCAATTTTAAATATCTCAATTCTCAATGTCTCAATTCTCAATGTCTCAATGTCTCAAATCTCAATGTCTCAATTCTCAATATCTCAATTCTCAATATCTCAATTTTCAATGTCTCAATTCTCACTAGCTCAATTCCCAATGTCTCAATTCTCAATGTCTCAAATCTCAATGTCTCAATTCTCACTGGCTCAATTCTCAATGTCTCAATTCTCAATATCTCAATGTCTCAAATCTCAATGTCTCAATTCTCACTGGCTCAATTCTCAATGTCTCAATTCTCAATATCTCAATTCTCAATATCTCAATGTCTCAATATCTCAATTCTTACTGGCTCAATTCCCAATGTTTCAATTCTCAATGTCTCAATTCTCAATGTCTCAATTCTCAATGGCTCAATTCTTAATATCTCAATGTCTCAAATCTCAATGTCTCAATTCTTACTGGCTCAATTCCCAATGTCTCAATTCTCAATGTCTCAATTCTTACTGGCTCAATTCCCAATGTTTCAATTCTCAATGTCTCAATTCTCAATGGCTCAATTCTCAATGGCTCAATTCTTAATATCTCAATGTCTCAATTCTTACTGGCTCAATTCCCAATGTCTCAATTCTCAATGTCTCAATGTCTCAATTCTCAATGTCTCAATTCTCAATGTCTCAATTCTCAATGTCTCAATTCTCAATATCTCAATTCTCAATATCTCAATGTCTCAAATCTCAATGTCTCAATTCTTACTGGCTCAATTCCCAATGTTTCAATTCTCAATGTCTCAATTCTCAATGTCTCAATTCTCAATGTCTCAATTCTCAATGTCTCAATTCTCAATACCTCAATTCTCAATGTCTCAATTCTCAATGTTTCAATGTCTCAATTCTCAATATCTCAAACTATCTTAAAAGTATATCTCAATTTTTAACCCTTTGCACTCACTTTGCAGTCACTTTTTTTATTTTACTAAAGTAATACAACTTGAATATTAAAAATCTATTTCTTCCAAACAAATCTTCAAGTCTTCTAAAGTTTCACTGCGAAAACATACCGAAATTGCTGAATTAATCTCGTCAAAAAATGCTTCGAATACAAAGGGTTAATTCACTCAGTATACAAGATAACAAAAAATGCAATTCTTCAATTGAAGAAAGTTGAAATATCACATACACAATGCACACAGAATAATCTTCGTTCGTACAAGCAGAAACTAAGGTCAGAATTAAGACTAAACCCCATGACAGATCCTACCTACTTCCGCCATGTTAGAGACACAATGTCCCACGAGTATAACTCACTGCCATAAGGCACGAGATTAACTCCGAAATCGCAACAGTATTCAACCTAATCCGTCCCGCCAGTAATTTGCACAACTTCTTCCAGCCAATCGACAAATGTAACTCAACATATCTCAAGACCCTGCGCTACGGAACACCATGAAACCACTCTGCCCAAATCACATGCATCCTGAGAGCAAGCTCTAATCCATCAGAAGGTGAACTTTGAGATAAGCTACGTCCTTTAAAGCGGGTAACTTATACAGGGTGATCCACGTAAGGTGATCACCTCGAATTATTCTCTTTTTAACCCTTTCACTGCTATTGACGCTTTGAAAATTTGTTTGCATTGTGCTACTGGAGCCTTTTGGCGCATTTCTATATTAATTTAAGCCTAAATTTTATCTTTTGCACTCTTCCACGTTATTCGATAAAATAAATGTTAAAATACCTTTAATTTCCCTTAAAAATCCCTAAATTTTAACCCTTTCAGCGAAAGGGTTAACGAACAAATTGAAATTTTCAAAGGGACCATCTTTATCAGAAGTTTCCTTTTCGAAATTTTCAAGGTTATCTTCAATTTTTCGCAGATCAGTATAAATGCCATAAATATCATAGATTAAGTATACTATAATCTTAACACATTCGCGTCGGGGCGTTTGAAGCCGCGCTTGACACGGCTACAGGGTGACTTCGCGTCTATTTCTTTCAATCGCGTTACGTTGGAAAAAAAAACTGCTATAGAAGAAATTTTATTTAATTCGTGAAGCATCCGTTACGGCATTTCCGAAGAAAAATTCTCAAAATCCCAATTTTAAAATCTCGAAATCTATTCTGAGACAGATGAAAATGAGTGAAAATCTCAATGTCGCATATCTACGTCATCCACACCCAAGTAAAAAACCCCGAAAGACGCACCAATGTGTTAAGAGTCTCTTTGAACCGTACTATGCGACCGAAAAAAGAAAAAAAAATTTCAATAAGTCTATTAACAAGGGAATAATTTAAGGCGATCACGTAACCTGAATCACCCTGTAGAATAAGAAACGCGAAAGAAGCGGATAGTGGCTGCACTGTTAAGGCTAAACTGGACCTTAAGTCCGCCTCGTGACTAAGACTCGACAGTAAAGGCTAAGAAGCTCGACTTTCCTCCTTTGTACACTCCTCTACACAGGGGATATTATTACGAAGACGAAATTCTCACGGAAGAGACAGAGAAGCTGGCACGATTTCTGCTCGCAGTTTCGCCCCGGGCTCATTATAAATGGTCGATACGGCGACGTTTTCCGAATGAATTATTGAAGAGGACACCGCGGCCATTGAGAATATTTAAACTGGGTCGATACTTCCAGTTAGCGTGCATCTGGTATCGACAACCGAACCGAACGCGTTTTCTCTCCCTCTCTCGACTTTTCCATCAACTTCTTTCTCGCCCATGGAAAACCGATTCTTTGTCATCGAAAACGAGTAGCTTCTCTGTCTTGTACAAACGGCTTCTCTAGCTTTTTCTACGTCTTTTTTTTTTCACCTGTGGTGCACCACGGTTCACTTTTTCCACACGTTCCCCTCTTCTTCTTGCGCCTCAATTATGCGACGTCGAGGGAAAACCTGACCCGAAGAAGGTAGAAAAATTCTATCTACCGCTGGAGCGTATAGAGAATGCATATCTTCGAGATGCTCTCTTCTCTCTACTCGCTCCCCAACTCGCGAATAACTGTGAGAAGTTGGTCACCGGTGGCGGACTTGAAAAGAACGAATTTCCATTTCTATGAAAATACTGTTCATGGATTACCGTTTCCGCTGGAGGGTGAAATGTGCATGGACCTTCGATGGGTATGCTGATTTTTCGTTTCGAAGGTGGGCGAGGTGATTTCTTAAGAATTGGAATTGGATTATTTGGTAGAAATTAATGCTGTCGAATAGAGTACATGTTTGTGTGAACTGTTTTCATTGTTCTTGTATAATTTGTTCGCTGGTGAAGAGGCTTACGATTGTTGTGAAACACCCGGTATGTGTTGCTTAGAAAATACAGAATGAAGTTCAATACAAAGTACAATAAATTCTCCACAAGTGTCAGTCCGCAAGGAAGCTAACCCTGACACTTGTAGAGTCAGGGACTACGTTTTCGAGCCTCGCGCCCGCCTTTGTAGTTTGCCGAGCGTAGACAAGGACAGCGAAACACCCTGTATATGTTGCTTAGAAAATACAGAATGAAGTTCAATACAAGATACGTAGAAAATTTGGTCAAACTAAGTGCAGTTTTATATCGCTTATCTATCGTTGAAGTGGGTTGCACTTTTTATGGAACACCCTGTATATTGCGTTACATAGCGGAATACGTTGCTAATTAAATAAAGAATGAAGATCAATGCTATAAATGTACAAAATTTTGTCAAATGAAGTGAATACCAAGTGATTAAGAAACGCTCGTTAAATTTGCACTATACAGGGTGTTTCACAAGAACCAAAACATTAAACAGAACACTAAAAAGTTTCTTCCACCACTATGACTTCCCTTACAAAACAATTTGCCCATCTTCTCATCCTAAACACTTCCAAAATAAAATCTTATATTTATCCTGAAAATCTTTCTTCCACCAATCATGATTTTCCACAAAAAAAAAAAATTTTTCCATCTTCTCACCCAAAATAATTCCAGAATAGAGATTTAAATTTATCCTTCTTTTTGTCTCCTTCACTTTCGCTGCACGCATATTTTTCCAATAAAAACAACACGATGTCCATATGAAAAGTGTTAAATCGTGCGCAACTGGCGAATTTTTTTTGGCGAAATCTCGTCAGTTAATCGCACTCGTGGCGATAAACGTGGACAGCGGGGGCCAGAGTTGACGTATTAAACAATAGGTTATCAGTGGACAATGTGTGCATCTCTAATCTGCATTTAGGTTTGCAACGCGCATTCGAAAATGTCAAGCGACTCGACGCCAGGTTGCAGCATTGTTGAAACTCGGCGTCGCGATGCGCGCACCGGTCCGCCGCATTGTCGCTGACAGAAACTTTGATCGATAGAGTCGGATTATTTGGACGAGTCGCGATGCTTGGCGAAACGTTTTCCAAAATGAAAACAATTTTTCCCGGGAAGAGTTCGATCGCGACCCCCTATATACTTGTCTCGCTCTAGGCGAACGCGACGCACGTGTGTGCAATTTAAGAGGTGAGTACAAGTGCAAAATTAGAATTCACGAGGTCTTTTTTTGTACTATTTTTTATATTATTTTGTATTTTTCTTTTTTTTTTCTTCTGGTGATTT
>NW_017100231.1:3694203-3730991 GCF_001263275.1 Habropoda laboriosa
AGCATGTTAATTAAAAT
The DNA here is from genome assembly GCF_001263275.1 of Habropoda laboriosa. Taxonomy (NCBI): domain Eukaryota; kingdom Metazoa; phylum Arthropoda; class Insecta; order Hymenoptera; family Apidae; genus Habropoda; species Habropoda laboriosa. The sequence continues at coordinate 3,694,221 of NW_017100231.1, forward strand.
TCAAGTAAGAAGAAAATAACTCAAGTAGATACTTTAAAATAATTTTTCTTTGATATTTAGTTTATACTAATAAATTGCTTTGCCGGAGCATACCGAAAATAACGAAAATGTGAACCTTATTAGCGAAAACAGTTTTAATAAGCGTACAAAGTTCTCCAGTTTGAATATCATAGAGTGTGCATCAGACCAATTCAACGCAGCTTATAAAGGCTGAGTAATACGCTGGTAATATAGTATAATAGTAATATTCGTGTATTAAAAAGCAATTTGATGTGTAATAGTTTTCCCTCGACACCGTTGAAATGGTTAAAGAGAATCATTATCAAAAATTGAAAAAATTCAGCTCTTCCACTCTTTCTATCGCATTTCTTATACATTGTTAATTAAATCAGCTGATTTCTATTAGTTAAATCACAAAATTAATTTTTCTATTTACCATATTTTTCACCCAAATTTTTCCTACTAAAATTCCGCATAAGCAATAACATGAAATTAAGAGTCTAAGAATTAAAATGAATCTCTGAATATAATCTCAAAATTTGAAAATCTAAGAATCTAAAGATCTGAAAATCTAAGAATGTAAAAATCTAAAGATCTATAAATATAAAAATCTAAAGATCTAAAGATCTGAAAATCTAAGAATCTAAAAATCTAAAGATCTACAAATATAAAAATCTAAAAATCTAAAGATCTAAAAATCTCAAAATCTCAAAATCTAAAATTCTCAAAATCTAAAAATCTAAAAATCTAAGAATCCAAGAATCTAAAGATCTGAAAATCTAAGAATCTAAAAATCTAAAGATCTACAGGAGGGAAAAAATAAAGATCTAAAAATCTGAAGATCTAAAAATCTCAAAATTTAAAATTCTCAAAATCTCAAAATCTAAGAATCTAAGAATCTAAAGATCTGAAAATCTAAGAATCTAAAAATCTAAAGATCTACAAATATAAAAATCTAAAGATCTAAAGATCTCAAAATCTAAGAATCTAAAAATCTAAAGATCTACAAATATAAAAATCTAAAGATCTAAAAATCTGAAGATCTAAAAATCTCAAAATCTAAAATGCTCAAGTTCTAAAAATCTAAAGATCTAAAAATCTAAGAATCTAAAAATCTGACACTTCCAAAATCCAACAACATCAAAATCAAATCTCCAACAGCAATTTTCCATATTCCAAATATTCCAATTTCCAGATTCCTCTTTAATTCCTTCCACGTTTAAAAAGTGCACGCCATCTAAACAGTTAGATACACGCGTCAAACGTTCCCTTCTTTTTTTCCACCCTCCCCTCGGCGATTTAAATGAAAACAATCCCCCGCAGGGGGGGCGGTGTGTTTCATTTCAAAGAAATGACGCGGAGGGTACGGTGTGCAGACGGTTATAAACGCGGTGTGTACCGGCGTGCGTATTGGACAGAACTCATTTCCAAGTTGTGCAATTGCACATTTCAGATGGGGCTCGCAAACACGTAATCCTGCTAGATGCACGGCTTTCCTATGCGCCAGCCCTCTCTGAAGAATCTATTTACAAAAAGCTTATATACGGTACACGGTGCTGGCGCGCTTGACCCAAAGCTTTCGATCGTCCCGTAAAGTATATTTCGAAATGCATGCAGCGACACGGGCATGCATCTCGGCGTCCAGTGTGTGTGTGTGTGTGTGTGTGTGTGTAACGTTGTCACACGCCATATTGTCAGATTGAGTAAACGTGAAATAATATACCGGGTGAGGCACCCGAATCTCTCAACTGTTATTGGTGACAGAGAACAATGTGTCAGACGAAACTTGCTTGGTGTCGAGGGAAGCATAATTCATATTTATGTATCGCTCATATGAAGTAAATTATTCTTCCCTTGTAGTTCACCTCGAATGATCTATAATTTGTATTTATATACATGGTTCATGTGAAGGAAATTAATTTCCCTTGCAGTTGACCTTCGGTGACCTTAAATGATCTACAGTTTACATTTATACGTCGCTCATAGGAAGTCAATTATTTTCCATTATAGCTTGACCTTTGGTGACCTCGAGTGACCTTGAACCATTGTACGCGTTTTAAAAAAAAATATATATCGTTCCATTTTAAAAAACGAAGTTGACCTCTGTATGACCTCTACGTCTCCACTTATCAGAAAATTATTTATATGAAGTTATGTGCCCCTCGATACCTAGAAAGTTTGGTTAGGCATACTTTTGAGATGTGCTTGAGAATTTAAGGAAAGATTGCGTTAGATGATTATGGTTGTGAATTGATGTTATTTAATTGTGAGATATGGAGTGTCTACGAATTTATGGTAGAAAAATTTATGATAATGATTATGGCTGGATATCGTGAAGATTTGGAGATCTTTAATCTAGCCGGAGATTGGATTAACACGCCACTCGACAAGAAACACAATCCCTCGTGTGTTCTCGTTTCGAAGTTTCGACAGACAGACGGAAAGTGAGACAATTACTCACGAAAGGAAGTCGCGCTGAGGCGTGTGGAACTTGAGCAATTCCGGTTCACTGATTTCATTAAGGAATTTCATGGTATGCTGTTGGATTTGTAGAATTTCCTTTTTTAACTTTCGTGCGCTTCGCGTGGATATTATGATAATTAACTGAATTGTCAAATTTTTTAACATAAAATAGATGAAATTTGGGAAAGTCAAGCTTGAGTGAATTCTGAATATGTCCATTTCTTTTACTCCAAAATGGATGAAATTTAGGAAAATTGAGTGAGAATGAATTCTGAATATATCAATTAGAGAAACTGTCAAATTTTTTAATATGAAATAAATGAAATTTAGGAAAAGTCGAGTATGAGTGAATTCTGAACACGTGAAATAGGAAAATTGCCAAATATTTTAATATAAAATGGACGAAATACAGAAAAATCCAGTAGGAGCGAATTCTGAATATATCAATTGGAAAAATTGTCAAATATTTCAATATAAAATGGATGAAATGAGTAAATCTAGACAAGTCGAAATTGAACAAAGTATGTCTCGAAAAAAATTTAGAGAACACAACGCGCAAAAAAATTCCAGAGACCAATAGCAACACATTACTCTGAAGGTACACTGAACTTAATTTGCATTTAGACAGAGTGCAGAGGAGAAAACGAAAAGATTGAATACTGCAATTAGATTAACCAAGTAACACCAAAAAAAAAAAGAACCTTTTCTTCTCAATTATTTTCCTCATACCACGCTGTTTTCCTTCCACAACGTCGAACATCGAAAAGTTCTCGCTGAATCACTGCACGAGGCGGCACGAGCCTCACCAGCTTTATCCAAAAGGTAATGCGATCAAGCCGCTTTGAAATACGCGAATTACGTCAGGACGTGAAGCACACGCAAGATTGAACGATACTCTGAAACTGGTTTATTCGACAGCGACTAGTATGAGGATCTATTGCAAATATTTGAAGTGTGCTCCAACTATACACGATTATTTTTTTATCATCGATAACGCCGATTGGACGCACGTTGAGTGGCGAGTAGCCGATCGAATCCTTGGAAGATAATTGGTCGTGCTGTGTTATTTACGAAAACAAGGAAAATGCATAAAACGAATTGGTTTTGTAAAATAAAAAAATATTCCGAACAAGTGCAATTCTCGAATCGTTCGTTTTACCGAGAAAATGGTAAAGTTGAGAAACTTTATTGCTATGGAAGACGAAACTGAATGTACAGGGTGTGTTCGAATTTGTGGAAAAATATGAAAAAATTGGTGTGAAATTTTTTTATAGGAAGCTTCATTTTTCAGTGAATCCGTGGTTATGATTCGTTGAAGATTTATAGAGTACGCGTGCACTTATCCTTCTGTGAAAATTTTCTGGAGTGTTTGCTGTTATCAATCCTGATGGCCAGACAATAATACTTTATGATTACGACCCATCCAGAAAGGAGATTAAGTTTTACTATTATTTCATTGTTTATTTTTTATTATCTAATGTGATAAACTCAAACAGCAATGCAAGCAGTTCGAAGTATTAATTAATTCAGTAATGTCTGGAGAATCACTATAAATCTACAATGTTTGTTTTAAAATTTGTTTTACTCAAAGTACCATTAAATGGACACTCGTCATCTTTTTCCCCTGTACTCTTCAATTAGGAATAATTAGTGCAAAATTCTGGAGAATCAGTATGTCTTCAATGTTTAAAATTTATTTTACTCAAAGTACCATTAAATGGATACTCATCTTTATTCTTCTCTACTCTTCAATTAGGAATAATTAGTGCAAAATTCTGGAGAATCAGTATAAGTCTTCATTATTTAAAATTCGTTTCACTCAAAATACCATTAAATGGACACACATCTTTTTTCTTCTCTACTCTTCAATTAGGAATAATTAATTGAAAATTCTGGAGAATCAGTATAAGTCTTCACTATTTAAAATTCATTTCACTCAAAAGTACCATTAAATGGACACTCGTCATCTTTTTCCCCTGTACTCTTCAATTAGGAATAATTAATGCAAAATTCTGGAGAATCAGTAAAAGTCTTCGATGTTAAAAACTTGTCTTACTCAAAGTACCATTAAATGGACACTCGTCATCTTTTTCCCCTGTACTCTTCAATTAGAAATAATTAATTGAAAATTCTGGAGAATCAGTATAAGTCTTCACTTTTAAAAATTCGTTTCACTCAAAGTACCATTAAATGGACACTCGTTATCTTTTTCCCCTGTACTCTTCAATTAGGAATAATTAATTGAAAATTCTGGAGAATCAGTATAAGTCTTCACTATTTAAAATTCGTTTCACTCAAAGTACCATTAAATGGACACTCGTCATCTTTTTCCCCTATGCTCTTCAATTAGGAATAATTATTGCAAAATATCGAAACGATGGACCATAATTTATATCATCTATTTGACAAACTATTACGAACACTGTTTGTACCCTTTGATCACAGAGAAAGAATTGTTCATTGTTATCTTTTTCCCCTGTACTCTTCAATTAGGAATAATTATTGCAAAATATCGAAACGATGGACCATAATTTATATCACCTATTTGACAAACTATTACGAACACTGTTTGTACCCTTTGATCACAGAGAAAGAATTGTTCATTCAAGAGCAAGAACCGTGTTCTAAGAACTGGAGACTTCTCGAAGAATTCAACACACGACTGCGTTAAAGTTAGATCTTACTGGATGCTCAGTTTTATAGAGCACAGTTGAATGTTATGGCTTTCCGTTTCCCCGAACGAGACTGCTTTTTCCTTCGATTTTTTTATACTCTTAAAATGTATTCTTTTGTTTTTTTCTTCTCTAAAGGAGTAAAAGAAATACAGTCACAAAAGTACTTTTCTAAAGTTCATTTCTCTATCCAATATTTCGTGCACGTAAAAAAAATTTATCCAAGTAGAATACAAAAATTAGTTAGTCGACAATTTTCCAGCTGGTTCGAGCAGAATACTTTCACGAAAATGTATAACTTTTTCAACTGCTCGAGCGTTCATTCTCCGGTAAACGATACAGTGAAAACATTTTTTCGCAATTGAAACTTTTTTGCCGAAAATTTAAACAATCCTGCCTACGCTCGATAAATGAGTTTATGAGACGCGTGTTCCTACAGTTTCACCGAAATTTCCATCGTACAAATTGTCATCGTGCATTCTATTTATTGTTATCGGCAATTTTTATGAATAATTTCAATTTTAGAATTCTATTCAAAATCAGGCCACTGAAAACCTCGTTTTTCCTCTGCCTCCGTAAATTTACCCATCTGAATCTATTTTGACTGTGCAATCCAAAATTCTATCAAACATTGAACAACCGAACCAAAAAAAAAAATTAATTTTATCCTTAAAATCAGACATTCACCGCTCAAATTTAGCAAAAAGAGAAGCTGAAAATTCAAAAGAAAATTAATCATCAAAGAACTACCCAATTAGAAATTAAATCATCAAATAAACATGCAATAAAAAAATAAATCATCAGACAACGCATTTTGTTCCCTAGCTTACAACTGAAATTTCGCAAAAATTAAATTTAAAAATTCCAAAGACCCACTGAATAAATCACCTTTCCTCTCGTCGACTATTTACCACCCTCTTTCAACGCCCAATTCACGAATCTCCCAATTTCCCCTCACCACCTGTCCTCCTCCCGTCTCCTCATCAACAAAACCAACAACATTCACCGCCCCTCTCTCTTACATCCATCAAATCTGAAAACCAGAAGTCCCGGACAACACGAGGATCCCTCTGGTGAACAGGAAATTTAACCAACGGGGATGAAGATATCTTAACGAAACACACCAGTCGACGAAGGGAGAGGAGGAGGTCGGAGAACAAGCAACGCGAGAGGATCCACTTGGCACTCTGTACACAGAGATCCTGTATCCTCTCGCGCCGCTGGCCGAGTAATTGTTTGCATTTGCATGTAATTATTACGAGGCAGCTTCGAAGGGGTCGTGTGTTAATACGGGCCGCCACTTCTCGGGGAGGTTGTCGCTCATTAGCATCGTTAGCCAGGCGGGCGGGTGCGCGAAAGAAAGTGAAGAAAAAGAAATAAGTATATACAGGGTGTAACCGAAGTAAGTGACAAAACTTCGGTATCGTATTCAACTCTTCCTAAGAATGAAAAAAGTTCATGTGAACATAGGTCCGAGATATCGGCACTTTTTGTTTATTTCGAAATTTTGCATAAATAATGCAGGACCCAATGGGAATCGAACAACTCCGGCTAGCGAGCCGAAACTTTGCGCACTACGCCAATAACTCCCTCTCTATTTTGCCTCGTCGGTTCTCTATTTGGGTATCGAGGCCTCGATGCTACAATAAGTATTTTTTTTTTATGATAGATGTAAGTAATATAGTAGAGAAAATTAATAGCAGTGAATCAGACTTTATTTGCAGAGCCGCTCAGCAAGTTGCCCGCAGGGCAGTGATTAGACTAGCGCGGGCAACGATTCTGTGGTAAGTTACTGTGTGAATACAGTAGCGATCGCCTGGCCTAAGAATGAGAACTATACTTCGAAGATATAGCCCACACTCCCACTACAACCACTGATCTACATCACTCCGCTTTAAGGACTGTCGAAGTCACTTGTTTCTAGCTTTGCTCGCAGCGCTGCCCGTGGGGCAGCGACGGGCAAGGCGGGCGCCCGCGACAGCCTACATGAGCAGCCCTGCTCTACCCAAAGATTTGATACTTTTCCATCATTTTTTCTCGTGCTTAGGAAGAGTAGAGAGTATGCTACGAAGGTTTAGCCACCCAGTACGTATAGAGGAAGAAGGAAAGGGGGAAAAGGCCAGTGGAGAAGGACAAAGCGGTATCGCAGAGGCGAATTGGAGCACCGAATAAAACTGGCGCAAAGGAACCCGTGGTCCCAGCGCGTTATTTCCCCGAGTCTGCGCGTTTGCGCAAAAAATTACGAAAAACAGAGGAACAACCACCGTCGGCATTAAGTGGTCCGCCGGTTAAAACGCTCGTATTTAATATCCGATGCGTTCCTCTGTGCGGTTTATTTCCTTTTTCCCTCGCTTTCTTTCTCCTACGGGGGGTGGGAAAAAAAACACAAAAAAATATGTACAACGTGTACCAGGTTAAATTTTCAACCTGGGGACTTGTTTCTCCGTGAATTCGACGGTGTTGGTGTGCGTGCGAGAGAGGATTCGACACGATGTATTTATCGATCGCGCTTGAATAATTAGGTGCTTGAATTTGGCGGAGAGAAAGGGCAGGTGAAAGGGAGTTGCATTTCAAAGTGGAATTTTGGCTGCTGAGTGGGTGTTATTTTTGGAAGTTTGTTAGGCTTTGTGGTACGTGAGTGTCGAAGTGTTGGGAGAGTAAATCAAGTGGATGAGGTGTAGGAAGTAGCTCGTTCTGCTTTTTGACTGTTCGATAATAGTCGAGGTCGATGATAACAAATTCTTCTGAGAATAAAAAGAAGCATCGAGACTTTGTGTATTACTTTTATTTTTACTTTCTTTTTCCAAAGAATTTTTTATTAATATTTTATTGACAGTGATAGGCAGAAATTTCATTCTAATTCCCTTCTAAACAATTTCTATCTGCTCTAGAAACGGATCTTCGTTCATTCATAACATAATAAAAGAAAAAAAATCTACAAAAATTTGTGCTGAATCTAATTTTCACTGCTAACTGCAACAGCCAGAAATTTTATTTTAATTCCCTTGTAATCGATCTCTGTCTGTTCTAGAAAAGACTGTTCGTTCATATTAAGTACCTAACTCAAACTCTTCTTCACAGAAAATTAACAATTTTTAATTAAATTACTCCAAAATTTTCCTCAAAATTGCTACTAATTTTTACACAAACTTTACACTATCCTGTTTTACCATTAAACGAAGAATAACCTTAAAGTCTGCTATCCTTAAAACAGCCACGAATTTGAAATATCTCAAACGAACGAGATTCCACAACTTCCTTCAGGATCGATCCAGACTGTATTATTATTCAGACAACATCGCCGCTGCAGTTCGCGGAGCATTCATCTCATAAACATGCATCCTGCCACCCTTCGCTTTTAAATACCCACGGTGGTAAGAAAATCTCTGGCTGTCCGAAACACAACTCCCGGCAAACCCCGACTGTCTTACTTTCCTAACGTAATAATACACCGGCAGACGCAATTAGAAGAACCGGGAACAATCTTTCTTTGCCGGCTCTGCTAAATCTCCATAAAGCAAACTCTTGCATTCCCGCTGTCGTAAAATCCGGCTTCGCGCGTGTCAACGGTGCCGCGCACGTCACAAGAATTTCAGAACAATGATTCAGGGACGGCGAAAACGGGAAGCCGCCTCGAAGGTGAACCGAGGGGAACCCTGCGAGCAGTTCCGATAAACCGTATCGAACGATCGAAACGAAACGAGAAATACGGGGAAAATGGCGGAGGAAAGAATGATACAAAGCGAGGGGGAAAGTTGGGAAGTTCGCGAAAAATGGTACTCGTGTTGTAAGGTAAGGTGGACGATTTGAATTTATTTATTATTTTTGTTTGCGTTTGTGAGGATTGAAATAAAATACTGAATTTTGTATTGATTTTGGAAGATTCGTATTTTTCTCAATTTTGATGAAAAGGGAAACAAAAAATCGTACACTTTGAAGCAAGGTAAAGGAAAAATGAAGCAAATCGGTGATACCATAATAGAAGAAAGCGCAAAAATAGAGATTTTGGAAGGTTCGTATTTTTCTCAATATTGCAGGAAAACGAAACAAAAAAATTTCATATTTTGAAGGAAGGTAATAAAAGCGAAGCAAACCAGTGCGATACCGGAATAGAGGAAAGCATAAAAATGCTGATTTTGGAAGATTCGTAAAAACAAAATGAAGCAAACTAGTGATACTAGAATAGGAGAAAGCACAAAACAGCAAAGAAAGAGTATTAAATGGTCCCTGTGTTGCACTGCAGAAAGTGTATCAAGTATACTTAACCCTTTAATTGATGTAGAGACCAGATAATTCGTCCTTCGGATTTGTATGCATTTATAGAAAATTTGAAAGTGCAAAAATACACTGTATGCACACGGCAAGTAAAAAAATAAGCAATTGCCTATCCATTATAATTTCCATGTTTTAAATTACAACAAAATTTTTAAATCTGCCAAAAAGCGTACCAAAAAATTCTCAACCCTCCAAAAAAGGTAGCAAAAAAACAAGAGAACGAAGCAGATACCAGAACAGAAGAAAGCACGAAACGCACTAATGGCAAGGAAGGGTATAAAATTGTCCCTGCGCTGCAACGGAGAAGGTACGTTCTCTCGCAGGGTGCATCACGTATTTAAAGCGGCTAAACGAGCCTGGAGGGTTGTTCGAATTCCCAGTTCGGAGGACGGTGCTAATTAGGAGCCGGTCGGGATATTCTCCGCCGGTGTCCACGGTATTTCCATATCAATATTTAAAGCTCACGTACGAGCGGAAGACCTGGCGGCGTGTGCACGCGACGTCCAAGGATTACGACCGATTGCGTTTTAATTAGGGATTATCGATCATTCGGCGACGGCGTTGTTCCCCGGACACGCCGGTTCGATAATTGATTTACAACGTCCATCCGCGTCCTGCGCGGCGTTAGATATAAAAGAAAGTCGCGTCGAGTTTCGATCGAACGAACCGCGATAACGCGTGTTGTTAAACACTTAACGTGCAATTTGTTCTGACGTCACTTTGCGACGTTTTTTTCTCTTTGGAAAATTGAAACAGAGGTTTCCATTAGGTTCGTTAGCGATGATTAACGGATGCATGTTGATTTCAATTTTCACCTGTTTGATCGAGAGAAAATGACTTGTCATTTCCAGGATTGAAATTTTTGAAAGAAAAAAAATTGTTCGATACGTTCGCTGCCACCGGAAATAGATAACACGCTGGGAGATATGGTCTGGAACGCATGTGGTGCGTCGATGGCAGTGACGGTGTTGAAGATTTTTAAGTTGATTAAAAGGAAGAAGATTATAAAGGGAAAATGAAGGGGATTTTATTTTTTATTATTTCAGAATTAGTTTGCAGTAGAAATATGGTGTTTGAAAGTTACTATTAACAGAGATAATTGGTTTTTTCTGTCAATGGCATGACGCACAAGCAACAGTCGCATCGATTTCGTTCTCCATCAACTCTCTCGATTATATGAGAGACTACTGTGGTATATTTCGCAGTATTGATTAAAACTAGCCGCGAAACTTAACCTACCATCTAGCGCGAGTCTATGAAAATTCGGATCTACCGTTTGAAAATAACACCAGGAACAGTGCCGCCAACGTAGGAAGCGAGAAAGTCACTAGTCGGTAAGTAAAAGTGGTCAATACCATCGACTGGTATCAGAATTTGAAAAGTACCCACACTTAGTATCAATTTTTATCAGAAAAACAAAGTATTTATTGCAATAAACGTTACAGAATAGATGAAATCGTTACACCGAATGAAATAAGCTGAATTATTTAGGTTAGAACAACTTAGAAAGGGAGTAGAATCGACGAATCGACTGCCAGTAGAAAACTTCCGCACCATTGCCACGTACAAAGTAGCAAGCAGTTTCCTACTATACCAACATCGTGGTTTACCACTGAACCAGGGATAAATTCAATTGCAACGTCCAGAGGGCGCAAGGATCAGGATAAAGCTGTTCTAGTTAACTCATAGGGAATTATTCGGATCAGCGTACCACGTGCGCGGCAACCTGACGTAACACCACGTTTTTCACTCGTTCACAACTTCTTCTCGTGTCGTCGAACAAACAGAAAAAGAAACAATTGAGAGTGTACGTGTGCCTACCTTTGTTACTTTACGACCGAACAAATACCGAAACTGGTCTCGGAAACGGTGTATCGATTCACGTGCAAAGCTGAAATAAACAACGGAATCGAAGATAGACGATAAAACAGTCCGCGAGACGACCTAACCAATAAAATATGACGGGCAGAAGTGTCTCGATCGGGGCGATGCAATGAATCAGCGTTCCGAAGTTAGCCAATTTAAACTGCATTACCGAGCCGGCAGGCAAGCCGACCAGCAGAATTTACGCTCACCTTTCATCCGTTTCAACGACCGCCGCTATTGAGTTTCATAAAGTAGAGAAATGGTATTCATCGTTTCGCCAGTGCTCTTCTTCGCTCAGCTTCATCCCCCTTTTTCAACGAGCTACGAGTTTCATTCAAAGAGAGGCTTCTCTACAGAACGAGACAGAGAAAGAAATCGAGCCGGGTACGACGAGATTATTCATCGTGTAATTCGCGCGGGATACAACTCATTTGGCCTGTGTGTTACACGAGCTAGCAACTGAACGACGAGAGGCAAATCGATGGGAAAGCAACGCTCGCTCGTCGCATTAATAGCCAAGTTACGTATGTGTCCTTCACGGGCCAATTGCGCATGGTAAGAGCACAATCCGCGATTAGGTGAGCCCTTAACCTAGCCAGAACTTCCGGACCGTCGATTCATGTCAATATCCCTTGATCGCCTCTGTAAGCTGGCCCTCTCCACCACTCTGACCTGATTATTCGTGTTTCGAAAATGTTTAGCGTACGAGACGATGACGTAATACGAGATGTGCGTTCGTGAGTTTTTTAGTTAGTCGGCGTTATTACGTCAATTTCGTAAATTGTCACCGGGTTTGTCACGCCAGTGTGATGCTTTGTAGGTTATGTACGGTAGAAGATAAAAAAGGATAGGAGATTGTAGGTTTATTTTCATGTGACCTCACTTCTATGCTTTCACAAGCACGCGCTTCTAGAGGGACATTTTATTGCGCGCCCTTTTTAACCTCTTTATGCGGGACAACTTTTTGAGGTTAGAAAAATATGCAAAAATTTTAGAAAGTAATAGATATTTTCGTTGGCTTTTTTAACCTCTTGACTTGTACATTTTTTTTTAACTGTACATCTGAACGTCAGCCGTTTAACTTTTTAGTACTGCATCAGGTTAGAAATATTAACCTGTTACAGATTAATTATATTTAGTAATCCTAACTTTTAGAAATTGAAACGAAAGTTAGGATTGTAATTAATTTTTCTTACCGATATCATTATTTATGTCATATCTTCACTAAAATCTCTGCCACGAGTCTGACACGTCGTCATAGGTTAACGGGCTAACCTCTTCATGCGGGACAATTTTTTGAGGTTAGAAATTACGAAAAAATTTCTAAAAAAGTAATAACCAAATATTTCTTTCTATCATATGATTGTACATTGTCGATTATTATTTTAGAACGTAATATCGCGTGTGTCGGGTATCCTCGGAAAGGTTAACCCAATTTTTATCGATATTCTTCGCGCAAAGGTAACGCGGAAAATATTGAAAATACGAAAGCACGGTGAAATTACAATTTCTCAAGGCACGACGCTTCGCGAAACACACAGCACGTTACGGATGACTCTTCGAATATCAAAATTCCCTTTTTATACACCGAACAAAAAACGCAGGTTCGCGGGGAAATAAATGTCGGACAGTTATTTCTGTACGAAGGCAGCCATTGTTTTCGAATAAATCGGTATATTGTCCTCTTTTGTTTACGATTCGCCAGACCAATATAGAATTTGCTGGAAAATGGGAGAAAGGATCGAGTACATTTTTTTTTTTTCATTTGCAAATTCACCACAAAAAGGAACGTCGGCGATCTATGAAAAACGCGCGACTATAAAAGAAAATCGATCGATTCGAAATAAAAGGGCGGCGATAATTCATCTAAACTATTCGATATTTACATCGGAGCGTTTTATTCGATAGAGATTTCGAAGTTGGACGAATTTGTTGGAAAAGTGTGATAAAATAAAATTCCACTTGAAAGAGAGTATTGTAGGTGAAAAGGGGGGATTTCGAGGATGAAATCGAAGAGAAGATGATCCCCTTTTTTTCGAAACGGGCCAATCGAACACATCAGAGAGAGATAGAGAGCCGCTGAACCCGCGGAAGAAGCGTCGATTCCGCGAAACTAACGCGGTGCACACGCAATCGAGCGTTATCTATCTCCGTGAAGTGGATGTTCGCGCGAAAATCGTGTAGCGTGATAACCGGGCCCCCCTAACGAGCCAATTCCAGACTGTTTTCAGAGGAAAACTCGCCCATGGGCGAGAATACACGGTGAACCGTGCAATCTGGTGCTCGTCGAACGAAATTGTCCGCTCGGAAATCCTTTCAGTGGCGGTTATTCGACGGTGAAAGTGTCGTCTGATGTGGCGGAGTTAACGTTTCGGTTTCAATCGAGATCGTTGATCGTAGGATATAGGTTACGTGGACGGCGAAATTTCGGAAAAATTGGCAATACGTGTATTCGTGAGACTTGTGATTTTTGCAGAGGAAAGGGAGGCAAATTTTTTTAAAATTAGCGACTAAATTTTGGAAAATTTCGGGAGAAATTGCCACTGCGTGTATTCATGAAACTCGCGACTTTCGCAGAGGAAAAGGAGGAAATTTTTATTAATCATATTTTGAAAGAAAATTTCCGGAAAAATTCCAAATTTTAGAAAAAATTTTATGGAAAAATTGCCAATGTATTGCCATACATGAAGCTCGTGACTTTTGTACAGGAAAAGGACACAATTCTTTTTAACTAAATTAATGCTAAAACTGTAAAAAATTTCAGGAAAAATTGTCACTATGCGCATTCCTGAAACTCTCAACTATTTCACTGTGAAAATAGGCAATTTCTATTAACGAAATTTTAGAAGAAAATTACACAAAAAATTGCCTCAATGCCCATTCACGAGACTCTTAACTTCTTTACTGGCAAATGAGGCAATATCCATTAACCAAATTTCGCAAGAAAATTTCAGAGAAAACTGCCAATATTTGCATTCATAAAATTCTTCACTTCTACCCAAAATAGAAAGCAATTTTCAACCAAATTTAAGAAAATATTCTCAAGACACCCAAAAACAAAATTTCAAACAGAATCGTTTCTCTTACAATCTCGACAATTTTCCACCGACTCTTCGAGTTTACTTCACACTCCAATAACAGTCTTAATACACTCACGCGAACGTCCACTTAAACAGTTCTGAAACCGTAAAGGCTTGATAAAAAAAAATCGCAACATTGATCTATTTATACAGCTTCACGAGTGATAATTGGCACTTCGCGCTGTCCACTAGACAAATGGTTAATAATTATCGACGTATGTTCCTTTCAACGGTTAGATTACAGCGATACGTCACACTTTGACCAGCGTAATCGAACAGGAAGCTTTTCGAACGCGGCCGCGTATCGACCAACGACGCTAACACGCGCCAGTAAAGTAATTAGACGTTATTAAGCACGTCGGGAATAAATATCGATTATGCGCTACCGACCCTCTTTGCTTTGACGTATACAGTCACATGCAGGACCTTGGACGTTTTGCACGCTGGAATCGATACCGTGGCGCGACCAGAACGATGAGCGGTCGACGGATAATTTCGCGAAATTCCGTTGTACTGGTGTAATACACCGAGTGTAATTCGCGGTGGTCTTCCTTGGTTTCGGATTCTTCGTTCGTTTATGATCAATGTAAGGAGGAAAGTTTTTCGATTTACCGTAAAATTGCTGGTAATTTAACTTGGCCGATCTTCGACGGGCTCGTTTCAACGACAATTGGTTTATGTTCGCGGTGAAATTTGGCGGAGAATTGCGTACGCTGTGAGAAGTTTGTAAAATTAAAGATGATTGAATTTTTTTTCGATGGAAGGAAAGAAATATCGATATGAGACTTTTTGCGTTAGGTTCATCAATGTTTCTAGTAGGGAACAGTATTTTTTTTATTTGAAAATTTCGTGTATAGCATTTTGGCGAATTTTTGTTCACACCTGACTTCATTTTGCATTTTTTTTTTCCATGGGAGGGAAAAAATATCGATATGAAACTTTTTGCGTTAGGTTCGTGAATACTTCTAATATGGAATAGTATTTTTTTTATTTGAAAATTTCGCGTATAGCATTTTGGCGAATTTTTGTTCACACCTGCCTTCATTTTGCACAGTATTTTTAATTTTTTTTTCAATGGAAGGAAAGAAATATCGATATGAGACTTTTTGCGTTAGGTTCATCAATGTTTCTAATAGAGAACAGTATTTTTTTTATTTGAAAATTTCGCGTATAGCATTTTGGCGAATTTTTGTTCACACCTGCCTTCATTTTGCACAGTATTTTTAATTTTTTTTTCAATGGAAGGAAAGAAATATCGATATGAGACTTTTTGCGTTAGGTTCATCAATGTTTCTAATAGAGAACAGTATTTTTTTTATTTGAAAATTTCGCGTATAGCATTTTGGCGAATTTTTGTTCACACCTGCCTTCATTTTGCACAGTATTTTTAATTTTTTTTTCAATGGAAGGAAAGAAATATCGATATGAGACTTTTTGCGTTAGGTTCATCAATGTTTCTAATAGAGAACAGTATTTTTTTTATTTGAAAATTTCGCGTATAGCATTTTGGCGAATTTTTGTTCACACCTGCCTTCATTTTGCACAGTATTTTTAATTTTTTTTTCAATGGAAGGAAAGAAATATCGATATGAGACTTTTTGCGTTAGGTTCATCAATGTTTCTAATAGAGAACAGTATTTTTTTTATTTGAAAATTTCGCGTATAGCATTTTGGCGAATTTTTGTTCACACCTGCCTTCATTTTGCACAGTATTTTTAATTTTTTTTTCAATGGAAGGAAAGAAATATCGATATGAGACTTTTTGCGTTAGGTTCATCAATGTTTCTAATAGAGAACAGTATTTTTTTTATTTGAAAATTTCGCGTATAGCATTTTGGCGAATTTTTGTTCACACCTGCCTTCATTTTGCACAGTATTTTTAATTTTTTTTTCAATGGAAGGAAAGAAATATCGATATGAGACTTTTTGCGTTAGGTTCATCAATGTTTCTAATAGAGAACAGTATTTTTTTTATTTGAAAATTTCGCGTATAGCATTTTGGCGAATTTTTGTTCACACCTGCCTTCATTTTGCACAGTATTTTTAATTTTTTTTTCAATGGAAGGAAAGAAATATCGATATGAGACTTTTTGCATTAGGTTCGTCAATGTTTCTAATATGGAACAGTATTTTTTTTATTTGAAAATTTCGCGTATAGCATTTTGGCGAATTTCTGTTCACACCTGGCTTCACTTTGCATCAAGAAATAGCGAACAAACTTACAAGAGAAGCATGCATATGCTTTTCTTGTTACTGAGGACACCCAAATTCACATTTTTAATTCGTAAATTGCTGAAGAAAATTTAGATTGAAAGAAGAACTAAAAAAAAGAACATCCGAAGAAGATGCAAATCGACGGTATGACGATAAAATTCTAGCTCCGCCCGAGCTTCAGCTAACGCAATGCTCCTCCTTCCTCCGAGCATCTCTCGAGGGTGACATTACTACGTGAGAGGCGCGAAAGTGTTCAATAGTTACAGATTCCCAGCCAGGTCGTATTATGATCCGAAAGCAAACGTTCTCGAACAAGTTTTGGCTATTCCAGGCTATCAGGGGAAAAACCCTACTGTACCGTTCCACACTCGACTACTTTTCTTTCATCTTTTTGCTCCAATCAACACTGTTACAACGATCGAGGCTTACGTGCACACTGTCACGTGCAAAAAGGATGCACCAACTACACGAGTATCCTTCGGGAAATGTGTAAAAGTAAAAACGGCGACACGAGAAGTATGAATCATGATACGAAGAAAGATATGGATCGCGATACGAATGATAGATAGCTGTCCTAGATATACAAAAATGCTCGTACGTACACACACTGCTGTTAATAAATATCAAGACACCCGTTATATTGCAATATCGTAGTAATTATATAATTACATTGTCTGACTTAAATTGCATCTCTGACTTCAGATTTAGCAGCAGATATCAGCGAAAGTGTATGTATAGCCTGTGGAAGAAATATAGCGAGGTCGTAAATTAAAGCATTAAGGTAGCGGGATCGAATGATGCAGTGACAACAAGTCGCAACATTTCGTCAACATTTTCAATTGTGACTGAATCAGAGCTACGGCATATGTCGGAGATTTCGGGACATTATCTTCTCAGGTTTCTATCGACTCGCTTGTGGATGTGTTTGAACAGATAAATTTTGACGTTTCATCAATCTTACCGACTCGCGATATTTCTTCGACCGACTATACATTCTTGTTTTTATCGCATCTGTGTTACTGAGAGGTGTGAGATTGCGAGATTCTTACAATATTTATTTATTTCGCCGGCTATACTTTTGCTCCACATTCAGTAAGTGGCCTAACACTTACGAAACGGAGTGTACATTTATCTGAAGCCAATATAGGTCGAAAAGGGGCCTTGAAATGCTAAAATACTAATTTGGTGAAACTATGATTTTTTTTAACGATTTTTGAAATTAAAGAGACAGAGTGAAGTTGTATGTTAATATTTTCAAATGTTGGGGGGTGTTCTATGTTTTCATAGATAGCAAATGTCCCCTATCGATTTAGCGCCGAAAAGCAATGCCGTTCACGGCTGGTGCCCCTTATGCGATTTTGTCCCCTCGCTGTCAGACAGAACGAACGAAATTAACACATTCTCGTGGGAACGTAATCGTATTCACTAACACATGTTTCTTACGTATAGCCCGACGTCAGTCAGAATTCGTATGGCATGGTAACTGAGCTAGAATAAGAGCAAACTATTTAAGCACCGAGGAGTAATACGAACAGCTCTATCTCCTAAACAATAACGACGTAAACTAACGAAGAAGGAAAATCACGCGAACTTATGATAATGGATATCCCGATACAAACTTGATACAGCTTCGCGATTCGAATATATTTAACTTGAAATAATCTTCTGAGAAAGAAGAAATTTTAAGTGTCAGAAGATTAACAATAAAACAGGCATTATAATTTATTTTTCAAATTGAATTGCTAAAGAATTTTTCAGTGTTCAAAGATCAATAATAAAACAGGCATCATAATTTATTTTTCAAATTTCTTATCGCATACAATATGACAAATTAAATTGCATCGATCGCGTTGCTAATATTGCTAATGATATTTGTGAGCCTGTCGATCTTTTTTCCACTCTTACCAATATTTAAAAAATAAGCTTCTCCATTAATACCATAATACTTTTTTTTTTTAATTTAGCTACTGTACTTTGTATCTCCCTCAACAATTTTTATTCTTTTGTACCCCAATGTATATTTCGTTAAATAAATAAACAAATAAAAAATTCTGTAATAATTCATACCAACAACTTCCGTCACTCTCTACTCCCACAAACCCAAAAATCACAAGAAAAATCGATTAAACTAGCAAATATAAA
Organism: Habropoda laboriosa; assembly: GCF_001263275.1. Taxonomy (NCBI): domain Eukaryota; kingdom Metazoa; phylum Arthropoda; class Insecta; order Hymenoptera; family Apidae; genus Habropoda; species Habropoda laboriosa. The sequence continues at coordinate 3,712,933 of NW_017100231.1, forward strand.
ATACGAAATACCGAGGTGTAAATCTTCGATAATTTCAAATTTCCCGCCAAATAATTTCCACCGCTCTCCCAGCTAAATCGTCACCGAACGCAGTTCGACGTACACGCGCCTATAATTCATCGAAAAAGAGAAAAAAGAAAAAAAAATCGGACGAACGACGTGTGTTTTTCCCTTTCGACAGAGAGTTGCCTCTAGGCGAGTTTCGAAAACCCAAACACCCACCGCTCCCTCGCTTTTCCCATCCATTAATGCACGTGACGGGCGTGACGCTGCCTGTTTCTCCTTTCCCCCACTCCGGCACGCCGTACCTACCCCCACCACCGCTTTCCTGCCACGTTTCAGGCAGCCTAAAACTCTCCCGAGCCACCTTCTAATAAAGAAAACAACCAGAATCGATGCTTTCTCTCTCGCTCTCTCCTTTTTTTTCCCTTCGTGTTTTCCGGCAGAGCAAGTCAGTGTTCAAGTATAAAACCAGGCGGTATCGATTTTACTTGGCCGGCAGAGGAACGCTTTTTATAACAGTTCCCCTTCCCCCACCTCGTCGCACGGCTACTAGCGCTAGCGTCGCTAGAGGAGAGTGGACTGTCCGTTTTATGCGGCAAATAAAGCGGAAATATAGATTCTATGGCGACGACGATGGCCGAGTTGCGTTCCACGCATCGACCTTTTGTTGATATCGACGGAATAAAAAAGGGAAAAAAGAAGGTGTGGCTTTAGTGCTACAGCAGTGGCCATACTTTTTAACCAGGCTGACTTTTCACGCGACTTTTTCGACGTTCTACCTACCGACGATAAAATAGGGACGCGGGGCACTTGTCGCGTGACCAAATTTGTGGTCACCTGGCAAAGTCTGATATGTCTGGGTTTTTAAAAGTTTTATGATAAAGTAGTTTTGAAGTTTGTGAAGAAAGTGAAGAATCACGATGTTTTTAGAAAATGTAATTTGTTTACGTTGTTGCGAAAAGTGGTTACTATTTTAAGTTCAGTCTGTTTGTATTTTAAAAAGTGAAACTTGTGCAATTTCGTGGACGCTGAAATTCGTTGGTACAGCTGATGGAATTAAATATGAGTTGGTGTACGTTGCAGGAAGAATTTTTGAAATACAGAGGGCACCACTTGCGAGCTGATGAAGCAGAGCGATAAACTACCTAACCTCAAATATTTTAGGTAGCAAAAATACCTTTGTCGGAAATTTGCCAAATTCATAAAGAATTAACAGCAGATTCGATGTTAATTTAACCTGGCACGTAGTCACAAACTTTTGCTCAGTAGTGTACATAACCTACAAATCCTGAAAATTCAGTATTTTCTACGAAAAAACTCTTGAAACCTGGCAACTTAAAAATTGTAAAATGCAACTGGCACGAGTATTTATACAAAACCTACATTATTAGTGTAACAAACTCAGTTCCGTTCTTCGCGAACTTTACCAAGCCCACGAGGAAGGGCCAAAAAACGTGCGAAACGGTATTCGGAACACTAATGAACGAGCCAACTACCGGCAGAACGAAAACTTCATTAGCAACGTTTCTCTTTCAGCAACGTGAAAACCGCGTGACCTCGTATGGCCTAGCCATTACATCGCGTCATTCTCAACCACTGACAATATCCTCGTGCGGTGTTTCCAAACAGCAGCTGATGCACAAAGCGTCCGTTGAAAACGCACTTGTATACGAAGCGTGGCAAGTGGCTCGATTCGAAATGTGCCTGTCGTTAGAAAGAAGCAAGATGGTGTATGTATATATATGTATAGAGAGAGAGAGAGAGAAGAAACGAATGCTTCTCAAGGCGTTTGCTCGCATATGCTCCTCCTGAGCCACTTGGGAGAGGTAGTGGAGCAACAGGAACAAGCAGGGAGACGATGGTGAATGGGAATGACTGAGTGAAAGAAAGTGTGCGGAGCAGGCCACTAGGTTCTATCGACTTTTAATTACTTCGCGTCGTTTCCCACGAACACCCCTGGCCCCGTGCGCTTTGTCAGCCTCTTCGTTCGCGCGCTCGTCTCGCCCTTAGTTCGCGCCGTTGCTCACTCTTGACTCTTCCGCTCAAATATCGTGCCGCTGGGTGCCAGTCGTATCGAAAACGCAGCGACAATGTCAATTTTGTGGTGTGGCGCGTGCGGCTGGTTGGGGAGAGAAGACAGAGAGGGAGAGCGCGTGAGGGGAAACACGTGTGCGTAAGAGGATGAGTGTGTGAGAGAACACGTGAAAGAGGGAGCGCGCAAAAGGGTGAGTGCGTGAAAGAGAGTGCATGACAGAAAGAGAGAGAGTGCATGAGAAGAGAATGCGTGAGAGGAGAGTGCGTGAAAGAAAGAGCTCGTGGGAGGAGAGTGCGTGAGAGGGGAGCGCGTGAGAGGAGAGTGCGTGAGAGGGGAGCACGTGAGAGGAGAGTGCGAAAAAGAGAGAGTGCGTGAAAGAAAGAGCTCGTGGGAGGAGAGTGCGTGAGAGAGAGCGCGTGAGAGAGAGCGCGTGAGAGAGAGCGCGCCTGAGAGGAGAGTGCGTGAGAGGGGAGCACGTGAGAGGAGAGTGCGAAAAAGAGAGAGTGCGTGAAAAAAAGAGCTCGTGGGAGGAGAGTGCGTGGGAGAAAGCGCGTGAGAGAGAGCGCGCCTGAGAGGAGAGTGCGTGAGAGGGGAGCACGTGAGAGGAGAGTGCGAAAAAGAGAGAGTGCGTGAAAAAAAGAGCTCGTGGGAGGAGAGTGCATGAGAGAGAGCGTTTGAGAGGAGAGTGCGTGAGAGGGGAGCGCGTGAGAGGGGAGCGCGTGAGAGGGGAGCGCGTGAGAGAGAGAGCGCGTGAGAGAGAGAGCGCGTGAGAAAGAGCGCGCCTGAGAGGAGAGTGCGTAAAAGAGAGTGCGTGAGAGGCGAGCGCGTGAGAGGAGAGTGCGTAAAAGAGAGAGTGCGTGAGAGGAGAGCGCGTGAAAGGACAGTGCGTGAGAGAAAGAGAGAGCGCGCGTGAGAGAGAACCCGCAGGAGGGTGAGTGCGTGAGAGAGAACACGCTAGAGAGAAAGAGCGCATGAAAGGGTGAGTGCGTGCGAGAGAGCGCGCGTAAGAGAGTGAATGCGTGAGAGGAGACAGAACGAAGGAGCGAGAGAGAGAGAAAAGGAAGATAGAAGGGTGAAATGTTGGACGGGTGGTGAAATGGTCTGGTTGCATGGAACGGCGACAGGTCAGCCGGAAGTGTATCCTATTCTGTCGAGTCGAAGATCAAACGGTTACGAACACCGCTCCTCCCCACCCTTTTCAACCGGCGCTTTCCGCGACGTTGTGCTTTCGCCCCCGACGTGTGTATCGGTGGAAAGGATTGAGCTGTCAAGTGTCCGGTGAACTGAGAGGACTTTGTGCGCAGATACACAAGGGTTTCTGTTCTTCGCATTTGGATTTCAGATGATATTTGCGAGGTTGATGCGTTTCTGTCTATTGTACCGTCGAAACTGGGTTAGTCGACGAGAGTTATTTCGTTTATTTCCTTGGGTATGATTCAGGTGAGAAGATAGAACCAAGGGAAAATTTGCTATTGTAATTCATTGCTTTCCAAAACTGTATCTATAAAATTTTTTTCTTTTAATTCTATTTACGTAGGAATTCTATTAATTCCACACTGCACGAATTAAATTACGTTAAATTACCTCTAAAACAAATTTCATCCTTTCGTACCTCAAAATATCAAGAACATTTTTCATATTGTGAAAATTCCAAGTTTTAGCTGAACTTCGAAACAAAGTTAAAATTTATAGAAAAATATCTACAATATTAAATTCCTCGTAATTTAATCTCTATAAAAGAAATTTCGCTGAAGCACTGAATCGAGGAACATCCCTTCAACGAAAGCTCCACTTTCGAAAATTGTCGTATACCACCGGTGGTATAGTCGGAGGAATCGATATATGTAGTAAGGTCGTAAAATCGGTCAGACTTCAATGTACACGTAATTCGAACGCCGACACAGCAGTTTAAAGAAGATAAAGAGCTCCAACTTCCTTCAGGGCCGTTAAATGTCGACATAAAATTGCTTCTTCCATTACAATGTATTTAAAAAATCTGACAAAACATTCTAAGCAGAAATTAAAAAATTATAAAAAGCTACATAAAGTAATGTCACTGTTTAATGCTTCCATTTACAACCTCACTGTATCTGTTTTACCAACTGCACACGCGACTGTGTTAAACGAATTAATCTTCAGAATATTTCTATACTCCGTAGACCGAATAATTCCTTATTCACACATCGACAGTGAACGAACTGAACAATTACATTCATCGAAATTAAATCAACGTTGGTAATACAAGAGATCCGTTTTCACTTGCATAACGCGGAAACAATTACACGTATCGAGATCTGTACCGATTCCATTAAAACAGAAATGGCTCGACGTACGTACAAAGGATAAAATAAATTTGCCTAAAAAACGCGCGCGTATATGATCGTGAAAATTGCACCGAGCCGCCGCCGTGGCTTTCAAGCCACGAGTATCGAGAGGGGAGAAATTTCAGGTTGGGAAACGGAGAAAAAGCCGGGACACGAACGGCGGAACCGTGCCACGGTTAATTCGCAATATGAGAGTTCCACGATTAAAATTACCGCGATTCCCTTGTTCCGCGAAATTTCACCCTCCGCCGCTGCCCCGGGAATATTTCAATGTCGGTTTAATATTTAATTACGCGGCACAAACTGGATACTGTCGCGATATGCAAATAGAACACGGCTTTAACGTTATATCGGGAGCATCGTTGAACTTTTCAACGATCGCCAGTCCAGCGCAAACACTAATTATACGCCCACCCGTTATTTCGACCAATTCTATTCCGTTTTACCGGCCATTTTTATCACCAAAATCAACGTTGCTTCCTAGGAATCGTAGAAATAAATATGTACCGGATGAAAGTAAAATTAATGCAAAGTGATTCCTTGTAAAAAAATAAATAGAAAGTTTGGAATACGATTTTTGGGTAAGAGCTTTCATTTCTGAGGAAATCGAATTTGAAAACTCGTGAGCGTTACATTCTGTTGTATATACAGGGTGTCCTACCAAAAGGAGAGTGATTTCTTATGAAAAAATAAGTAAAAATTGTAAAATAATGTTTTTGCGTATGAAGCATCGTTTTCGAGAAAAATCATTTTTTACTGTGACACCTTGTATGCACAGGCAGCGCCATAATTTTCTGTATTGAGCCTGTTACACTAGTATCTTGAATTTCATAAATATTGATACATGATATGAACTGGTTGTATTACAATGACTATCTATGTTGCACGCGTAATCTAAGATTTAAAATTTAAATTCCATTTACTTTTACTTTTACTTAACAGTCTGAAAAAAATATATTTACTGAGTATAATATATTTACATTACACAAATGTTTTACGACTAGAGTTACTAGTCGCTTATAGGTTAAGAGGTTAATCCATCATGGCGGCATTACGCGAAAATAAGATTAGCTCATTCCTAACCTAATGCTATTAAAATCGAAACGATTTAAACGATACGCTGAATTTGCAATAACATTCTAGATACATAATCCTAAGTTCTGTATTAATACATCGAGAACACGTCAAAGCTTTGACCATTCCAAATCTCCCTCAATTGGTATTTTCATCGCGCGAAATTACGCGGTTGCTGGAAACCGGCCGATAACTCGAGACTCCATCGGCGCGTCGTTAATTTCCGCGCCGACCGCCACGGTCCTTCACGGAGCTGGTCGAGGAAAAAATTCAATTTCGAAAAGTTAACCACTCCTACCATTGAATTTCAACCGAGGGTTATTAATACCCTCCATTCTATTCGGTGACGTCATCGATTGCCGCAAAATAAACGTCGCTCGGCTACGCTGAATATTGCCCACCCCAGGCTCGAACTGCTTTTCACCAAGAACTTCACGTTAAACGAGTTCCCTTTTATTCGTTTATGCACCGCGCGATACGAAACGGTTAATTACTCTGTCGACTACTTCGAATTTTTACGAGTTTGTGTTACAAATGTACTTTGTAGACTGTTTCGATTGAAAGTACGAATAGGTTAGGTTTTGATTACACGAAACTGACATTTATTGTCTGTCGCAGTATAAACGAAAGTTAAATTACTACTTTGAACTTTTACGAGTCTTGTGTTACGACGTGAATGTGACATTTACTACCTGTCTTATTATAAAAGAAAATTAAACTGTATTGTTAGAGTATCGAAGGATAAATGTTAGGTTAGGTTAGAACAGATTTCTTCGATTTTCAGCTAAAGAGTTAACCTACAAATTCGTCGATCTTACCTTTGAATCACTTTGTACACTTCACGTTAAACACAAAGAGAGTTGATCAACAGTTGTGACCTTAACACGGTTAAACCACCTCAGCGTGGCATCTGCCAACGTTCGTCGCACTAATATCGTATTATCCCTCGATGTCTGATCGGCACAATTCATTGAATAACGCATCGTCAGGGAATAGCAGCGATATGCCTCTAATCACGGTAATTGAAGGCAAAGCGCGGACGTTCGTATCCAGAATCGAAGTCGTTGGACGATAATTGTCGAATATCAATCGAGCCCGGTTCTAGTCCGCCGACTCGAAGCCCTCTTCACACCGGATTCTCTAATATTTACACTGCTCGCGAGGAGGGCTTTCGGTAGTACCTCAATAGTCAATCTCGATCGATTTCTTTTCGAGGTATTTCGAGGGGTTACGATAGAGAACAACGCTATTCACTTTTTTTTTTTGGAACTTCTACGAGTGTCTGCTATTAAAAATTTGACTGGCTTTTATTATTTCAGGTTTATATTATTCTAGGTTATGTAAGGTTATACGATGTGTAATGAATGTTCAATATGTCAAGTTTTCTAACGTACTAGTATAACAATATCTTACTATATTTTTCAACATGATACACTGTGCAATATTTCACGAATAAAATGTAACAAATATCTGTAACCATTCTGGTGATATTGCTGCAACGTTACAACATATTCCACACCAAAACAAAACTTCCAATACATTTACGAATTTTTAAGCACTGTCGAAAGTGTCTTTTATATAATGCCATAAATGAAAATCACTTTTCGTACGAGTTCGACCATACAACTTTGATGCCTCTTGCTTCTTCGTGCAGCAACACGTATAGAACGTCAAACAATAACTATAATAGTAACCTACAAGCTCTCGTTAGATCTTGTTGCACAATCCAGGGTAAATTTCTCACATAAGGGAAGAGTGTTGAACTTAAACACCCGGGGGCGAATGAACTTCTTGAATGTAGGCTATGAATGAACTTCTCGGCAAGTACGCATGACAAACGTTTCCTGTTATGGTGCTCAAGAGGTAGAACGACTGCTTGTATTTGCATATATGTATCCATGAACGAATGTAAATAGAATTTCGTAGTCAAATAGACACACAGCTCGAAGCACAAAGAATGCAAAAATCTTCAAGGAAAGGAAGGTAATTTCAGGTTAACTCGATGCACCTTTCAGCACGAACATTTATCACAACGAGAACGCACTTCAATCACTTAGAACACAGAATAAAAGTACGCACAGCACGCAGCACGAATTCTGTTTAGGTTATACGCGTGATAGGTCATGACGAACGGAAGCTATTCGACTACGACGATCAACGAAGAAAACCGATGATTTACGAAGTGGGTCGATAGATGTCGGTCGAGAGGATGGCAAGGAAGAAATACGCGGGAAATTAGCGCGCCAATAGCTTACAGTACTAAATCGAATCGACGGAAAAATTATCAGAAAATTCCGTATTAATATTTCCAAGATTCTCATTTCCAAAAAGCAAAACAGTGACAAGAAAAAATTGAAACATTAAGGAATATAATACATAAAAGTTTAATTTACACTCGAAAGTAGTACATGTCTAACTTATTTATCCAACCTAACCTCAATACGTCGACTTCCTCGTCGTCGTTGCAGAATTGAACAGGTACGTTGCAACAATTATTTCGCTGCACGTCGAGTCAGGTCTAACTGTGCAATCGTTCAACATACAATTTTATAATTCACAGGAAACGATTAATAATTAACACGCTCTACGAAGCGGTGAAAAATGTAGACGCACGCGAAACACGGTGTGCCGTCGTGACGTTTATGCATCGGACGAAACGAGGGTGGTGAGAAAGACGGAAAAAAGAGACGAGAAGAGAAAAAGAGTGGACGAGGTACACGTGAAACGTGGCGAGGCTAGGTAAAGCGTAATCAATACTTTCACGTGCTGTTGCTCTTAGATGATCCCGCTTATCCGTGATGACACTCACCGATGAAAGTAAAGCCGCGCGCGACCGAATATTGTGCCTTCAATCCCGTCACGGACTTCCACTTTCGTCCGTTGTGTCTCTGGTGTCTACGAAAGCGTCGACACACAGAGATTAGACAGATTAACGTGTTTGATTGATTAGCAGGAAAAATTGACGAACAATGGAAGTATCTGTTGTTCGGAAAATAGGTAACACTGACGTGCATTACGTATTTACAGCAAGCAAATATCAAATATCTTTGTCGAATATATGTATAACGTGTGTAACATTTCAGGTTATGTAATTTTATCAAACGTGTGGCTTGTTAACCCTAGTACGGTACTCGGGTCTTTTTTGACCCATCGCCTTCTTATTTGTTTTTTTAACATTTTTATTGTCGATGTTCACTTAACGTTATATTATTTCGTATTCACTTAATGTTATATTTGTTGTCTAGAATCACATGGCCTGCTGGTAAGACAAACTGTTGGGTTTTTGTGTCTTTTTTGATCCAACTAAGAACACACTTAATTACTTGAAATATCGTAGCCGAATTTTTTAAGTGAAATATTTAACAAAAAGTGCAGATATGAGTTATTACAAATAGAATATATCGATCTCGATGTTAATATTCGGAAATCTGTAATTTTAGCGCAGCAAATATGGAAGACGCCTCTAAAAGCGGGATCTCGTAAAAGTTCAAATACATTCACCCAAGACCGGGGGTATTTTCGAAGCATTTAATGTGGAGCAAGTTAAAAGGAGTCGAAAAACGGGAAGCACTATAAAGAGTTTGCACAGTAACCGTAAAATATGCACCGCTTAAAGAAAATAGGACGTTTCATTTATGGACAGCCGAGGAAAATGAAGCAGGCAGAGGGGAACAGAGATAAAAAAAAAAAAGAGAGAAGAAAATACCAAGCACTTAATATAGCTGTGTGCAGCGTTATTTCCACCGAATATTTAATTAATGTGGCACTGTAAAGCTGTTCAAATACCAAGCCAGTACTACTTTGACGAGCGATAAATTAACCCAGCCAATCAAACTTCTAATTATGCTCGCTAATTAACTGCTCGCATTCTCTGTTTGCCGAGTAACATTTTCCAGAGGGGTTTATGATACAGTGAAAGTGATGTACGATCTGGCATTTAAGAATCTCAATCTGCCGATACTTTCGTCCACGAGAATAATAAATAACCTCGGCGAATATTCTAAACAGCGCGTACATAAATATGTATAGCTGTGATGCCTCCTACAAATCCATCAGCGTGAAACTTTACGTAGTATGTACACTTACCAACCTCCGGGAGCACCTATAAATGATCTCCGGGTGAAACTTTCCTCGTATCAACTTACCTGAAACATATCAAAAACGTTATGTTAAAAGTTGTCCAATTTTTTTTTTTGCGAAACTGCTACTTTAGTAACACAAGGTAACGCGTCGGAATATACATTCGCGGAGCATTCAATCCTCTTACATTCGGAAGAAACTTCTGCGCTTCGAGGGAGGGCAGAGTGAGTTAGAAAATTCGAAGGAACCTCGTTTCTTTTCGTAGCTGTACGATCTGAAATAATGTGAATTTTCAGGCACTCGCGGTTCAGATTGCTGCATTTGTTCGAGGTTCAAACTCTGTCAAACTCGGGTTTTTAGTTGACTCGAGTTTCGTCAGTGTTTAGAAAATATACCGATCAGTGTGCAAAAATAATTGGAAGCCTCAAACCCTGAAGCTTGGATTAAAAATCAAATGCTCTGAAATGTTTCTAGAGCGCCCAAATTTTTTCTACTCTTGTGATATTTATCTTTTTACTTCGTCGCGGGAATTTAAGGCAGAATTCTTTTCAAATCACAGCCGCATAAATTCCCCATAAAAGAAAAGAAAAGCAGTGATCGGTGACTCTCGATTTTCAAATCAAAGGATCCAAAATACACACTTCCAGAGCACCTAAATTTTCTCTACTCTTCCCGCACATTAATCTTCTTACTTCGCCACGAAAATTTAAAGCAGGACTCTTCTAAAATTCACAGCCGCATAAATTCCCCGGTGACAAGAAGAAAAACACGAAAGAAGGGAGAAAAAAACAAGAAAAGCAAAATTTCCCCTTGCACAGCTATTCGTTTCATCGCGCGCAACTATACATCCTCGATTCAGCGTGTCTGCAAAATTATGCTCTCTCTCTCTCTCGAAAAAAGAAGAAACTTTCAACCGTTCAGTGGGACAGAATTCTACTCTGTTTGAGGGAAAGAAGGACGTGCCGCGTAAGAGGTTATTTATCTTTTGCCCGGGTGTTAGCCGCGTCGGCTAAAATTGAAGAACATCTTCCGAAGGCAGTCACGTAGTGTAATAAGTATAGAGGGATGGGAGGACGGTGGTGACTGGGTACGACGAGCTGGGTCGAGAAAGGGGTTGGAGGAGGCGCGCGCGGCGGGCCAGGATCCTCTTCTTTGGTTTTGCACGGTGGCCGCTTTCACATAACGACCTCGTGCTTGAAAGTCAAATCTCCAGAGGTTGTGCAAGTTCGGCAGGAAGATATTGTTTGGCCGCGGTGGAAATTATTTTCCACCTGGCGCCGCCGCGGTGTCTTTGAAATAAAGCGGTGTCTCCGCTGTCGGGCGAGAGAACGGTAATGAAACGACGGTGATTTACGAACAGCTTCCGGTACCCTTCGAGCCGCCGACTTCTACTCGAATTAAACGTCAAATGTCCACCCTTCGCGCTCCTTTCATCGTTCGCTGGAATAATTTTATTTTTTTAATTAGCACTTCTGGAGTAGTGTCTGTTTGATTTTCTGTTTGTTCTTATCACTTCTAGAGGATAATATCAGTATTGCTAATGCTAGGGGATATTTAATCAAATCAGAATTTTTCTTTTAAAACTTTCATCTGGTAGAACAATCTCTGTTCCACTTTCTTTTCTTCTGAACTTTTCTGGAGGGTAATATTAGTATTGCTAATATTCAAAATATATGTAATAACATTGCAAATGATTAATATTGGGGGATATTTAATCACATTAGAAATACTTTTTTCCAAGTTTTAATTTGCTGGAATGAAGTCTATACTGGAAGGCACTAGTGTTATCAATATTTAAAATCTATATAACAAAGTTACATATTTCTTATGACTTCTTTTTCGAATTGATTCGTTGCCTGTTACTCGAGCTACCAAAATATTCTAATTAATTTTACAAAGCGACGCTAGAATAAATAGATCACACACTCGACCTTCCTTCTTTCATATTCCATTCCACGTCCTAGCAACGAAGCAACAAACTTTCGCAACAATTTTCACTAACTTATCGATCGAGGAAACTTCGGAAGACAAACTTAGCTCCAGGAAAAATAATTAAAAAATTGATACAAAGAGTACGGTCAATTGCGTTCGTTCTATACCCATTTTCAACGACACACGTTATGCATCACGGCACTGTAAAGAAAACTTCAATCTTGCACATATACACGAGCCGGCAGTCTTCCGTGAAACAATCCATTTCCGGTTCGTCGGTTGGCCTAGCAGTATATCACATGTACGCGACTAGTTTACCAATCGTTCAAACATTTTTTCGTACTTCAGAATCGACGATTTCTTACACCGGGTGTTCCGTGAAAATTTGATCGTTCCCTTGGAAATTGTGCCAAATTCGGATCTACGTATTCGAGTGAAACCAAAAAAAAAAAAAAAAATAGAGAGAGGGAAAAATGTAAGTAATTCACGAGATTGAAATAACGTAAAAGGAATAGATATCGGATGAGCGGTGACCCGATTTCAACGTTTCAGAGGGTTAAAAGGGGGATGTAAACGGCAAAGGAGCAGATAACGTGTTGAGAGGGATCGATATAAGGAAAACTATATCATGCGGTAGAATCTCGACGAAGTTCCACGGGATTTAATTTACAGTATATTCGAGGTGAGAGACAATTCTGCCCGCTGTTTATCACTATAATCGCAACGCAGACGACAGTAAGGAATCGTCCGACGCTATTTACGAGATTTTCTTCCACCGTGACGGAATGATCTTTAAGAACGATCGTTTATTTGGCTCTGTGTAGGATTCTCTTAATTGGCGGGACTTCGGCTAGAGATATGGCTTCTTTCTCGCCGTGCGTCTATTTTTAACGGGTTCGCACTCGGGTGAAATTTTTACGGTATATAGATTGTTGTGTATTGGTGAAGATTTGGTGGAAATTGCGACTGGAGGTGTAAAAATGAAATTTCACGAATTAATGTAGCGTGTCAAAATTGGTAATTGGAACAGGAATATTTGAAACGGTTTAATTAAATTATGTTAGCGAAGGTTTGGTAGAAATGGTGACTGAAGGTGTAGAAATGAAATTTAATCAATTAATAATAGTGTACCAAAGTTGGTAATTGGAACAGGAATATTTGAAACGTTTTAAATAAATTGTGTTAGTGTAGGTTTGGTAGAAATGGTGACTTCAGGTGTAGAAATGAAATTTAATCAATTAATAATAGTGTACCAAAGTTGGTAATTGAAACAGGAATATTTGAAACGGTTTAAATAAATTGTGTTAGTGAAGGTTTGGTAGAAATGGTGACTTCAGGTGTAGAAATGAAATTTAATCAATTAATAAAAGTGTACCAAAGTTGGTAATTGGAACAGGAATGTTTGAAACGTTTCAAATAAATTAAGGTTGCAAAAGAAATTCATCAATCTCTCAAAAATTAGCTTCTTCATTAATACCGCTAGACTTACTTTTTACAGTTAGTTACCGTATCTTGCATCTCTCGACATTACCTTTATTCTTTTACATTAAAATTTTCTATTTAAAATTATATCTATTTATCTATACTATTGCTTTACCACCAGTCAATTTTTTAAAAATAATTATTAATCTGTTCAACATTTCAAAAAATATAAAATTGTAACCAACAGCAATTCCTTCTCACAAATAAAAAAATCAGATTCCAGAGCGTTAAATAAATAAATAAATAGATGAAAATATTAATTAGCTTATAGTACATATAATATTAGATATATTCATAGGTACATTTCTCAGCGACAAATCCTCAGGACACAGCCCTCGCAGCAGTAAGAGCAACAATTGCTTGCAAGGAACACCCGCAAGCAGCCATCTAACGCAAGAAAGCCTCCCTTACACGCGTCCAACAGCCGAGCTTTCCACGATAATTCGCTCGTTAAGCGTGTACGACCGAGTCGAAGCTCGAGGATACAATAAACAACGGGGAGGCCAAGAGGGTGCCTCCTTTCTTAGCGACATTTTCACCCTTAACGGTGAAATTTCCCTTAACGGCGCCCGGTGTAAAATCCACCCCCCTTGCCCGACCGGGTCCCACTCAGTTTCTCCTCCTCGTACGCTCGCTGGATCCTTAAGTGCACGCTCCCGCCCGCGGAAATTTCATAGACGGTAACAATCTCCAAGCTATTACGAAGTCTATGGGACTATTACGCGCGCCGCTTTGAAGACGCTTTCGGCTCCTCCTCGCGTGGACACTTCTCCTACAATGACGGAGAAATCGAAATTCATGGATCGTTGGAGTCTACCGGACCCACCTGATGCAACTCTCGAGATCGTTCCGTCGTTCTGACTGTCTTATGGAAAGATACTGTTGAAATAATCAGTTGATCATGAATGAAATTTTGGGGAAAAGATGAGACTCTGTTTCGAGTGATTTTGAAGTTGATTTGAAGTTTGCTTCAATTTTTATCGAGGAAATGAGAATTTTCATTTCTGAAATCTCTGAAATATTCACCTCCTTTTATTTTTATTTTTTTTTTAAAGAGTGATTTTAAAATTGATTTGAAGTTTCCTTGAATTTCTGCTCCTGAAGTCTCTGAAATGTTCACCTCTTCTCATTTTCTTTTTCTGATAAACGTTTAATAGGATGCCAGGATATTTCTTTGAATTGCCAGAAAGAGGCGAGATCGATTTGACGATTGAACACGAGATAGCCTGGAAACAACGTGTCACGTCAATCTTTTCGAGACGGTGTTTATCCTTGCCGCAGTATGTTAGTACAAGCCACTCTTACGAGTTACTTTAACTTTGTTGAGGTTGTTGATGTAGCGCAGTAAACTCTTTGACGTGATCTCGTAGAAAGTGATCCAACAGCGTTCAAGTCTCACGCTCTCGTTGACCCTGTACATAACTTTCTGTGTCTAGTACAATTACCGCTTTAGTGTCATTGTTATCGCTAACTGAATTATCGTGCTATCGAACGATTTGTAAAACATCCTATTAAATCTGAAAAAGAGTATAAACTGACCTTGTGCGCCTGAATAATTCGATACAGGCTATAGCCTCCCTATTAAACCGAAAAATAGGAGGCCACTAATAAAGTGACCTCGAGCGCGTGAATAATTCGATACAGACTATAGCTTCTTTATTCGCTCGCAATATTATCGTACAATTAACCCAGATGCAGAAATTAGGTCACTTTGACATAAACTCCAGTTAATAACACTGATAATCAATAACAATCAAAACAATTACTACTTTACCACCAGTACTATTAACTAAATTACCATCGTATCGTATAATCTGTAAAATATCGCATTAAATAGAAAAAGAGTATAAAGTGACCTTGAGCGCGCGAATACATCGATACAGGCTATAGCTTCTCCGTTCACTCGCAATATCATCATACAATTGACCTAGATACAGAAATTGGGTCGCTCGTCACTTTCACATCTTTAAATACACAATAATGATCGATAATAATAAAAACGTGTCGTGTCGGTCGGCGATATAGTCGAAACCAGAAATTTATCTACCTATCGTCCAGACTAAATCGACGGCAATTTTTTTCCACAGTACTCAAACGAAACATACGAATATCGCTGGTCACGGACGATTTAAATTTACAAACCTCGACAATATTTCTTCCACCGACTATACACTCTGTAACAACGAACTTCCACGCCACACCATCAAAGCCGAATGCGAAAAGAACGAAACAGAACGGACCTCTTCTCCGTGCTATCGTTTCACATTCCACTCGTTACAATTCAAACGTAATTTCAAACAAAGCTGATCCCCCGGGACGCACAAACACACAGAGAGACGAAACATCGAAGGAAAAAGGGGAAGGCAATAGGACGGCCGGCGGGTATTTAAGAATCGCCCTGGTAAACGGAACAACGAATCCACGGGGCCGCATCGAAACGCAATTATGCTGGTCTAATAAACGGTGGCCGCATTTGTGATTCAAGGCGCGCGCGTTTCTCCAGGCATCGATTTTACATTTTCCAACGATTAGCCCGCAAAAACGCCACCAGGCCAGCCGCGACAGTTCTCCTCTCTTTCTTTCTTTCTCTCTAGAAACGACAGAGGACAACGGGATTAAATTGTCCAGGTACCGTGGAAAGTTCTTGGCTTAATTAATTTGTCCCTCACCCCTCCGCCCCGGTTTCTCTGCAATGCTCGCTCTGCGAGTAGCAGTTTAATTATCCTGCGAGTGTGCGTGCAAAAGTGTTTCGTTAAGGCGCGACGACGACGAATCGGTGGAGGGACTCGAAATGGGATCGTCCATGGGGAGATAGGAACAGGCGTGTGTGTGTGTGTGTGAATGTGGTTGGGAAAAAAAGAGGAAGATTTTGAATATTTCACGTTAACAAGGTCTGTGTTTGTTTAATCTTTTCGACCGGTGCTGCAGGGATTGCGCGATTGGACGAGCTGGATCTATGGAGATCTACCCTGTAACTGTTTCGAAAATAATTCACACCGGGGTAATGAAAAAGAGGGGAAGAGCAAATTTGCTTTTTCTGAAAATTAAGACTTTTGTGGACTTGCAAAATTATGGATAACCATCAAAAATGGGATTTTTGTTGTTTACGAATCTCTAAAGTCACTGACCGTTTGAGTGCTTCATACTCGACGTCGAACAGTGCCACGGCTTCGGGCCACGAAGTGTAAATTTTATTCTATTTCTTAGAATCTATTTTTTTTTTTTTTTATAGAGAATTGAACAAAAATTCAGTCAGTCGTGTTCCGTAAAAATGTATTCACGAAACCAAATTTTTGGAATTTTTCGACGTTAAATGAAAGAAGTGAAATCGCGTCGCTTGTCAGATTTCTGCAATAATCCGTGGCACTCAAGCGGTTAACTGGAAGAATTGTAAGGGAAATGTGTATTCTGAGGAATTGCAAATTTTCTTGAATCGGTCGTTCCGAAATTTGTATATTTCGATAATTTAGAAAAATAGTGGAATACTAAGAGGTTAAATATTTGAGGCTTGAATAATTTCGCGTTGAATATTGAACGGTTCTACAAGTGAAGACAGCAGGCAAATTTTCGAGGTTTGCCATTTGCAAGGTGCAACTCGTATTCTTCGTTCCGTATCGTCTCGAGTTTCTATGTTTCTTAAGCTAGGCAATGAAATTTCTGCTTTGCAGTAACTTTATTCATTAGCTGCCAATTATTCCCATAAATTTAGTTCATTGTGCGACACACTCGAGGAGAATTATACATATTTCTCTGTTCAACTTTACTTCCGAACAAGAAGTTATAATTTATTCTTAAATTCGAAAATTGGAGCAAAGTTGCAAGTTCCAAATGTTTCAATAATTTCAGGATTAAAGAGTGCAACAGTTTGGAAAATTCAACGAAATTCCCAACCTGTGTATCCTAACCTAAAAGTCATGGCAAGCGAATCCCCAAATCCGTATTTACTCACTCTAAGATATTCATGGAGAGACGTTCCAGAAGAGCAGTAAGGAAGCCAATATGCAACCTTCTTTTTATGCTGTTTTGAATTTTACATAGTTGCCACGTTGCTCTCACCATTTTCAGAAACGAATCTGCGATTCTATGAACTCTGCCCTACAGTACGAAGCTCTATAGAAATTATCGCTATTTTAAAAAACTTGAAATCTGACAGGAATATGAGTTATAGTTACAGTGAATAACCCAGATATTACAATAAGGACATTCAATAATGCATGCGTTCTTTCGTCAAAAGTGGCGCCACGGAATCAGAAAAATCGGGGTCCACACGCACGGACTTAGCCTCGCGCATGCGCGGAACATTTCTACCTGCGCTAAATTAATTGTCAAATTAACTACGGTAACAATTGACGTAGCAACAAATATACTCAGAGGCATAAGTAAAATAAAAATTTAAAAAATAGCCATAGTCAAATGTGCAGTGGAAATATGAACAAGAAGTCCGTAAAAATGACCAGTAAATATGCAAACTTGAATAACCGATGAAATTTCTCGAATTAAAAATCGCAAATTACAAACAATCTTCTTTTTAATATCGTATATTTTCTGCAACAAAGTGCAACGACTGAAATTCAACATTTTTAATGATTTAAATAAGTATTAGAATTTGAGGAAAAGTAGGAGAAAATATCGAGGTAGAAAAATATGGGATTAATTCAGCGTCACAGAGAAAAGATTGTCTCCGAAGCAATCACCTTTAGCAAATGATAAAACTGTTTCCCCTGTTATATATACAAGTAGCAACATGGCGTCAGAGACGCCGACAAAAAGTGCAGTCGAGTTACAGAGCACTAGCTCGTTCACTTTATTCCCAGAACCTTCATTCTGGAGATCAGCATCTATTTGAAAGTCGGAACAATTTGCCTAATCCAGCAACAGCCATCCTTGTAAATCAGGGATTTAAAAAGATGCTGTCCCTTTGTAAAATTCTGCACAGGCTAATAGATTACGTTTTAAGCAGGCAACATGGCCGAACGTTATGCTCATTATCTGTACACTGCAACGAGAAGTCCATGATTATCCTGGAATTGTATAATACTGTTCGTTTCGCGTAAACCGTGTTTATTTCTTCTTTTTGTCGTACGATATTTTTTTTACCAGTTGCATGTTTTACAGTCAATTATTCTTCT